>NC_143191.1:22760441-23076470 GCF_051530095.1 Phoenix dactylifera
TCAGATTGTAAAATCTTACTAACTGAGTTAACAGCAAACAATATATCGTACCAAATATTCATGCCTAATAAAAATTCAAAATTTTCAATCTCATATGTAGCTAAACATGTGGCTCCACTCTTTATTTTAGGATCTTTACTAGTTTCCGCTAATTGAACTAAAGCATCTCTTATTTTAGGAGCTTGGTTTTTAATTGCTTTGACACTTTCAATACGACTTTTCCAACGTGTTTGTGACAAGGGTTTAAGAGTTAATGTGGATATATTATCTTGTAAAATTTTCCATCATTTTGTAGAAGAAGAAAATAAGGTATAAATTCGTTGTATCACTCCAAAAAAAGATATAGCTTTAGGACACGAGTTAGCAGTATCACATAATACTAAATTCAAGTTATGACATCCACATGGTGTGTAAAATGCTCTAGGATTTATATCTAATAATCTTCTTTGTACACCTTGATGTTTTTCTTTCATATTAGATCCATTGTCGTACCCTTGTTCTCTTATATCATTAACCTCAAGTTTATGTTTTTATATTATATTTATAAGTTCATTAAAAAGGCCCTTTCCAGAGGTATCATCTATTTCTAAAAATTCTAAAAAATATTCTTCTACTTTTACTGAACTTGTTGAAGTATCTACACATCTTAAAACTAGGGTCATTTGTTCCTGATGGCTTGCATCAGGAGTGCAATCAAGTATTACAGAAAAATATTTTGCTTCTTTAATCTTTTTAAGTATTATAGCTTTAATTTCAGATGCTAACATTTGAATCAATTCATTTTGAATATTATGACCTAAATAATGATTGTAAATTTCACCATGTTGAATGCGTCGAATATGTTCTTGCATTATTAGATCAAATTCTGCAATTGTTTCAATAAAACTTAGAAAATTTCCGTTATTGCTTTGATAGATCTTTTCATTCTTTCCTCGAAATGCTAAATTATTTTTTGCAAGATTTTTTACGATAGCAATAATTCTAAATAGAACTTTTTTCTAATGATCCTTCTCTTGGTTTATTTGTTCTTGGAGATTTTTATCAATTGTATTATTTTTTAACAATCTCACTTCTAACTCAATCCACCTATTCATGCTAATGATATGTTCATTAGTTGTTTCATGACTTTTAAGCTTGATACCTAGATTTTTCCAATCCCTACTTCCTTCATTGACTAATTGACTCGTGCTAGACTTTGAATCAAATAATTTACAGCAAAAACAATATACTCTATCCAAATCTTTCGAATACACTAACCATTTTCTATCATGTTTTTCACCATTAGGTAACTTACGAATATAATATATCGTAGAAAAGTGTCTATTGTTTTCATCTTTAGAAAAATAAAAATCATAATCCCTAATTGGACCTCTTTCCACTATTAGATCTCTAAATTTTGTATCAATTATTTTCCATTGACCAGGATCATATAAATTTGTAGGAATAGAACTAGTTTCACAATCTTTTTCCTTGTTTATCCTATCTCCATCTGATTCTCCATTGTGTTCTTCACTAGATATTGTTTCACTGGCAATCTCATTTTTTAACTCTATTTCGGGTGCCTGTTCTATTGCTAATTCTTGAGTTGAATTTGATGTAGTGTTATGTTTGTTTGTAACAACAAATCTATCTAGAGCTCCTTTTTGAGATTGAATGAGTTTATCGATTTTTTTTTTTTTGAGTTTTTCATACCCACAGTCATATTTTCTATTAGACTTTTTAATCTATAAATAATATTATCAAACTAAGCAATTAAAAAACCACCACAAACAAATCAAAATATAAAAATGTTAAAAATGATAAAACTTAATTGTGTCAAGAAAAATAAACTCGGGTCCCGATAAGTAGTGTCGAACTTAATTGTGTCGAGAAGAGGTGGAATAGTTCCGAACTCCACGGCGAGAAGAGGCCGAATAGTGCCGAACCGCTGAAGTAGTGAAGTCACAACCAATCTACAATTGAACCAAAAAATAACAAATTCTAAAATAATTACTTAACTAAATAAAAATTAATTAAATCAAAAAATAATTAATAAACTAAGTAACTACAGACTACAGTTACTTACTCACCTCAGTGGGATTTGGGAATCGGGATCAGTGGACTGTGGACAGTGGGAACAGCCGAACAGGGTTACAGGCTTACAGCCGAACAGAGGACTGAGGGAGTGAGGGGAGGAGGTCGGGAGTCGGGACTCGAGTCTCGGGAGGTGGCCCGGTGGGACCGTGGGACTGGGAGCCTGGGAGGAGGTCGGGTCCGTCGGGACTTGGGAACCGGGAACCCCGAGGAGGCCGCCGGCCGGAGCGGCGGAGGAGCTGAGGAGAGGACAGGGTCACCGCCGGCGCCGGTCACGGCCTCACGGGAGGCCGAGGACGGCGAATCGGCGACGTCGGCGAGAAGAGGATGGGAGGCCTCACCGCCTCGGCCCTCGGTCGCCGCGGAGTCGGATGTCGGAGGAGCCGAGGACGGCGACTCGGAGTCGACAAGGACGCTGGATGCCGAGGAGAGGACGAAAGTCACGGGACTCTGCACGGACGCACAGTGGACCGGAGCTCGGAGCTTGGAGTCGGAGGCCGGAGCTTGGAGCCGAGGACGGCGACGTCGGCGAGGAGAGCTAAAGAGGGTTTTGCGCTCGCCGCTCTGCAACTTTGCAAGCCGAATAGCCGATCTGCCGAGTGCCGAGTGCCGAGAACTGGAGAAGGTTCCGGCATTAAAAAGGCAGAGAAGGGGCCCAAGGGGGGAGAGTCGGACTGTCGGAGAGAAGGGGGAGCCGGGGAGGAAAAAGCCGTTGCGTTGCCCGTTGCTTGTCGACGACTCGACCGCTCGACTACGCCATCGCCCTCGCCCGTCGCCCGTCGCCGCAGTCAGCCTCAGCCTTTCACCGTTTTACGTCGCGTCGCCGCCGCCCAAACCCGCTGCCCACTCCCTCCATAGCCCATAGCCAGATAGCCTGATAGCCCTGAGCCCCTGCTGCCCTTGCCCCCGAAATTAAAAAAAAAAAAAAAGGCTGGGTGGGGGCCTTCCCTGGGCCGGGGGCCTTAGGCGACCGCCTCGGTCGCCTAAGGCTCGAGCCGGCACTGCTCGTGACCTCTCTAACCTATCTATCTGCAGCACTCTCAGTTGGGACAGATACTGTAGCTCCTCCAAGTCGCACCCCTGGTCTTGCTCCCCTCCATCATCACCGACCACAAATCCTCGAAGATAGTTGAGATCTCCCAGTTTGCCTATTCCTCTTGGAAGATGGCTCAACGGAGTTCGATCGAGGCGAAGGCATCTTAGTTTGCACAAACTTGTGATGGCCTTGGGAAGCATGTGCAAGGATTTACAGCCCAAGAGACTCAAGGTATGCAGATTTTGAAGGCGTCTTATAGACTCTGGTAAATTTTTGACATTCGTTTGATTAAGATTCAAGTACCTTAGATGTAACAGGTTTCCCACCAAGTCTGGAAGGCTCTCCAGTTTCGTACCGGTCAAGTCTAAAACTCGTAGCTGCCCGAGTCTTCCGAGTTCATGCTCAACTATCTTTGTCCTGGGACTGTTCCAGATAATTAGAGTCCTCAAGCATTTCTGCTTTTTCACTGCATCAGGGATTTCTAGCCTCTCTCCCACATTTGAAATTGACAAGCGACGAAGCTTGGTTAAGGGGTTTGTGGTGCACGTTTTTCCATCACCAACAAAAGTGCTCTCATCTCCTATCAAAAATAGAGCAAGAGAACGTAGCAGATCGTGCATTGTGCAAACATTCTGATCTACGCGTCTAGAATCTGGTTGTAAAAGATTTCTGCAAATCAACTCTTTATAGTAATCTTGGGCTAAATCTTCTAACAATACATCTTGTGATTTTACAAAACCTTCAGCCAACCAGTACCGAACAAGATCATCATGAGACATGGGAAAGTCCTCAGGATATAACGAGCAAAAAAGGAAACATTGTTTAAGATTAGATGATAAATCTTTATAGCTTAAAAATAAGGCTCCAGGGAGTTCTGTCTGAAGTTGGCTCATATACCATGCATCACTTCTGAGAACGTTATTCCATGCTATGCTGCTTCTCTCCTTCGACCTTAAAACTCCTGCAATGGTCTTGATTGCAAGAGGAAGACCATCACATTTGTCAACAATGTTCGTCCCAATTTCTTTTAATATAATGATCTCTTCCTTCTCGTCATCTCTAAAGACTTTCTTGCAGAACAATGCCCAACCTTCATCACTACCCATTTTGTCAACATGGTGGACAAGTGCGCTCATATTGTTAGCCACATTCATGTCTTGAGTGGTGATCACAATCCTACCACTAGCCATTGCACTTTTCAAAGGATATCTGAGCAGATCCTCCCATACTTTTGCTTCCCATATATCATCTAATACAATAACGAACTTTCTTGAAAGGACAGAGGAAAGGTAGGGTATGAGTTCTGCCTTCGTCTCAGCCTGCCCATAATTTCCACCTGCGCTTCTAATTATCTCTTTCAGCAAATTTGTCTCTGAAAAATTATTGGAAACACACACCCATACTCGTATAGGAAAATTTTCTTTTATTCTTTCATCTTGGTATATATTAGAAGCAAGAGTAGTTTTGCCAATTCCACCCATCCCCACAATCCCCAAAATCCAGAGTTTTTGTTTATCTTCTTTGACTAATGACTCCACAAGACTCTGGGTAGCCTCTTCAATTTGTGTCCCTACGATATCAGAACTGTCCTCAATGGGAAAAGTCCGACGAGGATTCACTCCGCTCTCTTGGACATCTTGGTTAGAGTTTTCTAGTTTAGGCAATACTGATCCATCCTCTGCAATCTCTTTCAGCCTCTTATTAAGATCTCTAATTTTGTCACCAATTTCATAGCGGAACTTCATACAACTAAAGAAAGAAAATATAGGAAAGGGATGGCATACCAAAGAAACGGACTGATGGCTTTCCAATAATTTGCTGCCTTCGACGATACAAAGGTCGATGATATCATCCGCATCATACATGATATCTTTCAACTCCCTCACCCAATTGCCGACGTTTGGGTCTTCACGCCTCTTCCGCTCTGCATGTTCAAGAAAACCTCCGATCCTTTCCAGTCTTCTCTGAAGCTTCTGGAGCCCATCCTTCACGTTGAGAATGATTGACACCTCACCCTCTACAAAATCTGCGAGTTTGTTTGTGTATCTTTTCATGAAAGCGTCTAAGATCATTGCCATCTTTTGAGAACGGAAGCTCTTGATGCCCTAAGAGATTTGGAAAGTGTGAGGCACCGTGGATCCTTACAAGCCTATGTATGAAGATTCAGAGACCCTGTCTTTCATCGTAACATGAGCAAGGTCAACGGAATCGCCGCAGAAAACAGAAAAGGAAGAGGACTTAAAAGGCCAACTTGTATTGTATCAAAAAAAAGGACAACTTGTTGATTAATAAATACTTCTTCCACCATTACTTTTTAAAAAAAGAAGAGTTATAGCACCAGATTTCCCTAGTCGGTTGTATTGGTTTTATTTAATCCGCTGTTATCATCAACCATTTTGTATTATAATGGCTAATAACAGCTATCATGACATCCATTATTTCATAACCAGTAATTTAACTCATAATTCAAGTAGGCTGTAGGCAAATATTAGTCCTTATTTCTGTTATAATAGAAAATAATATTTTCTTTGTAAATAAATAAATACTAAATTAATTACAGTAGCGAAATATTTTACAGAGAAGTCTCTAAGGGAAAACCTCACAAGGAGAAGAACAGCCCTAAACTGACTGTTGCTAGATCTTTTGTTGGAACATATTCTCCTTAGCTCATCGTGCTAGGTACCGTACATAAAGTAAGTTTGTTCCATTTGAATGAGTCGCTCCATAAGATAATTAATGACTGGATATTCATGATTGGAGAACGGTTCAAATCTCAACTTAAATAAAGCTAGTGGAGAGAAGCAGGCAACGATGTAAACCGGCCACCAACCATGAAGCTAATATAACTTACAGCAGTAGTTTATAATTTTCTTGAATCATTAAGTTTATTATTTTGGTGGAAGGTTAGAGAAGGAGATAAGGAACAATAATGTTGCATCTTTGCTCATCTTCAAGTCAGATTACTACAAAATTTGATGTATGTAACCTTTCCTGAGGAGTGACATATTGATTCAATATGTACAATGCATCAATAATAGAGTTATTAGCTTGCACTCGGTTAGCAGCTACTAATATGGAAAATTTATCCAATGAGCTGTTAGCTATCACGTCCCAAACCCATCATTAGACTTGATACATGACAAGGCCGTACGTTCTATCAAACGTAACTCTATTAGATATGCAAGACCTACCGGATGAATAAAATTACTCAAAGTCATCATTTCCAAAATAAATAATTATGATATTATTGAATAATTAGAACAATCAAAATACTTTTTTTTTGTTCGGAAGTATCAAAGATATTTATTTTTTCTTCCACTACTCTCTAGCAAACCCCAAATCTCATCCCTAAGTATCATACGACTTTGAAAAAAAGATAAGAAATAGCATAAGCTAACGGCTCAGTAAGAATATCCAGATATACACCTCCACAAATAATTAAAGATATACAGTAATAATAATCAAAAACAAAATAGTTACAATTATCATGAAATCATATACCAACAATCCACCACAATTCAAATAAGCTGGAAAATATCTATATGCATCATATATCAAAATTACCGTTCTATGATATTTCATGTAACATCAAATTAACCATTTTATTCAACAATGATTTTAAATAACTTATTTATCATTTTTTAATCAGCACGATCTCAATCCAATAATGGTTATCTTTCAACTTTGGGCTAACCTCCGGATCCAGATTGAGGCAATTAATATTGTTACATTTTCCGCCGTGACAACGCAATCGATAATGCTACATTTCTAGCTTGTTATAGGGCAACCGATAATAACGAAATTAGCTCAGAGTCCACATTCACCAAACAGGTTCACATGCATATCCAATATTCTATTTTCAATTTTAGACTAACCATGGTCATATTTTCTGTTTGCGACGAGGCAATTAATAGTACCATGTTCCTGTCCATAGTAAGGCTATCCACTAATTCTCTAGCTCGTGATTGAAAATTCAAAATGACACGGCTAATCTAAAGCTTTTACCCACCTTTTTATTTCAAGAATTCATATTGATTATATTAAATTATGTTCATCCTTGGACTAACTTATCGCCCGTGACAGGATAATCGATAGTGTCACGTTTCACGCTCATGATGGAGCAATCAATAATAACACCTTTTCAGCCTATGGCAGGAAAATCAATAACAGCATGACCAGTCCAAAGCACCCCACCCAATCATTTAGTTATCCAAGTCTCATTTTATTCATTAAATACATTAAATTGTTCATATTATATAATTCAAACTATTGTTAATTTTTATGTATAATTTCAAATTTATTTATTTTCTATAACATACATGTGCATGTTAGAATCACACATACATATATCAGAAATAATATACAAATTAAGCATGCAAAGGGGATTCTCGAGCAAGGTGCCTACTAGTCCATGTATACCCCTAACATATCCAAATCAATTTGATATTAATATTTAACATAAATAGAGAAACTAATTATCCTCATCAAAATCCACAAAATTGATTCTAATCTCTAGGTTTTTTTTCCAAGCTAACACCTAAACTAAATAATTGAAGAGATTAGGGCCTTTTACCATAATTAAAAGGTTTAGTTGTGGAACTCATGCTAGATTGCTCCATGTTCAGATGATTACACCCCAACATAAATTAAATCATTAGATTATAGAGGAAATGAAATTTGATAGAGGGAGAAGGGATAAGGTTAGCCAGGTGATGGTGTTTGATCCCAAATCCGTTCAGATCATAGTGGTGACCAACTAAACTAGGGATAGAATGTTCAAGGCTGTTCGTATATCTATTGAGGCGAGAAGAGGACTGATCGATACAAGGGCCATCATAGATACTCAAGTTGTGGCGACATCATGAGGATGAAACCGAAGAGGAATGGAAAGATACATCAAACCACAAGGCAGCACAATAGAGGAATGGGGCAATTTAGAGGAGAAGATACATGGGGCTGAATGCATTTCTAATACAGCCCCAATTCTATGTGAACTACAAGAGGAGGAGAAGGAGGAAGTATTGCAGGGTGATAGCGAGAAGCAAGCAAAAGTTTTTGGGTTAATCAATAAGTAGGCATAAAGATGAGGGTGTGAAAGAAAATGAGGCCTTAAGCTCGCCTTCTCCTTGTCTAATAAATTGTTCTTCTTCTATGCAATTCCCATCGTATAAATAAAATAATGAGGAAAACCATGATACAGGAGCAAAGAAAGATTGAGTTAAAGAAATTACTAAAGAAAGAGCGTTGAAGAGATAGGAGGAGGAGGAGGAAGAAAGAAGAGGCATATGGTTGGAATAGTGTGAGGAAAAGAAAGAGAGGAAGAGAGAGAAAAAGAGGTGTAGTGGAGCTTACCCAAGAAGAAGAGAGCGGAGATGGGGTCTTGGTGCTTTGATATTCAATGGAATAAAGAAAGAGAGGATTGAAAGAGAGGAGGAACAGAGTGCAAAGGGGTGGAAGAGAGATAGAGAGCATGAAGGCAGTCTATATAGAAAGAAAAAAAAAGAGAGAGGGATCGAAGTTGTATCTTTTGTGCGAAAGAAAGATTCACCTTCTTTCGTGCGTATCCACCATTGGATCGCCCACGGCACAGATCTCAAAGAGCTCTATACTCTATGATTCATTACTTGCATAAATCTTGAGGTGACCCGTGGATGATCCAACGGTGGATTCATGAGACTTCGACTCATCCTACTCATCCTTTCCAAAATTGACCTCGATTGAATTAGTCTGGGTCCTCATATTTTCTCCTCCTTATTATCCAACCAGGTAATAGAGTTGAGCAGATTTTTCATCGACTCAAATAGTACCGGCAAACTTTCTATTCCATACTTCACATTTTTATCTATGGCCTCTCAATTTCTGAACCAACCATTAGCCCTTTGAAGACAGGTTTGGCCACCAGTCATGAATTAAAGTATCAAAACCTACCGTCTTGGTTCACATTTGTTCAATCAAAAGATATATTCCAGCCTCAAAATTCAATCATTAGATACGCATATGAATTGTTAGCATGATTTTAGGGACTAGGACAAGTAGATGCTCCTTTTATCGTTTAACCTACATAAAATATGCTTAAGTCTCTTATATGTGCAAATTAAATTGGCATGTTGAGTTTTAGTTTTTCATTACATAGAAGCTGAATAATTGTTTCCTTTTCTTTTCTTTCTTTTTTTTTTTTTTTGCAGTGTGCTAAGTTGGCATTAGTGCTTGCTGGTAAATTTTTTTGATTATTTTTATATTTGCATAATTAATGTTCTTTTCTCTTCTGTTGGTTCTTCATGCGGACATCTAAAATGTAATCCTTTTATGCTTGTTGAATGTTCATCTGAATGTTCATCTCGTCTGTCAACGTTTCTGTACTACTTCTATGAAAGTCCTCCGCCATATCAACAGCGCTGATGATATTTTTTGTTATTCATTTTGATTCAAGTCTATGACTTTCAGCTTCTGTCAATAGGATAAAAAAAAGATAGATTTTCATTCCTAATATACAAGAAAGTACATTTATAATATCAGAAAGGACTTTTTTGTCCATAGTTAAAAGCTCCACCAAGCTTTGGAAACTCGGTTGTGCTTTAACTGTTTAGCTGGGTCTCATGACGTAGAATCAGCAACTTTTGGCTCTAGTTATGATAGTGATGGTCAATAAATAATGACAAAAATTTGAAAAATAAATAACAAAAACCATCATACATCATTTTATATTATATTTTATTGTTTGGGACACTTAGCTTGCTATTTATTTGCCACTCTTAGACCAATTTTACCCGATCGCTGCCCCAAATCGGAAAAAAATCTCATAATTTCATAGTGCAATGCTACGTGCATGTGCCTTTGATTATAGCTTAATAGATGACAATTCTATAAAATTTGAGCTCAATTAGACCCTTTAATCCACTATTCCCCCTATTCTCTTCTCCCCCTCTAAAAATTCTCGCAAAAATTGCAAAAAATCTCTTATATCTAGAGAAGTTGTACCTTTATGAATAACTTTTGAAAATGGGACATACATATTTTTTTTTAACTTGCAAATTTTAAATCTAATTGTGAGAAATTGATTTTTGATTAGAGTCGTCACCTTTGAGGAAGAACCCTTCTTTAAGCTTAAACAACTGAGGAGATTATGTAAGATGACATCAAGCACCTAAAATTACTTGAAGTGAAGAATGGCCCAAAAATAACATCAGATGCCCTATTTCATTAAACTTAGCAAGCACGATCAGTTTTAGTGAGTTTTGATTGGTTTCAAACTAAGCTGGATGCATTTCTTAGAGTTGCCAAACTCATGCAATTCTTGACTCATCAATGTCCAAAACACTTCAGATTTGGCAGGAACTTCAACCCTTAGCTTTAATATGTGAAATGCCATCTTGACCCATTTTCATGTTTCTTGAATATCAACACTTACTGAAGGGTGAAATTTCAAAGTGAAGATTACTTGCAGAGGTGGATTACACATGTTTATAATCGTTTGTAATCGAATAATAGCATCTTTCCAGAAATCATCAACGAGGGCAGTTTTTTCCCCTTTGGCAAACCACTATTTGACATCTTGATAGAAGACTTTGTTATATAATGCTTTTAACATATGATGAGCCATGCTATAGAGGATTGGGGACTAATTTTTTTACTGCTTGAGATACTTGACTACTTGACGGGCTGAACCATTTACATATGGTGTTATGGACTAAATATCACCTAATTGCAATCGCTTGGAATCTAACACTATCTCTGGTAAACAGTGCGTCATACTTTTCTGCGCCTTTTAAAGTTTATACCGACGCTTATAAGCGTCGGTAATTTTTTCGTTTGTACAACTGTCGGATAGATGGGAGTGAAAATTTTTTTTGCCGAGCTCTTGCTGAAAAAAAGCGTCGCTAAAAGCCTGCCCAACAGTGTATTTTTTAGTTAGCGACATTTTATAATTATATTTTAAAAAAATATTTAATTTTTTTTTTAGCTTTAAAAGTCAGAGATCTTCCTTCCAGCACCGTGGCGCCTTCCTTTTAGCAAGCTTAACAAATCAAAATTCAGGAGAGACAGGTGAAAGGAGGGAAACAAACTAATCCATAAGCTCTGCAGCACAGAAAGATGCAATTGAGTAGTTCAGAACCATTTGAGCCACTTAAAAATTAACCCTGTTCAACCGATTTTAGTTGCTAAGAAATGTTATATTAGTCCTGTTCAAACCTTCCTCCATGAACAACAACAGCGAGCATTTGGTGATTCCATCTTAATACCTCACCTGGGTCATCAGTGCTTTTGTATCGCATATAAATGATATAAAGTTGAGAAGTATAAAAAATAGTTTATTGCCAAATAAATGTCATATCTCAAAAAGAAGAAGAAAAAAAAAATCTATCATCAAAAAAACCCACCTGAGATACAAACCAAAAGATCAACTCTGCTAGTAACACGAAGAGGAACAGAAAGTATATAGTACCCATGGAGCCATGAGAGAGAGAGAGAGAGAGAGGGAGAAAAGCATGGGATGGCTTCACAAGCTTTCTTGTGGAACCCCAGTACCCAACCCACCACCCACCATGAGAAGAAAAGCTTGGGATGAACCACCGCTGGACCCCAATCCAGGAGTGGTAAACGATCCTTCTTTCTCCAGCCTTGGGGGGAGAAGATGGTTTCAGGGCGAGCAATAGAGGGGAGGGTGAAGCTGCCATGACCCTTGGACTTGACGGAGACCAATGGGGTGTCACGGTTCGACTGGCGGCGGCAGTGGCGGAGGAGGACGCTGCCAGGGGTCTTGCAGCGAAGGTGAGGAGGTACCTGGGCTTGAAGAAGTTCCAGCCGAAGATGCAAGATGCACCTGTAGCAGGAGGGGTCGGAAAGGCGGGCAGGGCGGAGGTTGAGGCCTTTTGGCGAAGACGATGGTAGAATTTGTCGCGGGGATTGAAGACGGCAGCGTAGGTGAGGTGGTCCTAGAGGCGGGGGCAGATTAATTGGGGGAAGGTCGAGGGAGAGGAACAGGATGTTAGAATAATTTCAAAATATGGGCTTCCACTGATTGCGTATTTTTGTTTTATAAAACGGGTTAAACGTATGGCTCAGAATGGTACTATGGTTAAGCCCAATATGATGTGTGATCATTTTGTTTTATGGGCTTTGGTGCACCTTGGATGTATAGGATTGAGTCCTATTTATTGTGGTACTTTTGGTATGTAGGCCAGGAAACCCAATTAGGGTTTTGGAGCCTTTAATGGGAAGGCTCCTCTATGTTTCCTATATATAGGCTAGGTCCCTCTCTCCTCTCCATATGGTTGATAGCTTGCCCCATTGACGGCTATCTTTTGTGAGGAGCAAGGAAGGGAAGATCCAGCCGCTATTATTCCAGGTGATTGAGGAACGTATTCAATATGTCTTCCGCAGGTATATCTCTTAAACTTGAATACGGTATTATTTGTGATTCTAAATCTTAGCATGTTATTATTTATGACTAACAATTGGTATCAGAGCCTCCATGCTAGGATTAGAATCTTTCATGCAAAATTATTTAGAAATCTTCAAGATTTCGATTTTTCATTCTAAAGCCCGAAATTTCTAAATCTAATTTGCTGGACTTCTTCCTCTCGGTCCTTTGTTATTTCTGTCTATGATCAACATCTGGTTCATTCCCTGAATAAATTTATTAGTTTTTGTCAAGTTGTTTAATATTCATAAAATCGTATCAAACCAGATGTTGTAAAGTCCGAACGTGACTTTTGAAACATAAAAAAAAAAAAAAAGAAAGAAGAAGAAGCATTGATGTGCGTTGGGGCCAGCGTGACATATCATAAGTATTCTACTCTCCCTAGCACCTAGTCTACCACCCTTTTGTCATGAGATGGATGAACTAAATCTCTCTGTTTTTCCTTCTCCCGCAGACATCCTTCGTCTTCTTCCCATTTTACAAATCCCCTCTTCATGGGAAAGAAGAAGAAGATGAAGGATGGCAAAGAGGCCTTCCTCGCCGCTGGCCAGTGCCTCTGTGCCGTGCAACGGCGGCGGAAGGAATTTCAGGTGGCTCGCACGCCCCCGGCCACAGTGGGATCCCGGGTCCTTCACGGGCAGCCACAGGTTTTCCAAAAAAAAAAAAAAGGGAAGGAAAGGGGAACAGTGGCGGCGCTGGGAAGAAGAAGGAAATAGGGAGGAATAATTTAGGGTTTTTTTTTTTCCTTTTGATTGGGCTTGGGCCTACTAAGCCATAGGTCTATAATTGCAAGTTGGGCCCTTTTATTTAGTCAGCCCATGTTTATTTTATTTGCACTACATCCTAATGGACCAGAATGGGTTTTTTGGGCCTGGGGCTAAGAGTTAATAACCCATTTAATTATTGTTTAAATATTGAATAATTTGAATTAGGCCCTCATGCATATTGATTATTAAAATGTTAAATTTTGGACATATCTTGCTGCCATATATACCTTGAATTTTGTGATTAACATTTTTTGTTTTAAATCACATGTGATTTTGATTATGATTATAGCATGTCTAATGGTTATGATTTTGTCACATAACTATTATTTTGTGATTAAAATTTGTTGGGCATAAAGACTATCCTTATTTTCCCATTAAGAGAATATTTTAAAATTGAAGTGGGTGGTAGTCACCAAAGTGGCACACTCACTGATATTTATCTGATTTTCTTAACCAAAAAAAAAGGAGGGTAGCATTGCATTTTGCCAAATCATTGAATGCAATATCTTGCCCGAAGGTGTTATTGTGTATGATGATTTGGAAAAATGACATGAAGTGATTAATGGGATTGCATTAGCCTAGAATCATTCTTCTGCCCAAAGGTGATGGTGTTTCGAAAGCTGATGTGATTTTGTTAATTAGCTTCACGATATGTTTTAAGAGTACCTTATAGCGTGTTGTGTTGTTAGCCCAAAGGCGACTCTACAATGATGCACCGAGGCTCTTACCATAATTAGACTTATATGTTTTTTCAAGTTGATTACGGACTATCTAATTAATAGCCCAAGTTGATTAGATAGATATGTTATCATCCATTGATTGCATGCATCACTTTGGATGATATTAAATAAAATATGTTGTTTCCGCAGTCTTGAATGCCTCTTCCCTATCAAGCCAATTGTCTGCCGTTCAAACCTTGACTGGAAATAATTATGTGAGATGGAAACGAGACATAGAAATAGCACTGGGTCTCTTGGGTTTAGATTTTGCTTTGGAGGAGCAGCTTTCAAAACCAACAGATAAGAGCACTATCGAATACAAGGCTGAGTATGTCAAATGGGAAAGAGCTAACAGGCTATGTTTGAAGATTATCAAGCGTTCCATATCTGATTCCATTATGGGTGCTATACCGGACCACGACAATGCTAAGAATTTTTTGGATGCTATAGGACAGCGATTTGTTGAGTCCGATAAGGCTGAGACTGGGGACCTAATGGATAAATTTATGAATATGAAATATGATGGTGTTTGTGGAGTTAGGAAGTACATCATGAAAATGTTGCACATAAGTTCTAAATTGGAAGCCCTCAAAGTTCCCATTGCAGAGCCTTTTCTTATCTATTATATTCTTAATAGCCTTCCTAGCCAGTTTAATCAGCTTAAAGTTGCTTATAATGCCCAGCGTGACAAATGGGATTTGAATGATTTGATTGCTGTGTGTGCCCAAGAGGAGTATAGAATACGTCGTGAGACTGTAGAAACTGTGCAACTGACCCATCAGCCTTCTCAAAATAAGAGGTCTTCTCATAATCGTAAGGGCAAGTTCCATAAGGGCAACAAACCTCACTACAATCAGCAGAACAAAGGATCTGGTGGGCAGACTTCTGGTGGTCCTAAAGGAATTATGAAAAAGAATGACAAATGTAAATTCTGCAAAAAGAAGGGTCATTGGCAGAAGGATTGCTTTAAGTTTTAGGCTTGGTTGGAGAAGAAGAAGACTTCATCAAGTATCTCCTTGGTTTTGGTTTGTTTTGAGTCTTATTTGATAGATGTACCTTTAAATTCTTGGTGGATAGACTCTGGTGCAAGTATTCATATCACTAATTCCTTACAGGGATTAATAAGGAGACGAAGGCCAAGTGAGAATGAAGTGAACCTATGCGTTGGAAATGGAGTTCAAGTTAAAGTTGAGTTTATAGGAGCAGTGAAGTTATCCTTGGAGTCTGGTTTTTCTCTTATTTTGGAAAATATATTTTTTGTACCGACGATGAGACGGAATTTAATTTCTGTGTCAACGCTTGATCAGTCTGGATTTTCTTTTAAATTTAGTAATGGAATGATTGAACTATTTTATGACTCTCGTATGGTTGGACATGGCATTTTGTGTGATGGTTTATACAAATTGATTTTGGCTCCAGTTGATGAAATCTCTTGTGTTACTAAAGTTGGAAAGAAAAGGGCTTTAATTAGTGAATCATCCTCTATATTATGGCATAAGCGTTTAGGGCACATTTCAAGAGAGCGAATGGAGAGATTGATGAAAGTTGAGATTCTACCCTCTCTGAATTTTTCGGACTTTGACACTTGCATAGATTGCATAAGAGGAAAGCTGACTAAAACTACAAGAAAGGGATCCACTAGAAGCGATGGTCTTTTGGATCTAATTCACACCGATATTAGTGGACCATTACCTTCTACTATATGTGGGAACAAATATTTTATAACCTTCATTGATGACTTCTCGCGTTATGGTTATGTTTACTTAATTAATGATAAATCCCTCGCTCTTGAAAAATTCAAGATATTTAAAATGGAAGTTGAAAAACAATGTGGGAAAAGTATCAAAGTTGTGAGATCTGACCGTGGTGGTGAATACTATGGTAAGTATGATGAGTTTGGTCAGAACATGGGTGATTTTGCAAGATTTTTACAGCAAAGTGGGATAGTCCCTCAATACACAATGCCAGGAACACCTGAGCAAAATGGTGTTTCTGAAAGGCGTAATCGGACTCTAAAGGATATGGTCACGAGTATGATGAGTAGAACAAATTTGCCAGAATTTTTATGGGGTGAAGCATTGAAATCTGCCATGCACATTCTGAACAGGGTTCCTAGTAAAGCTGTTGAGAAAACTCCTTTTGAATTGTGGACAGGTCGTAAACCCAGTTTAGCCCATTTTAAAGTTTGGGGCTGCCCAGCTGAGATTAGGATTTATAATCCTTATGAAAAGAAATTAGACTCGAAATCCACACTTGGTTTTTTTCATTGGGTATCCAGATAGATCAAAAGGCTACAAGTTCTATTGTCCTAATCGTGGCACCAGAATTGTTGAGTCCATTACAGCAAAATTTTTAGAAAATGATGTTGGTAATAGTGAGAGCTCCGTGTTAAATAAAATTTTTGCTGAACCGGATCAAGTTGTGGTTCCGATTCCTGTTGTACAAGAAAAAGTTATTTCTCAGCCAATTACAATAGTTAATGAAAAATCTGAGCATCAAGAAGAACTTCACGTTCCTCCTCCAACACCAGTAGAGTCATTTTCTGAACCACAAGTTAGGAGATCACAAAGGGAAAGAAGGTCTGCCTTGCCTAATGACTATATTGTCTACTTACTAGAGAGTGATTTTAATATTGGGCATAATATTGATCCTGTTTCTTTTAATGAAGCATTAACAAGACCTGACTCAGATAAATGGCTGAATGCCATGGAAGATGAAATGCTTTCTATGAAGAGAAATAAAGTTTGGAAACTTGTTGAACTTCCACCACATGTTAAGGCCATAGGTTGCAAATGGGTTTACAAATCCAAGTTAGACTCAAAAGGGGATGTTGAACGACAAAAGGCTAGACTGGTTGCCAAAGGGTTCACTCAGCGAGAGGGCATTGACTATAATGAGACTTTTTCACCGGTTTCATCCAAGGATTCCTTTAGAATTATCATGGCACTTGTAGCACACTATAATTTGGAGCTTCATCAAATGGATGTTAAGACAGCGTTTTTAAATGGAGATCTCTATGAAGAAGTTTACATGAGGCAACCTGAAGGTTTTGTCGTAGAGGAAAAGAAAAATTTAGTGTGTAAGTTGAACAAATCCATATATGGGCTCAAGCAAGCATCCCGACAATGGTATTTGAAATTTGATGAAGTTGTGACTTCTCTTGGTTTTGTTGAAAATACAGTGGACCAATGCATTTATCTCAAGATCAGTGGGAGAAAATTTATTTTTCTTGTTTTGTATGTGGATGATATTTTACTTGCCAGCAGTGACCTAGGGTTACTTCATGAGACAAAGAAAATGTTATCTGCTAATTTTGAAATGAAAGATCTTGGAGAAGCTTCCTTTGTACTTGGAATTGAGATACAGCGTGATAGAGACCGTGGCTTGTTGGGACTTTCACAGAAGACATACATACGACGCATCCTAGAGAGGTTCAATATGCAAAATTATGCACCCGGTGATGTACCTATAGTAAAAGGGGATAAGTTTAGCAAAGCCCAGTGTCCAAGAAATGAACTTGAAAGAGAATCTTTGAAGAACATACCCTATGCAAGTGCTGTAGGGAGCTTGATGTATGCTCAAGTTTGCACTAGACCTGACATAGCCTATGCAGTAAGCGTCCTTAGTAGATTTCAATCGAATCCAGGACATGAGCATTGGAAAGCAGCTAAGAAAGTTATGAGATATTTGAAAAAGACTGAAGGTTATATGCTTACCTTTCAGCATACAGATCATCTTGAGGTGGTAGGCTACTCAGATTTTGATTTTGCAGGATGTCAAGATGATCTGAAGTCAACTTCAGGTTATGTTTTTATGATGGCTGGTGGTGCTATTTTTTGGAAAAGTATTAAGCAAACTCTAGTGGCTTCCTCTACTATGCTGGATGAATTTGCGGCATGTTATGGAGCTACAGTTCAAGCCATTTAGTTAAAGAATTTTATTTCGGAACTGAAAGTTGTTGATTCCATCTCGAGACTAATTACCATCTACTGTGATAATAGCGCAGCGTTGTTCTTTTCAAAGAATAATAAGAGTTCTGGTGGCTCTAAGCATATAGACATCAAGTACTTGATAGACAGAGATAAAGTTAAAAAAGGGCAGACAAAAATAGAGCATATAAATACAGAGGCAATGATTGTAGACCTATTGACTAAAGGACTCGCACCGAAAGTCTTTAAGACACATATTGCCTATATGGGCATTGTGGAAACTTTTGATATTTTTGGTTAGTGGGAGTTATTTATGTAAAAGAATTATGTTTTGGCTTGATCCCCTTTACAGGGTACGTAGGCAACCCATATGCTTCGGGTACAGCTGATAAGTGCTAAATAATGCATAAATTAATATCTTTTTCATAGCACTTATCATCATTTTAATGCACATATTTTATATTTAAACATGAAAAAATAAATGTTCCCTTTCATCATTACATTTTAATAAAGTAATAAAAATAATTCAAGTTTGATTTTTTTTATTGGTTGAATCTAATGTATGCAGGTCAAGTCAAATTCATTTTGAACCCAAATCGCATGCAGCCCCGCAAATCAAGACCCTTTCAGATTCATCCCAACTCCCTTGGTCCTTTCCTGCATTTGGCTCAACAAAATTTCCCGTGTCTTCATCTCAACTAATCTCCCAACATCCACCTCATCCTCCCGAACTCCACATCCTGGACAACTTCCTTTCACAAACCCGGTCCAACTTTCCTTCTTAGCCCATGCTCGGCCGACCGCATTGGACCTCCTGATCAAAGACCAGAGCCAATCTCCTTCGGATTACGGCCACGAACAGATCCCATGTTTTTCCATGATTAGCTCCATCTCCATCTTCTCTTCTTCCGAACCAACCCAGCATCTCACCTCCTCCCACGATTCCGCGATTCATCTTCATCCAGTTCGCATATCCTCCGGCATCTTCCTTCAACCGTGACCATCCTCCCCTGTTTCAAGTTGTTCCTTTGCTTCCGGAAAAGATGGAGCAGCCATCCTCCACGCACAATCAAGCTTATTTTCCCAGCCGAATCTGGCACCTCCCAACGGCTCAGTATCCTCCAAGATCTTGCAGTTCATCCCATTCGTGATACGTTCCCATCCCACTGCCAGCCGCAAGTCAAACATCCCACCGTTCACAAGGATCAAGTCCCAGCTGCCAGCCGTTCCAAAGCTTCATCTCCTCCATCTTCATCCCATCATCCGCTTCATCCTCATCTTTGAATTAACTCCCCAGTTTCACGCGTCAGCATCCCAACGTCCCATGTTCTTCTCCGAACCCCAGCATCGGGCATGTTATCTTCCTTCTCCGTGTTCTTCTCAGCGGAACCAATTCTAGAACTCATCCTTATTCCGGATCTCTCAGCTCTCCTCTGCTTCCGGATTCCTTCCCGTCCAGCCAACGGAAACATCCCCGAGCTCCAAGGATGAGCATTCAAGCCGTTCTAACTCCCCTGTTCCAGCCGCAACCTTATCTCTTGAACAAAACCAAGCCAGCAGCCAACCTCTTCTTCCGAATTCCAAGCTTATCCTGTGATCCTCTTCGTCCGTAAATCTCTCTCAACTTCACGTCCACGTCTTCTTCGAATCCTTCCTAGCATTTGGATTAGCTTCACCGATCCTCCTCTTCACCCGGATTCATTCTAGATATCTTCCAAAGATCCCCTGTTTCGAACCAACTTTCCTCCCAGCATCTAGATATTCCGTTGCCAGCCGCCTCCAATCCGCAACAAATCTTCACACGATCAGCCTCCATTCTTCCGACTCCCTGCATCACAGAACAGAGTATCCCAACCTCCTTCCGGATTCGCCATCTCAGCGGTTCTCTGTGATTTATTCAAATCCCCTGCTCCTAAATCATCTCATCTTCATCACGAATCACAGCAGCTGCGTTCTTCTCGATGGATAAGCTCCCAGCCAACCACTTGCCATCCGTATCCCCTGTTTTGAAACAGAACCAAAATATTTCACTTCATTTCGGATCAGCTCCCAGTTCCTTCCGCATCCGGGTATTTCGTGATCATCCTTATCCCACCACGTCTTCATCCTTATCTGCACTCGAAACAGGTGAGGAAAGAGGGAGTTGCAGCCTATAAAAGGCTCAGGCGTGAACCGAGGGGGGGGCATTCCTCCTCTTCCCCACCAGGGGAGGGGGCTGATCCCTTTATTCCTCCTCTTCCCCACCAGGGGAGGGGACTGCTCCGATTCTTCCTTCTTCCCCATCAGGAGCTGAATCATCTATTCTCAGGTGACTTCCCATAAAGTGCATAAGAGGGAGAGGAGTTTGGTGTATTTTGGGAATCACTTCGGACGAGTGTCGAGAGGAAGCTGACGGGAGGAAGGAGGGAAAGCCAATCATTATGGGAGCCCGCTGCTGTGCTGCTGCTGCCGTCTCCAACTCCATGCAGGGCTGATCTCTTCTCCAGGGCCGGATGTAGCCCTAACAAAGGGACACGGGTTTTATATTTGATTTTATATTCTTGGGGTTGTATGAACTTATTGTTTATAATGGATATCTTCTTTTGAATCATATTTAATTTATGTGATTTTAAGTATGATGTTCGTACAACTGTTCTTCATGATCACTAAGTAAATATAAGATAGTCCATGCTTAAGGAAGATGCAGTGTGCTACCACCTTAGATTAGGGTAGACATTTCATGCCAACTGAAGATGGATTATGCCCAAATTACTTTTGTGAATTTTTATTTAAATGCTTATTAGGCTTGTAGCCAATTTGCATGTTAATCCAAGAACGAAATAAAATATAATTAATCCTTGTTCCGATGTTAGTGGTGAATTCCATGCCCTAGGTTCCTCCAACTGATATCCTTTTAATTGCATTTTCTTTTATTAAATTGCTTAGTTTCACAAATTCATCCTTTTAAATATTTTTATTTTTAAGAAAAACAACTATACCCCAATCCCTGTGGATCGATACCCGTAATCACTATCCTACTAGATACGTGCTATTGCGTGGTTTTTAAAGTTGACTATCAACAGCCTCTTCCAATTATAAAAAATATTTATCTCTCTATTTATAATTCTGTATTTTGTGCACAGAAATTATAATTATGTTTGAGCATGCATTACATATATGTCTTTTATTATGATATCATTTTGATCTCGAGATATAATGCATAAAGACATGATGTGAGTCTCTTTTGAGACATATGGCTTCTTTTGAAGCATTTATAAGGACCGATATGAATTAGCACACCTTTGATCACATTTTGGTGCTAATTTCATACTACATACTACCACATTGGTTAGAGGATGGGGATCCATGTCGATAAGGATGTTAGCATTTGTAGCTGTGGAGTGGTCTTACATCAATTAAATGGTGTAACGACTTTCATGCTCAATGTTGATGTTCTTGTTGGACCGGATCATGTATCCAAGGTGATTATCATTTGAGCTATATGTGTGGCCACTTTTGTAGTCTAACCCGAGAGTCGTTTTCAAAACAAAGTTTTTAAATTAATATGACAATCCGTGTTCGCCCAAGTGGAAGAATGTTAGAATAATTTCAAAATATGGGCTTACACTGATTGCGTATTTTTGTTTTATAAAACGGATTAGACGTATGGCTCAGAATGGTACTATGGTTAAGCCCAATATGATGTGTGATCATTTTGTTTTATGGGCTTTGGTGCACCTTGGATGTATAGGATTGAGTCCTATTTATTGTGGTACTTTTGGTATGTAGGCCAGGAAACCCAATTAGGGTTTTGGAGCCTTTAATGGGAAGGCTCCTCTATGTTTCCTATATATAGGCTAGGTCTCCCTCTCCTCTCCATATGGTTGATAGCTTGCCCCATTGACGGCTATCTTTTGTAAGGAGCAAGGAAGGGAAGATCCAGCCGCTATTATTCCAGGTGATTGAGGAACGTATTCAATATATCTTCCGCAGGTATATCTCTTAAACTTGAATACGGTATTATTTGTGATTCTAAATCTTAGCATGTTATTATTTATGACTAACACGGGAAGGGGGAAAGAGAGATGGAGAAGCCGCTGGGGGCGAGGGGGCAGCAGACGAGGAGGGGGGGGGGGGGGGAGGTGGTAGGGTCGTAGGGAGGATTTGTATGGGGAGGGGGGCAGCTGGAGGGGTTACGGAGAGAGAACGGGAGAGGGTTAGGGATTTGTAGGAGAAGAATGGCCTCCGACAACGCCTTCTAAAGCATCGTATTATGATGAAAGAAGAAGAAGAAGAAGAAGAAGAAGGAAGAAGAAGGAAGAAGGAAGAATGGCTTCCGACGATGCTTTCTAAAGCATCATTCCGGGGGTCCAATGTCGTTGGGGGCAATTGGCCTCCGATGACGCTTTACAAAGCGTCGTTGTTGGAAAATTATATCTTCCCACTTGGGACATAAATCATATTTTTGGGAAAGAAGTTTTGATTCGAGATGAATTTAGATTTACAGTTAGACTATATTTCGATGCCCTGTCAGCAGGGTTTGTAGTTGGCATTTTAATACTTTACCGGTAGGCATTATGCGTTGGCACTGGTATACCTTATCTATGGGAGTTTAACAATGACACTTCAATACTGTGCCGGTAGAGATTATACGTTGGCATTTCGATATCCTACCAGTAGGGCTTATATGTTGGCAGTTTGATACCCTACCATTAGGGTTTATGTAGTGGCAGTTTAATTATTACTGGGCTTATTATTTGGCTCAGCCACAAGGTATAAATATAGTCATAGTTCATGGCTGTCGAGATGAATTGTTATTTTAAATCTTCAAAAGATTGAATTCACATTTATGTTATTTTGATAGTGCTATATAGTTAGAGTTAGTTTTGAATTGGTATACTTTGCATTGTTTATTTTTAGTATATTATCATTTATTTTATTGGTTAATTTATTTAGCTAGAGTATTTATTACTTAATGAGCTATCTAGCTTAGTATTTTATATTTTACTATTTTTTACATATCTTGAGAATTAAGATGGCATGGGAATATGTTTCGAAAGAGTGATTCGAAGCAGAATTTCGGTCTTTTTATTAGATTAGGATCTTATTTAAATTTGATGTAAGACTATTGATAGGAGAAATTCCAACATCTTGGCTTCCCTTGTGTGTTTACATACATACATACATACATTGGTGGGCAAACTCTTCATCCCATCCCAAAGTTATCACCCACACCATAAAAAGCATCCTTAGCCAAAAGATAGGTTGTGGAAAATGGCAACACAGAAAGGGATCACTAATTAGACCACCATGGGCATCCAAATTATGGGGTATATTGTAGCTCGGGCTCCTTCTCTCAAAATAATTAGTTATATTAAACTTAGAAATATGCAAGTAATGGACTCTTATATCTTGAGACTACCAGCTTTATTTTTCTTTCAGAAAGATTATTTGGAAAAATTATAATTAGTTATATTAAACTAAGAATCCACAAGTAATGGAATAGTTAGAACTGCAAAATCAGGTGCTGAAGGATATGGGTTTTTCATGTTGGCCATTACGCAGCAAGTCCTGGACAGGAGCCATTCGGCCTGGCCAATAAAAACCACCATATCCTTCAGTTGATGTAACTAATTAGAGTAGAACAAGTATTTTCCAAACAAATATAACTATAAGTTATAACTATATCATGATCAATAGATCACTTTTAGAATTTAATCATCCATTAATAAAAGCATCATGCTAGTTTTTGCATGCCTGATGCTACTAAAAATCAAATACCAGGTACGAGAGGAATCAATTACCATCCATATATAAGTGTTTCTTGCTAGACTTATAAACCAAGCTTGAGGATCCCCAATTTAACAGATACTTTTTTCATTCTTCTGCAAAAATAATACATTCTCACTTTTGATTAGAAAGAGCCGAAACAAGATGATTATATTTATTTAACGATAAAAAAAATTATGTATCATATTTTTTTTAATTTTTTGTCTTAAATTAGTTCCGATCTAGACTGGGAAAACATTTTCCCTTAATGAATAAAGTTTTAGAAATGAATAAATTATGTAAGTCACCGACGATGAGTAGGATACAATAAAGTTTTAGAAATGAACAAAATGTTATGCATAATGGTGAAATGAAACACTATTTTTACAGTAAAGCTTAAAAGAGAAGGGAGAATATGACCATAAGGCTCTAAGACTCTTCATGAATCTGATTGTTCTAATGACCATGTCTCTCTGCTTAGTAACTAGAGATCGTGGTTTTAAATTATGAATGCTACATTTTCGAGTATTGGAATATAGCTATTAGAATGCCCGTGGATTTCCCTCCCTTCCACTCTCACAATTTTTGTAAAAAAATAGGATGTAAATAATTTTGATAATCAATAGGAGTTTTATTACTGTATAAAGAAAACTCGGTCACAAATGATATGCAACTACTTTGGTGACCGTAGAAAAACATTTTATTGGTCTGGTAGCCTTCAACAAAGTGGATCTCATTCTTTAGCCATTTACATATTCAAGATCAAATATGTACAATAATGTATGCGATCCCCATGACACATGTATATAATTTCATATTTTAATGCTCAATTATAGAAAGGTAATATTAGTTTTAAGAATATGGTGGTTATTCACCATCACTCAAGTTTGAATCGCAGACCTCTTAATTTGGAGAGATGGATATCAACCATCTAAGCTATCAGCTATTGGGAGGTTAATACTAAATTATGCACGTACATATTTGTGACAATATTATTATACAATATTTTCAACTAGAGTTATGTACAAGGTAATCAGGCCTGATCAATATTTTTAGTGCTATATAGAATCTATAGAACTCGATCCATCGGAAAACATTATATTGTATCTACATTGAAAGGCAAGCCAACAATATAATTGATAATATATAACTAAATGAAAAATGTAACTTCAAAATCTACATTTGCTCTCAATATTCTGTAAAGAGCAGTGCTAAAATCATGTTATTCTGCATCAAATTTCGTACAGGGGGATCCCATAACCCTAGAATGTGAGCTTCACCCATACTTGTGTGGAGATTATTTGTGAGAATTGTTTGTTGCTATATTAGTATTTATTAAAGAGTCATGCATGGTGAATGTCAGATAAAGTTGGAAAAAGCTTAGGGAGCCTCTTGCTATAGTCAATTGCCCTGTCATATTTCGCAAAATCCATGAATTGCACCAATCCCCTCTTGCCATGTAGAAAGAGAATTATTTGTGTGTACTGGAGATGGGCTTCACCTGACCAAAGAAGAGTAGTCAATGGCGAAGCCCAAGCCCATCCAACAACAATTGTAGTCTTTCGTGCCCAAACCAACCCAACCTGGGCCAGACTATCTGTGCAGCAATGCCGTTTTTTATTTGTCAAGCATCATGCACTGGGACTCCAGGTTGTACGTAATTCAATCTGACGTTGGATAGCTCAAATTTCGATGTAAATCCAGCACAGTCTTGGTTATTCTTGACTGAAGTTAATCCAAAATGGCATGCCTTTAATTAACTCATCAGATCTTGCCAAATGCTATAGGGGAATCATTGGAAAACAAAGTTGCATAGAAGCTTACGGTAAATAAATTCTGCATAAAAGATTTGACACCGGAACTACTTATTGCGGCATCGACGATGTACTCATGATAAAAACAATCATAATTAATTAGCAGAGTATATGGATATGATCAATAGACTATTCCACTTGTGCGGTTATAGAAGATGGACAGCTATCAAATAATGTGCACTATGTATGGTATGATAGGTGCTCGTGGATCGTCTTGTTTAATTGCCATCTATCTTCTGATGGTGGCTATCGAAGGCTGCATGGTGTTCTATGGTATGGTCCGTGCACCACAAAGAATCCTGGCTATCTTTTGCTCGATAATTATCTCGTGATGTTGAATGGTACCAACCCGCTATAAGAAGAATCGCCATCGCTAGTTGTGTTGCTAGCGCCATAAAATGTTGGCTCACTCAAGAGTGGTTTTCTTAACTAATTTTACGTTCTCAGACCCCCTAACTCCACCGCCACCTCCCTCGTTGTTGGTCTCTCCTCTCCATTCAATAAGAAGGCATTATTCGGCGAGCTCCGCCACTGCCATTAGTTGCTCCATAGATCCCTCACGGAGAATGCAATCCTTGAGAATCTCGCAAAGTCGACCCTCATTCATACAAAAAATGAAATGTTTCACAAGACTGCAATCCTTGGCGCTCGACGTTGGGATCACCACCGATTGAACATAGGCCACCAGAGCATTACCGTGGAGGCATGCAGTGATCCAGACGGCAGATGAGCTGAAATCTCTAGCAATCTTCATTAACTCAGCGCCTGGGTCGGGCCGGTTCCCAGTGTCAACAGGTAGGAATTCTTATGCATAGTAGTGTCATTGATGTTCCCTAAAATGGAAGGGAAAGGAATAAATTTATTGCATGTCATTCTCAACAGATCCAAGATAAGTTGTGTTGACCCCCTAATGGATTTTGATGAATACAAAACACTAGAGTATAATTCCATTTATCTTAACAATTTAATTGAGGAATTCATGTGATTAATTGAGAATATTGTTAAGAAATGTCTAGGCAAGTTCCCATAATTTTTATGAATTTATTGAAGAATATTTTGAGTTAAAGAAAACAGATCAGGGACAGCCGAGACGTCTCCGGATAGTTTCAGAGACGTCTCTGGCACAAACAGAAAGAACTGGGACACTTGGAGACGTCCCCGGCACCTGCCGAGTCGTCCCCGCGCTAGCGGAGTCGACTCTCTCAGTAGCCGAGTCGACTCTCTCAGTGGCGGCAGAAAGGCAATTTTCAAGAGATATGCGCGAGACGTCCCCACTGTACGCGGAGTCGTCCCCGCAAGTAAAAAGGAGACTTCCCGAGTCGTCCCCAAGATAGCGGAGACGGCTCTCTCAGGGTTTTCCAGAGAATGGTTTTTTCGGTGATAAGGAAGCGGAGTCGACCCTGAGACAGCGGAGTCGTCCCCATGCATAAAGTGCAAACAAGCCGAGACGTCCCCTGAAGGAGCGGAGTCGACTCTCTCAGGGAATTCCAGAGGACATGTTTTTCAGAGATAAAGAAGCGGAGTCGTCCCCAAAGCAGCGGAGTCGTCCCCATTCAAAAAGTACAAACAAGCCGAGACGTCCCCTTAAAGTGCCGAGTCGACCCCAGACAACGTAAAAAGTAAAATCTTGTAGCCGAGACGTCTCTCGTTGAAGCGGAGACGTCCCCGGAGCGCCTGGGACGCGACTGACAGCTTTTCAGGTTTGGTTTGAATTTCAAATCTTTTTTACTTTGTCTCTAACGGCTATATTTGCTTTTTTGGGCTATAAAAGGGACCTCTTAAGTGCTTCTCAACAACTCTTTACCAACCAAAAGCTAGATCATTCAAGAGAGAAGTAAGAAAGAAAAGTTCAAGGGAGTGAGTGCATTCAAGTGAAGAAATCAAGTGTTTTCAAGCTTCCCAAGTGATTTCAAGCTCAACCTCTCTCGTACGCTCGGGATTCAAAGCTCACACTCAACCCTACGCGGTCCACATCGGAAGAATCAACATTTCTCACGCTTCCAACGGCAAAAGGATTCTTCCGGGTTCTATTGTTCATAATTGTCATATTTGCTTTTTAGAGCTTTACTTTTCCTTTGTAAACTCTTTCATTGTGGTGCTTGTTCCAGTCAAGGGACTTGGAACAAGGAAAAGGCGTCCCAAGCCTAAGTGAAATTGGGGGTTTTAGGGTTTGTTGTGAGCCCGGTGTAAAACAACGAGTTGGGTAGTGAACTCGCAAAACTACCATACTGTAATCTTGGATTATAGTGGAAATTCCCAAAGGTGATTTGGGGAGTGGATGTAGGAGCAGTGGAAGCTCCGAACCACTATAAAACCTTGTGTTTGCGATTGACCTTTCTCATTCCTCCTTTACTTTAGTGCATATATTCGTGTGTTTTATTTTTAATTAGTCAAAAGCTTTTAAAACACCCAATTCACCCCCCTCTTGGGTGACCATCTCTGAGCAACAAGTGGTATCAGAGCGGGTGCTCTGTGTATTTCTTGAAAGACCTAACCGTCTTAGCCAAAGATCTAGATGGCAACACCCTTTAACAATGTTCCTGCCGAGGGGCAAGCAACCAATAGACCTCCACTCTTCAATGGGACAAATTATACCTATTGGAAGACTAGAATGAGAATCTTCATTCAAGCACAAGACTATGCCTTGTGGAGGGTTATAGTCAAGGGACCACAAGAACCATCACACATGGTTAATGGCATTCGAGTTCCCAAACCTGAGGAGGATTGGGATGAGAATGATGATAGGATGGCTCAACTTAATTCTAGAGCCATGAACTCATTATTTTGTTCTCTAGATGTAAATGAGTTCAATAGAGTCTCCACATGTACTTCCGCTAAGGAAATATGGGATAGGCTTGAAGTTACCCACGAGGGTACAAATCAAGTCAAAGAGTCTAAAGTGAACATTCTAGTTCACAAGTATGAGTTGTTTAAGATGGAACCCAATGAAACCATTGTTGGGAATTGTGTGCCAAAGCCAATTTTTATTGTAAGAATAATGTATATGTTTTATTTAATGAATAATAAAATCTATTCTGGCATTCTTTTCATCACAAGTGTTGCATCTTCAAATAGGAACTCCTGTGTATTGTAATGAAGTCCTTAGGACTAATTTAGTGGATAAAGGAGGTTTTATCATTTAGTCCTTAAATTGGTTCGTGACCGATTGACAAGCTATTAATTGGACAATAGCTATGTCAAGTATAGGTCGTTGTATGCCATTTAGTTGGTTGTCCTCTTAACCAAGGAGTGTGGAGACACTGGTATGGCATATAGGTGAGATGTAGGAGTACATCGTCACTGAACAGTGACTCACCTGTTGAGCACTCCACTGTCAGGAGTTAGCTCACAAAGCATATGGGCATAAGTATCCCTTAGACCTGAGACTATCATGGTGACTTGCAAGCAACTCACTATACTTTGGCACTGAACGATCTGAATTTCTAATTCAGATATTGAAAAGTTGCTGGGTGCAGTCAAGTACTCGCGAAGTCTGTGTATGAGTCAAGAAGGGATTGACCGCTCCAGATTATAGGAGTTGATGTTTCGCTGTGTTTCAATTTAGTAAAACCTTGGCCAGGATAAACCAAGTGATTGGTCACTTGAATTTAATTAATTGAAATACAATATGGATGACCGGACCAAAGTGTGACAGTTCACTTTAGGTCATCTTGAGCATCGTTGGTCAAAAGGATGAATTATGCGGTAACCATATGAATGGGTTCTTGAATGTTGCTTTGCATATTCGACCTATCCGGACATCGGGTATCATTGCTAGATGGTCACCTCGATTAGTGCATGGAGTGGTTCATGTACTACCGGCTTAGTGTTCGAACCTATCGGAGTCACGCACATAAGTCAAGTTAAGTAGGAAGGACTTGATCCAATTTAATTGAGAATTAAATTGTGGGTCATTTGAAATTTGGTTTTGTCTATGTTCAGCTAGCATTGAACATGAGGTACATACTGAATTTCATGGATGTGTATTTAATTATGTCTATATTCTGGCTTAATCAAGTTTCAATTAATGTAATTGAAATTGATTTGGACTCATTTGTTGAGTTTGTTTTTGAATTGGATTCAAATGAATGTAATTGGGCTTAATGATGATTTTATTAGAATTTATTCCATATTTATTCTAGTCCAAGTGTGACTCGGATTGATCTGAAAATTGAACTAATTGGAGTTCACATGAATCAGATTCATGTGGAATTTTTTCGGATCCAAAATCTTTCAAATTGGTCTTCAATTTGGTTTAGAATCAATAATGGACCCAAGCCCATTTGATTCAGCCCATTTGAATTAACCCATTTACTAGTTTGCCCCTCTATTTGAATGACACGTTCTGGTTTTTTCCTCGGTCCATGGACCAATTTTCTGCAAACTTTCTCCCGTGGACCGCATTCTTCTTCTTCTTCTTCCGAACACATCGAAGGCCGCTTGATCTTCCCTCTTTCGGCTACCATTTGAAGATCCGAAGAGACGTGTCTCTTCGGTTTTGAAACCTCTTTAATATAGGACTGATTTAATTGAAATCAAACGGTTCAAAAAATTCAATAAAATCATGAAACGTTTGGCGTTCACTCTTCCCTTTTGGCGTTTTCTCTTCCCTGGTTCAGCCTTGTCTTTGCCTATAAATAGGCTAGCTTTTTCTTCATTCTTAGCTAGAGATTTTATCTGGGGAGAGGGGAGATTCATGATCTTTTGAGTAGCCTGTAAAAGAGAGAAAAAGGAAACAGGAAGAAAGAGGAAAAGAAAGAAAAAGAAAAAGGGAAGAAAGAATTTTTGAAATTCTTTTCTTCCAGGGGTTTATTTGCAAAAGGGTTTTTGCACTATACAGACATCATCCTACCTTCCTGCATTTCTTGGCGTGCGTGTGAAGTAGAGGGTCCGTACATCCGGGCCTCGCATAGCACCAGATCCATTAGTACCAGATCCGGCACCAGATCCAGTTCCAGATCCAGTTTCCGATCCAGTACCAGATCTAGCATCTGATCCAATATCTGATCCAGCACTTGGCCCTGTACCAGATTCTGTTCCTGAGTACCTTGACCATCTTCCGCTGCGGGATCGAGGTATGGTAAACATAATATAGTTATGTTATTTATTTATACCTGTTATAAATAAATAGATAAAATTTTAAAACTGATTTTCTGACCTGGCATCCGATTTTATCGGATTTTGCGGGATATTTTTCCTTCAACCATCACATGCATGTTTACTCGCTTTACCGATATAATTAATGGTTTAAAGAGTTTGGGTAAATCTTATACTAACCCAGAACTTGTGAGTAAAATTCTCAGGTCTTTGCCGAAAGCATGGGAAGCAAAGGTCACGGCGATCATAGAAGCCAAAGACCTCAACACTTTGGGATTAGAACAACTACTGGGCTCATTGATGACGCATGAGCTCACAATGAAGCAACATGAAGAAGAGTTGCCGAAGAAAAGGACAATCGCACTCAAGGCTACCTCAAGTGTGTGTGAAGAAGAGAGTAGTGAGAGTGAAGAAGAAAGCCAAGATGAGGACTTGGGTTTGATAGTAAGGAAGTTTAAGAAATTCATGAGAAGAAAGAAACCTTTCCCAAGAAAGAAATTTGGAGGGAGAAATGATTGGGAAAAAGAAAAGGAAAAAGAAAGAGATCCAATCATATGCTATGATTGCAAGAGACCGGGACACGTTCGTTCCAAATGCCCTCAACAAAAGAAGTATTTTGGAAAGGAGAAGAAGAAGGCATTGAAGGCAACATGGGATGATAGTGACACATCATCCTCCGAGGAAGAGAAGGAAGAGACCGCCAATTTGTGTTTCATGGCGTTCGAAGACGATAAGGTATGTCAAAACCCAACTATAAATTTTACTTTAGAAGAATTATATGAAGCTTTTCAAGAACTTATGGGTGATTGTAGTATGTTAGGAGCAAAGAATAAAGAGTTAAAAACCTCCAATCAAAAACTAAAGGAAGATTTTGAAAACCTATTAATTGAAAAGGAGAGCGTTAAAAATATTAACACTACTAACCTAGAAATCAAAAATTCAAAACTTAGCATTGAAAATGAAAAGGCAAAAACACTAATTAAGGAATTAAATCTAAAAGTAAAATCCCTACTCGATAATAATACCTCACTTGCACAAAATGTTGAATCCCTTAAAAAAGATAAGGAAGAACTAGTTAAAGAAAATTTGAATCTTAAGAATGAGGTACATAAGTACAAACCAATTGTTGAAAAATTCACACAAAGCTCTGAAAAATTAAATCTTATTCTTTCAAATCAAAGAGCTGTTTTCAATAAAGCCGGATTAGGATATAAAACTAACACACAACAAAAATACCTAAAGAATTTCTTTGTAAAAGCAAAAAAAGTAAAAACTGAAAAACCTACATGCTTTCATTGTGGAAAGAATGGACATAAAGCCTACTCTTGTATTCAAAGAAAGATCCAAACTAACAAGAGTACATTTGTGAAAGCTAAAAACATAACTAACGTATGGGTGCCTAAGGGAACCAACCACACTAACCACGAAGGACCCAAGAAAACTTGGGTACCTAAGAGCTTCACATGATCATTTTGCAGGTATGCCTTGCAGCCGGAAACAAAAAGAGAATGTGGTATCTTGATAGTGGTTGCTCAAAGCATATGACCGGTGACAAGAGTCTCTTCGTCACCTTGGAATCAAAAGAAGGAGGAGTAGTCACATTCGGAGACAATGCTAAAGGTCAAATCATTGGTGTTGGTAAAATCTCCATATCACCCTCCTCATTTATTGATAATGTATTGTTAGTTAATGGACTAAAACATAATTTATTAAGTATAAGTCAATTTTGTGACAAGGGATTTAAAGTATCATTTGAATCATCACTATGCATAATTAGTAGTCCAATTGATAATGAGATCATACTCACAAGACATAGGCATGGAAATGTTTACATGGTAGATCTTGATGATCTCACCATGAAGGATGGCCAATGTCTTGTAGCCATGAATCCCAAAGTCAATGAGACTAGTTGGTTATGGCATCGTAGGTTAGGGCATGCTAGCATGGATTTAATCTCAAAATTAATTACAAAGGATCTAGTCAAAGGACTACCAAAAATAGACTTTGAAAAGAATAAAATTTGTGCTGCATGTCAATTAGGGAAACAAACAAGAAGTTCTTTCAAGTCTAAGAACATAGTCTCAACATCAAAACCCTTAGAACTAATTCACATGGATTTGTTTGGACCCACTAGAACTGCTAGTCTAGGGGGTAAGAAATTTGGTCTTGTAATTGTTGATGATTTTTCACGTTTTACATGGGTTTCATTTCTTGCACACAAAGATGAGTCCTTTCCCGCTTTTATCAAGTTTCATAATAGGGTTTCAAATGAACTCAATCTCAAACTAAAAGCAATTAGGAGTGATCATGGTACCGAGTTTGAAAATCAGTATTTTGAAAAATTTTGTGAAGAAAATGGTATCAATCACAACTTCTTGGCACCTAGGACACCCCAACAAAATGGTGTGGTAGAAAGGAAGAATCGCACACTAGCAGATATGGCTCGTAGCATGTTGTGCGAATCGGATCTACCAAAGTAATTTTGGGCTGAAGCAATAAATACTTCATGTTATATCTTAAATCGTGCTTTAGTTAGATCCATCTTAAAGAAAACACCTTATGAGTTGATAAAAAGTAAGAAACCTAATATAAGTTATTTTCATGTTTTCGGTTGTCGATGCTTTATTTTGAACAATGGAAAGGACAATCTAAGTAAATTTAGTGCTAAATCAGATGAGGGGATCTTCTTAGGTTATTCCTCATCTAGTAGAGCATACAGGGTCTTCAACAAGAGAACTCTCGTTGTTGAAGAATCCATTCATGTTGTTTTTGATGAAACTAATGGAGATTCTTCTAGAAAAGAAGAAGATGGTGATGTAGGTATACTTGAAGACCAAATGAAGGAACTCTCCACTCAAGACAAACAACATGAGGATGAGATCAAAGAAGATACAAATCAGCGAGATGAAGAAGATCAACCTCCATCAAGAAATCAAGATCTTCCCAAAGAATGGAGGTATGCACATGGTCATCCAAAGGATCTAATCCTTGGTGATCCTTCACAAGGTATAAGAACTAGATCCTCTTTAAGAAACACTAGTAATTATCTTGCTTTCGTTTCACAAATAGAGCCTAAATCACTAGAAGAAGCTGAAAAAGATGACAATTGGATGAATGCTATGCAAGAGGAATGAAACCAATTCGAAAGAAATGAAGTTTGGACTCTAATGAAAAGACCCCCTAATGTTTCAATCATAGGCACCAAGTGGGTGTATAGAAATAAACTAGATGAAGATGGAATAGTAATAAGAAACAAAGCTAGGCTAGTGGCCAAAGGATATAATCAGGAGGAAGGAATAGATTTTGATGAAACTTTTGCTCCTGTTGCTAGGTTAGAGGCTATTAGACTACTTTTAGCATATGCATGCTTCATGGATTTTAAACTCTATCAAATGGATGTAAAAAGTGCATTTTTAAATGGTTATATAATGGAGGAAGTTTATGTAGGACAACTTCCAGGTTTTGAAAATCACTTACATCCAGATTATGTGTATAAATTGCATAAAGCATTGTATGGCCTTAAGCAAGTCCCTAGGGCATGGTATGAAAGATTAAGTAATTTCCTAATTGAAAACAAATTTAAGAGAGGAAATGTAGACAAAACCCTCTTTATTAAAAGAAAAGGAAATGACTTATTGCTTGTACAAATTTATGTGGATGATATAATTTTTGGTGCTACTAATGACAGTCTTTGTCAAGAGTTTGCCAAGCTTATGCAGGGAGAATTTGAAATGAGCATGATGGGTGAGCTCAACTTCTTCCTTGGGCTACAAATAAAACAATCAGAGGAGGGCATCTTCATCAGTCAGTCCAAATACATCAAGGAAATGTTGGAAAAATTCAAGATGAAGGATGCAAAGGAAATCAGCAAACCCATGGGCTCAAGTTGCAAGCTTGACAAAGATGAAAAAGGTAAAAGTATAGACTGCAAATTGTACAGAGGTATGATAGGCTCTCTACTTTACCTTACTGCTAGTAGACCAGATATATTATTCAGTGTTTGTATGTATGTTAGATACCAAGCATGTCCTAAGGAATCACACTTGCAAGCTGTTAAGAGAATTTTTAGATATCTAGTAGGGACATCTAATGTAGGCTTATGGTATTCTAAACAATCTGACATAAATTTAATTGCTTATTCCGATGCTGATTTTGCTGGGTGCAAACTCGACAGAAAAAGCACAAGTGGCACATGTCAATTCTTGGGTGCCAATTTGGTTTCTTGGTTTAGCAAGAAACAAAATTCAGTTGCCTTGTCCACAGCTGAGGCTGAGTACATTGCAGCTGGAAGCTGTTGTGCCCAAGTTCTTTGGATTAAGCAACAACTTGAAGATTTCGGTATCAAAATGGATAATATACCAATTAAATGTGATAATACAAGTGCAATTAATTTAACAAAAAATCCTGTCCAACACTCTAAGTCAAAGCATATAGAGATTAGGCATCACTTTATTAGGGATCATGTGCTGAAAAATGATGTGATGATTGAATATGTATGTACTGAAAATCAATTGGCTGATATCTTTACAAAGCCCCTTTGTAAAGAAAGATTCAACTTCTTAAGGAATGCTTTGAGCTTGTATGATCCTAGCAAATGAATTGAACTTGTATTGCATTGTTTTGCTGCGCAAACTAGTAATCAACCTCAAGGTAAACATAAGTGAAAACATGAATTCATGTAAGCTAAATGACGAACTGTTTGACTTTCCGGAGGATGGTTACCCTCCCTTGGACTCTTCATGGAGATATTTTCAGAGCCTATTTCATAGGTATTCGAAATTTGGTCAAACATTCCTCATTTCAATATTAATAATTCAAAAATTATTATCAAATTATTATAGGATGTATCATTAAGGGGGAGGATCACAAACAAATTCACTCTAAGTTTATCAAAAGAGATTATGTTGATTAGGGTGATTAAACAAAAATTGGGAGAAGATAGAATTTAGTCTGAAATTTTTCAGTGCCGGAGACGTCTCTGGCAAATCGCAGAGACGTCCCCCCAGGGGAGACGTCTCGCCTTAGTCGCGGAGACGTCTCGGGGACCGAATGAGGGCTTTTAAAATAGGTCGAAATAGCTCGAGCCGACCCGAGCTTTCTCCTTCATCCCCGACCAAAACGAAAAAATCCTAGCCTCCATTTGCTCTCCACCTCAAACCCTAGCCTCCGTTTGCTCTCCATCACAAACCCTAGCATCCATGGCACCAAAGAAGGCTAGGACGACCCGTGGAAGGCGACCTAGGGCAGCGGCCGACGGTGAGGAACGGCGGGAAGAACCCTCCGCGCCGTCTCCTCCGGTTGCTCCGCCAACCACGACTATTTCCTGTGCAAATCGCACAGTCACGACCGGAAGGTACATAGATTTCTCATTTTTAGATCATGAGGGGTTCTCTATTGGAGAGAGACTCCGAGCCCAAGGGTGGGAGCACTTTTGTACCCTCAATACCTCGACCTACCCCGGCCTAGTTAGAGAACTTTTTAGCAATATGGCCTTAGGGGACATAGGGTACACTGCATATGTCCGAGGGACATTAGTAGAAGTCAATGAAGATGTCCTATCCACTGTCTTACAAATCCCTAAGGACGGTGAGGCTCCAACCTCACATCCCCAAAGGGAATCAGCCCTAAATCTACTTTTAGGAAGAGAGGACTGCGGCCCTCTTGATGTTGTCAATTCCCAGGACCTAAATGCAGAGATGAGACTTCTTTTAAGTATTGTCAACCGGGTCCTATTTCCCAAAACCGGTCGCTTCGATTTTGTTTCGGAGCGAGATTTAGTTATAATGCACCATATCCTACTAGGGATACCCCTAAACCTCCCTAGACTTATGCTAAACTACATTGCCCTATGTCATAGGTATTCTAGGTTTAGTTTACCCTACGGCATGATCTTTACCTTAGTTTTCAAACACTTCAAAGTTCCCATTCCAACAAATGAACCTGCAAAGCCCTTGAGAAACACCGACTATTATAATGAGGGCACAATGAGAAGAATGGAATTTCATAAGATAGATGGGTCGTGGGTGAAGGTACCAAAGAGAAAAGCCCAAATCCTAGAGCCCGAGAACCCACATCATGAGTCTGACCATCACTCTCCTCCACCTAGCCACTTGGATATCCCTGATATACCCTCCAGCTCAGCTGGACCTTCCACATCCATGCCACCACCTCCTTCAGTTAGTGGGCCCTCCTTCCTGTCAGAGGATCAGATGCGCACCTTAGCATCTGCCATTTGCCAGCAGATGAGGGAGGAGATGAGATCCATGATCTCTACAGAGTTGGCCCCCATCAGAGCTTCACATGAAGGGCTTCTACAAGAGATGAAGGATATTAGAAGTCAAATTGAAGCTACAACACAAGAAATAATGGGTGTGGGTGCCACCCAAACCATCAGATCAATAGAGCTCAAGGACAGCTTGAGGAGCATTTCCAAGAGTTTCAAAGAGCTGACAAAACCAGATGGCAACGTGGGCACCTTGGTTGCCCAACTCAGAGGAAGAATTGAAATGGCAACCATAGAGTTTGAAGCACTTGTGGCAGGTTTCCACAAGTCACAGGGAGATCAATTTAAGACCCTCATGGATTCCATCAATGCATTCATAGATGCAACTTGTAAGGTTTATGAACAAAATACAGCTGGTAGGGCCCATGAGCAACGTCGCCGATGAGGGACATTTTGCAGGCTCTTCTTTTTGTAAATCCTAGGCTGTTTTGAAACACTTTTTGTATTAGAAATCAATACTTGTAATGATTTCTTCTTTTGACTATGTACTGACTTCGAAGATTTATAATGACATATGAATGACATACAATTTCTTTTGCAACCCTGTGTACATTTCTAATTCTGTATATGTAAATATGAATGTGCCTCTTGATGTGTCATAAGAATCTCATAACATACATTATGTATTCAAATTTGGCACAACTTATCAAAGCATATGAAACAGGGGGAGCACAACCTGAATATCAAAGGGGGAGTAAAATGAATGCTGAACTCTTTAATAAAGATAACTTGAATATCCTTGAGTGGTTAATTATAATATACTATGAATTGAGTTTTAAGCACCTAATGATAATTTGTCCCCTTCATTGTTGATGACAAAAAGGGGGAGTAGATATTGAATATGGAGATATTGAAAGGGGGAGTAGATATATAGAAAGAACCAATATGGATATTGAATATGGAATGCAAAATTTATAATCATACTCCAAAGTTGATTTAGAAAAGATAAAATTGAAGAATATTGACTTGATTCAAATTCAGCATCAATATTTCATTTTAACTTGATTCAAATTCAGTTGATATGCTAAAATTGCTTAAGAGCTATAAAGTTCAATCCCATGCAATTATGCACACTGTATCTAGCTCTAATCAAAACATTATACTTGTACATCTGATCAAATACTGTGTATATGTTTAAACTTCAAATTTTTGCATATACTCAGTGTTTTGTCATCATCAAAAAGGGGGAGATTGTTGACCCCCTAATGGATTTTGATGAATACAAAACACTAGAGTATAATTCCATTTATCTTAACAATTTAATTGAGGAATTCATGTGATTAATTGAGAATATTGTTAAGAAATGTCTAGGCAAGTTCCCATAATTTTTATGAATTTATTGAAGAATATTTTGAGTTAAAGAAAACAGATCAGGGACAGCCGAGACGTCTCCGGATAGTTTCAGAGACGTCTCTGGCACAAACAGGAAGAACTGGGACACTTGGAGACGTCCCCGGCACCTGCCGAGTTGTCCCCGCGCTAGCGGAGTCGACTCTCTCAGTAGCCGAGTCGACTCTCTCAGTGGCGGCAGAAAGGCAATTTTCAAGAGATATGCGCGAGACGTCCCCACTGTACGCGGAGTCGTCCCCGCAAGTAAAAAGGAGACTTCCCGAGTCGTCCCCAAGATAGCGGAGACGGCTCTCTCAGGGTTTTCCAGAGAATGGTTTTTTCGGTGATAAGGAAGCGGAGTCGACCCTGAGACAGCGGAGTCGTCCCCATGCATAAAGTGCAAACAAGCCGAGACGTCCCCTGAAGGAGCGGAGTCGACTCTCTCAGGGAATTCCAGAGGACATGTTTTTCAGAGATAAAGAAGCGGAGTCGTCCCCAAAGCAGCGGAGTCGTCCCCATTCAAAAAGTACAAACAAGCCGAGACGTCCCCTTAAAGTGCCGAGTCGACCCCAGACAACGTAAAAAGTAAAATCTTGTAGCCGAGACGTCTCTCGTTGAAGCGGAGACGTCCCCGGAGCGCCTGGGACGCGACTGACAGCTTTTCAGGTTTGGTTTGAATTTCAAATCCTTTTTACTTTGTCTCTAACGGCTATATTTGCTTTTTTGGGCTATAAAAGGGACCTCTTAAGTGCTTCTCAACAACTCTTTACCAACCAAAAGCTAGATCATTCAAGAGAGAAGTAAGAAAGAAAAGTTCAAGGGAGTGAGTGCATTCAAGTGAAGAAATCAAGTGTTTTCAAGCTTCCCAAGTGATTTCAAGCTCAACCTCTCTCGTACGCTCGGGATTCAAAGCTCACACTCAACCCTACGCGGTCCACATTGGAAGAATCAACATTTCTCACGCTTCCAACGGCAAAAGGATTCTTCCGGGTTCTATTGTTCATAATTGTCATATTTGCTTTTTAGAGCTTTACTTTTCCTTTGTAAACTCTTTCATTGTGGTGCTTGTTCCAGTCAAGGGACTTGGAACAAGGGAAAGGCGTCCCAAGCCTAAGTGAAATTGGGGGTTTTAGGGTTTGTTGTGAGCCCGGTGTAAAACAACGAGTTGGGTAGTGAACTCGCAAAACTACCGTACTATAATCTTGGATTATAGTGGAAATTCCCAAAGGTGATTTGGGGAGTGGATGTAGGAGCAGTGGAAGCTCCGAACCACTATAAAACCTTGTGCTTGCGATTGACCTTTCTCATTCCTCCTTCTTTACTTTAGTGCATATATTCGTGTGTTTTATTTTTAATTAGTCAAAAGCTTTTAAAACACCCAATTCACCCCCCTCTTGGGTGACCATCTCTGGGCAACAAGTTGTCATTGTTGTAAATTATCCATCATGCTGAAGCCAATATACTAATGTCAAAAGCAAACGAAATCAGGAAACAGAAGTATAGAAAGGCAAGGAGGGGGAAGAGATCAGGTTTGAGCTAAGGGTCAGACCAAGTACGTCAAGTGGGCTACATATATATTGGCTGTATGTAGTATCAAGCTTGGCCTAAACAAAGGTGTGAGAGGCATAAAGAAGAAATGAAAGATGGAAACAGAGTAGTTCAAGAGTCTAGTACATACCTATGTATGTATATGTATGTTTGTATCTATGTATGTATATACATATGTATGTATGTATCTATCTATCTATGCATGCATATATCTATGTATGATCTATATGTTGAATTAAATCAAATATTTTAAAATTTGAAAACCAAACATTTGATTTGGTCAACGGCCAAGTGGCAAGCATCCGCGCACAAGCAAGGGAGCAAATATGGAAAGATCCCCAAAGAAAGCAAGTCATGACAAGTGTCATGCATCCACGCGCAAGAGCAAGCATGGAAAGGCCTCTCGAAGAAGGAAGGAAGCATGGGCGGCCAAGATGCAACAAGCCGCAGGATCAAAATAGTTTAAGAAAATACATCATCAATCTACGGGAGAAGAGTCTGCTTCTTTTGATGCGCCTGAGCCTATATAAAGGGCTCTAGGGATCATTTCAAATATAATAAAAAATTTCTCTTCTTCTTATTCCAAGAGCCTATATAAAAAGGGCTCTAGGGATCATTGGGGAGAAAAGAAATAAAGAAAATTTTTCTTCTCCTCATAATTTTTCTAAGTTTGTTTTGAGCTATCTGCAAGCGTGAACGTGCTCTTCTTTCTTCCCTGGAGGCGCACTGACGGGGAAGACGTAGTTCTGTACTGGATCTTCGTATCTCTAGGAGATCTGTGCCAGCAGATCCGTACGTGGGGGGCATAAACTTTTCTGGGACAACGCGTCAGCGTGCTTCGATCCACAGATCATCTTCTCTCTCTTTCTTCATTTTATTATTCTATTGTCAAGTTAATTATTGCTACTTTATTCTTATTTATTGTTTTTGAAAATTAGAAACAATTAATTATTTATTTATTAATTATATTTGTGCATCTAGGCTAACACTATATACATATCTATGTATGTATAAGCCAACCGTGCGTGCATCCCTACCCAATTATCCCATGGGAGGGAGAAGAAAAATGCAAAGGTGAAAAGAGGCCGTGTGATCATCTTACCTTCCCATCCGCCTTGAAGATAGGAGTTCCCTTGGTAGCCTTGGGCACATTTGCAGTGGTATCCCTAGCCATTGTTCAAGCTGCAGCATTCGCTGCTTACGTCGATGCATGCAAAGCCTTTCTCCTCTTGAGCTTCCTTGCACATCTTGTTCCCCACCACCCATTCTAGTGTCAATATATACGGTTAGCACTCGATTTTAAATTGCAATATTTATTATACATTTTGCTGCATAATTGCAAATGTTATATTTTAGCTGTTACACATTTATGCTAGCTTTACTTTTGTACTTAATTTTTTCAAGCAAAATATTAGATTGCCTAGCCTCTAAGAGGTTTATTAATACCTCCATTTGGACTCCTTACGGAGTAATTTCCAGATTCCATTCAAATGAAAATTCAAAAATTGATTAATTCATAGGAGCTAGCTTAATATTGCACTTAGGATAAAATTGAACGATATCTAGTAAAATTACCTATTGAATAACGATGTCGAAGAAAAGCTTATCAAAAAGGCCTATGTGCCTAAGAAAGACTGGTACTTAAGTGAGCTAAGTGCTCCACCACCGATCTGGAGCTGATCTGGTTGTTATTCTTTGGATTTTTTCAACTAGACATATAAAGTTCAAATTAGATGTCAGTGCAATAATTTGATATAAATCTTCTCATTTTTATAGGTGTCAAAACTGTGTTAAGCTACAAGTTAATAGCTTCTCACACATTTGAAAATCTTAGTACTAAACCTGAAAAGTTTGATGGTCAAAACTTTAGGAGGTGGCAGAATCAAATGTAGTTCTGGCTCACCATCCTTGGCTTGATCTTAGCCATTGGTGAGAGCACTACTTAAGTCAGTAATGGGTCTAACCCATCTGCTTCACGACTTGCTACTCGCAGCAACCCAAACCGTACTCCTTTCTCCACCTCCTCCACTTGGACTTCAGAAAAAACCAACTACCACTATCTTTATAGAATCCTATTAGCCCTTTCTGATAGGCTTTATGATATTTATTATATAGCTAAGAGTGCCAAGGTTCTCTGGGATACCCTAGAAAATAAATATGGATTTGATGATGCCGGGGTAAAGAGATTCAAAGCCTCTGACTTTAGCAAGTTTAAATTTGTTCATTCCAAATCTATGAATGATCAAATCCATGAATATAAAACCCTGATTCTTCAACTCCAGGCAAATGGAACCCACCTAGATAAGTCTTTCCAAGTTGCCTATATTATAGACAAACTTTCCTCTACCTAGTCAGACTTTGCCAAGACTTTGAGCCACACTCAAGGTGATCTGTCTCTAACTCAAGTCCTAAATTTTATTAGGATTGAAGAACAACATCGCCTTAGAGAAAAATTCCACTCCTCCAATCCTTTTCCAAAGTCAACAATGTTGAATCCAAGCCCAAATCCAAAAATCAGAATCGTTCTTTCCGTCCCAACCACAACAAGTTCTTCAAGAAGAAATTATTCAACTATAGAAACTCCTTTCAGCCCAACAATAGAATACCCAACTTCTCTCAGAACCAGAAAAAAGAGAAAGAAGGAGAATCTGCTTGTTGCTATTTTGTCTGTGGTCAGACCAACCATATGGCCAACCAATGCTTCTACAAGATTATTACTCCTCGTCAACCTAGAAGTAAGGGTCCTGCCACTTCTGGTGCCCAGGCCAACATGGTGACCTGTGGGGCTGACTCATCTGGGACTGCTATCAGGTCTGTTTCCTTCATACCTAAAGTTAACATGACCCAATTAGCACTTGACTGGTGGATTGATACCGGAGCTAGTATACATATTTGTTCTGACCGCTCCTGATTTTCATCTTATCAGGTCTCATGTAGAGAAACTGTGACCATAGGTAATAATGCTGTGGCACGCGTGCTTGGAGTGGGACGAGTGGATCTGATACTTACCTCTGGAAGATCCTCACTCTGCAAGGCGTGCACCACGTTCTAGACATCCGTAGAAATCTAGTTAGTGGATCCTTGCTTGTCCAGCAAGGATACCGAATTGTTTTTGAATCAAATAAAGTTGTAATAACCCAAGGTGTCTCTTTCATCGAAAAAGGTTTTCTTTGTGATGCGTTGCTTAAACTCAATGTAATTATTCCATCTATGAATAAAAATTCTATTGTTCTTCATATTGACTCTCCTGTTATCTGGCATGGTAGGCTGGAATATGTAAACTATAGTTCAATTAAAAGATTAATGCACTTGAACTTAATCCCAAAATTAGAACTTAAGAATAATGATAAATGTGAGATATGTGTAGAGGCCAAATTATCTAAAAGACTCTTCCACTCTGTAAGGAGAGATTCTGATCTCCTTGAACTCATACATAGTGATATATGTGACTCAAAAAGAACCTCAAGGGGTGGAAACAAATATTTTGTAACTTTCATAGATGACTTTTCTAAATACTGTCACATTTAACTTATCAAAGCTAAAATATTAGATCTCTTTATGGCCTAAAACAAGCTCCCAAACAATGACATCTCAAATTTGATGAAATAATCCTAACTAATGGATTTAAAATTAATAACATAGATGAATGTATATATTATAAAAAGAAGAATAACAAAATTGTAATCTTATGTATATCTTTAGATGATATCCTAATTTTTGGAATAGACTTAGAAATTATTAATATAGTAAAATAATTTTTATCTCTAAAATTTGACATGAAAGATTTAGGAGAAGCACACCTAATCCTAAATACTAAAATTATAAGGAATGAAGATGGAATAACTTTGTCCCAAAGCCACTACGTGGAGAAGATTTTTAAAAAGTTTCACTACTCTGATTGTCATCCTGTATCTACTCCCTATAATTCATCTCCTTTTCTAAAGAAGAACTTAGGTGATCTAGTCAATCAAAGTTTGTATGCCTAGATCATTGGTTCTCTAGAGTTTCTTGCAAATTATACTAGACCTGTTATTGCATACTTTGTGAACCGACCGAGTAGATATACTCACAATCCTAATAATGATCATTGGACTGCTCTAGAAAGAATTCTCCGGTACCTTAAGGGTACCATATCTCTGGAATTATACTATTATGGTTATTCTGCTATTCTGAAAGCCTATAGTGATGCCAACTGGATCAGTGATACAGTTGACACCAAATCCATCACTGGTTTTATTTTTCTTTTAGGAGGTGCAGCTGTATCATGAAAATCTATCAAACAAACTATAGTGGCTAGAAGCATCACGAAATCTGAAATGATTGTCCTAGATACCACTAGCATTGAGGCCGAGTGGCTTAGAGATCTACTGGTAGATTTACATCTTGTAACTTCACCATTACCTTCTATATCTGTTCATTGTGACTGCAAATTTGCTATAGATAAATGCAATTAAGAAAATGCAAATGTGAAGATGAATAGGCACTTGAAAGTGCAACATAAATCATTGAGATACAAATTAAAGAATAACTTGATTGCACTAAATTTTGTAAGATTCGAAAGAAATCTAGTTGATCAGCTTACCAAAGAATTGTCTAGAACACTGGTTCTAGAGTTGTCGAGGGGGATGGGTCTATACCCATAAGTAAAGTCACCATGGTGGTAACCCAATCCGAAAAGGTTCAATAGATAGAAACAAACTAGATAGGTGACTAATAAGGAGCACTATTTGTTAGGTTAGGTTGAGTTTTTACTCTTAATGAATCTGAGATCCATGAGGCAGGGTACCTACTTACTCGTACCCTTTTGAGGATTCACTTAGATGTGTGTAGTCGTGAGACCGCGACTGTGTAAAATGGGTTGTTCCCTAATAATACACGTGAAGAGATACCTGCGCATGGCCATAAGGCGCAAACCCGCTTCGAGCATTATTCATGCTATATTATGTATGCTGTTGATGAAATTAAGGCCATGGACCAAGGTTCAAGGCATAGTCCACCTTGGCTCCACAGAGGTAATCAATTGTCATTAAGTGAAGGTTCAAACCGAAAGGTACCTACACCTATTACATAATATAAGACACTCAGCACTTTATTTTAATTTTTAAATTATTTAAATATTTAATTTATATGGGAGATTGTTGAATTAAATTAAATATTTTAAACCTTTTTGAAAATCGCACTGCATTTAATCTCCGCTTTTTTTTTTTTGATTTCTTTTCTTCCCGCGCCCTTTATATAGGCCTAATGCTCATGTGCTGAATAAGCTTATTGGCAGCAACAATTTGAAATTCAAATGATCTTCCTAATTAGATGCAAGTGGATCCAAACTAAGTCAGATTTCTTGCGGCCATGTGCTGAATTTGCTGGCTCCCACGGATTGATGACATGTCTTCTTATGCTCCTTTGATCCGATGGCCTGTTGCATTTGGCCGCCCATGCTTCTGCTTGCCTGGCCTCTATGGAAGAGTCCGCAGACTCCTCCATGGATTATACACACATTTCTTCCTTCTTTGACCCTTTTCTTGTGCCCATGCTTCTGCTTGCCTGGCCTCTATGGAAGAGTCCGCGGACTCCTCCATGGATTATACACACATTCCTTCCTTCTTTGATCCCTTTCTTGTGCTTGGATGCTTACCACTTGTCCTGTCCACACGCGAACGCATGCAGTTCGCACGATTGGACCGAGTCAACGAGCTCTTTTCTTCTTTGGAAAAGATTCTGTTTCTTTTGGCCCGCGTTTGCTTCTTTTGATGCGCATGTTATCTTTTTTGGGTGGCTTACGAGCCTATGTAAAGGGCCCTAGGGATCGCTTCAAAGACACGAAAAAATTTCTCTTCTCTCTCTTGTTCTTATTCACTTCTCCTCATAATTTCAATTATTTTTCTGAGTTTCTTTTGAGCTATCTGCAAGCGTGAACGTGCTTTTCTTTCTTTCCTGGAAGCACACTGGCGGAGAAGACGTGATTTTGTACTGGATCGTCGTATCTCTAGGAGATTTGTGCCAGCGGACCCGTGCGTGGGGGGCATAAACTTTTCCAGGATAGTGCGTCAGCATGCTTCAATCCATAGGCCATCTTCTTTCATTTTTTTCATTTTATTATTCTATTATTAAGCAAATAATTTGCTAGTTTATTTTTCTTATTTACTGTTTATGAATATTAGAAACATTAAATTATTGATTTATCAATTATCCTTGTGCATCTAGGCTAACAAGAGGGAGGAGGGGAGGGGGAGGAGGAGAAGTAAAGGTGGTGGTGGGAGCATTGGTAGAGGGTGAGGAGATGGACATTAGGCACTAGCAGTAGGGTTAGGGAGGGAGGAGAATAGAAGAGACACATAAGAGGAGAGACCGCTAGGGCAACCCGTCCACTTTCATTACCATACCGTTCAACGTGTACAGAAGAGACAGATCACCAAGGGCCACAGAGATGAGAGGATCAATTGGAAGCGAGGGGCATAGGCAGGCTAATGAGGCTAGGGTCAGGAATTAGTTTAAAACCTTGCATGATTAAGTAAAATTATGGCTCTAGTTAGATCTTCCAGCTAGGTGTCGAGCTCGAGTTTTGGGCTTGGGCCATAGGTTAGGCCAAGCTTGCTCTAACACAATCTTAAATTTTTTGCCCATTGGTTTTCATGCCAAGCCTAACGTAAACTTTCTTGGATCAAGTACATAGCTTGATATAAAGCCAACTTGACCTTACGAGCCTAGAGCCAACCGAGGTCTAATTCCAGCCTCTCTCCACTTTCTATCTTCTATATCCACTAATCTTCTTCTCTCCATTTTACAACTGGTTTATCTTTATTCTATCCTATGAAAGAATCTTTGTTGTAGCATAGCAGATCACCTTGAGCTAAAATTTGAATACCGAAAAGCAAATATTTCTTTCAGAATATTCTAGATCCAACCAAATCGATTGTTTTTGTTATTGTCTGGCTTTTGTTCACCAACAAGGTTAGGTTGAGGATAAGGATATAAACATTGATAGAGTAATACAATGCAACAACCCAAGATCTTATCCAAAATGGCTAGCTGGAAGGTATTATTTGGGTTTCTTGATCATATATAAGTATCCAAGATCTACCCAGCGAATAACCAATGTGGAACTAAACATATGCCCGCACGGGTCCTCACATACTTCCCCCGTTCAAGCCCTGACGTCCTCGTCAGGCTAAGAGTTCAAATCCATTCAAATCTAATTACAAACACCACGATCGGCTCGTGGTCAGTCTAATGGATCCGGGCTGCAGTGTTTCCTAGTCCACATAGGTTATGGGCCGGGTTCGCTCTGATACCATTTATAACAATTCAAAACCTCACCCAAAATGGCTAGTCGGAAAGTATTATTTGGGTTCTTTGATCCTGTATAATTACCCAAGATCTACTCAGCGAATAACCGATGTGGGACTAAACACATGCCCGCACGGGTCCTCACATACAAAGTGTAGGAAATATATACGTGGCAAAAAATGAACAAAAATGACGTCCTTGATCAAAATTGATGGCCAAGATGTGTAGAAATGTAGATATGAATGAAGATTTATAGAGTTGGAGTTTTCTTGATGAATTGAGTGGGCATTTATAGGTTATCAAATTAAGCCATGTTTTTTGAAATATTTGAGAGAATTTTCTAAAAAAAACATAATGACGGGATTTCATAAGGCAACAATAAGCCCAATTTTTTTGAAAAAAAAATGGAATTTAGGGAAACCATGGGAGCCCAAGCTCAAAAATTGTGGGCAGGATTGTTAAGAATGTCGAGGCAAATGTTTGGTAAAAACAAAAAAGATAAGTTGAAGGATGGGGAGAATAGTACAGCTACGGAAAGCAAAGTATTGAAGAACAATGATATAGGCATGTATAACTTGTAAACAAAGGGGTTCGTTAAAAGAGTAGGGAAGGAGGTAATGAACATGCATGCATGTGCACATACGTGCACATGGATGCACCATGTGTGCACACAAAGAAGAGTAGCATTTTGAAAGTAATTTGGAGAAAATCACAAAATAGTTGGGATTGGAGTTTGATAATTTAATTTGTTGTTGTTGACATATTATAATGGTTTTTTTTTTGAGAAAAAACAGATATACTATAATGGGTAGAGAAAATACATGACAACCTAGAGATAATGTCTTAGTAAAATTTACATTGTAGCTACTCACCAAAGAGGAGAAAAAAATTTATATTGCAATTAACAGCCACTATGTCGCACCAATTAAAGTAGGCAGCCATACAAGGTGTGAGAGTTTCAAACACATCAAAGCAGAATAGCAAATACAATTTGATCCTATCTCAAGAAAGAAAAAAGGTGAAATGCATACCTCAGCTTCAAGGCGCCTGTAACTGGATTCAAGGCAGATTTCAAGCATTCTGAACTCAAAAGGGTAACAACACCCTTGTTCCTGGTCTCTGCAACCTTCAGATATAACAGCATTTTATAATCACTTCATCGAAGCAAAATGATTGCTGCAACAAATCTAATCTTGGGTAAACAAGAGAGTATCAGTCTAAACTATTTGTGGGCTTTCCCTAGCTTTTTATGAGGAAAAAAGGAAAGAAGATAGAGTTTGTATCAAAATTTTATAAAGCTTGATGAAGGGAAGAAATTTGTTATCAAGAAAGAAAAAAATTCTCCGTCTCTCCTCCAGATTCCAATCAATATTATGGAGGAAAAAAATCTCAAAAAGCTTATTTTGATGCAAACATAGAAGTTAACATTGAAAAGATCATAACTTTGAAACCATAACATTTAATCTTCTGTACTTATCTAAATTGTTACTAAGATTTAATGATTAGAAATCCAGAAGAAATAACTGGAAATGCAGGCATCGTATCTTCTTTCTCGACCAAATGAACCCAAAATCACAACAAAGATCCGATTTTCAAAGTAGATTACAAAAAACAGATCCAAAAGAAGAAAGAAGAATGCCATCACTACCTGATGAGGAGCAGCGCCGGAAGGACTGGAGAGCCGGGAGTGGAGATCGTGGACAAAAGGGGCGACCGTGGGGTCGTTACACTACAGGAAAACGGAGCTATCCCGGCGCTTTTTTTGACCTATAGCGACGCTTATAAGCGTCGGCTAAAGTATCGCCGACGCAATCTAAAGCGTCGCGTAAGCGTCGGCGATACCTGATATGCCGACGCGTATATAGTGTCGGCAAAAACAGGTATTTGCATCGGCAATAACCCGACGGTATGAAATTCTCACGGTTTACGTCCTGATTTTCGTCGATGCTTTTTAGCGTCATAACATGTCAACGCTTTTAAGCGTCGGTAGATCCTTATGCCAGTGCTGTTTCGCGATGTCTTTTCCCGACGCTTAAAAGCGTCGTAAATTTTCGACGCTTCTTAGCGTCGGCACAAGCGTGCCAGTGCTGTGCCACGAGGTCTTTTACCGACGCTTAAAAGCGTCAGAAATTGTTTTTTTTAAAAAAAATAAAAACACGAATTCATATTATAAAATGCACATTACAAAACAGTCATTATAACAATATAAACCTGTATTAAATTGATACATTGACACAAACACTCAGATCATTCGAAATATGAATATTGTCATATCTGATTAAAAATTTGCTTAATAGACTTCAAATTACAATGTACTCTGAAAAATAAGAAACATATACATATCAAACTCATAAAAGATAATCTAGAATGCATCAGGGATGGGATTCAGCTCCATCATCATCATCTCTACAAGCGTTTGAAGAATCAGGAATCTACAAAAAAAAAAGAGAAACCTTAGAAGTTAGGAATAATGTGATACATTAACTCATATATCATAATTGATAATATGTAAAGTATTGAAATATATATAGTTATTTACCTGAGAAGGTAGAAATCGTTGTAACATGGATGAAATATTTATAAGCTGAGACTGCAAATTTGCTTTGTTTTGCTTCAGCTCACTACAGGAAAAGTCGGTTTTACCGACGCTTTTTTGCCGACGCTTGTAAAAAGTGTTGGCAAAAGACGATGCTAATAAGCGTCGGTGTAGTCGCGGGCCTAAGACGACGCTAAAAAGCGTCGTCGGAAGCCAACATTCCACCGCCAACAACCTAAATCCCAACGAGCCCTCTCTCTCTTTCCGTTTTCCCGGCCACCGCCCTCCACCCTCAACCCATTCCAGAGATCGAAGAGAAAACGGAACCCCGTCCCCATTCCTCGTCCTCTCTCTCTCTCTCTCTCATCATCATCGCCCCCCCTCTCTAACCCCCTCTAGATTCCAGAAGCAGAATGGCTCCGGCGATGATGTCTTCGCCCGCCTCTTCGCCGCCTCCTTGGATCCCGACTTCGCCCCCCTCTCCCTCGAACCGCGGATCCTCAAGTCCCGCCTCATCGCTGGTGAGACCCTCTACAGCCTCTTCCTCCTGCGTTCCTTTCAAACCCTAGCCTCCGCCCCTCCTCTCTCCTCCTCCGTCGCCGGCCGCCGCATCTCCTTCCTCTCCGCCATCCTCTTCCGGCGGGCGCCGCAGCACCGCCCCCTCCTCCTCCTCCTCGCCTCCGCCCACCCCTCCCCGAGGGCCTTCTCCTCCGCCTCCTCCGGCCAGGAGCTCGAATGGCGCGAGGACCACCACCAGCCGCCGGAGGAGCATCGCTCCTTGTCACCGTCGGCGGCGTCCTCCTCCTCCTCCGACAATGGCGGCTACCAGGATCACCTCCTCGAGGTCCTGCAGCAGAAGCAGAGCCGCTTCATCCTCGTTAAGGCTTACTTCCTCTGCACTAGGTCCCTTTCTTCTCGCTTTCTCTCGTGCTAATTTTTCACTTTCTTTTTCTTTTTTTTTTCTTTTCAATACGAAATTTGTTTTTGATTCATCCCTGTTGTGATTGCAGTATTGATTTGAGAAGCTTGCAGTCTCAGAATGCTTTTCAATGTCATCCCCCCAAATTCTCGCGCCGCCAACTATGTCGTGCTCCGGTACTACGACGTTAAGGGCGATCCTCAAGTAGGTTCTCTGATTCTTCTCTTTTTCTCTGATTTGATGTTATAGAATAGGGATTTTTGCAGTTAAGAAGAAGGTTTTGTGATATGGTGTATTCATCTTCTGTAGCTTCTGTGGCTTCAATTGGATATTGCTAATTTTAATCCGAGATCATAGCTGAATCTTGCATGCCTTATAATTTACATTCGTATTTTTATTTTTTTTAAAAAAATAGCAATTCCGACGCTTTAAAGCATCGGCAAAAACCCAAAACTGGGCATGCTTTGGGCTTTTCCTAACACTTTAAAGCATCGGCGAATGTCGTTTTTGCCGACGCTTTTATTAGCGTCGGGAAAGCCCTGTTTTTGCCGACGTTTTCTCTTAGCGTCGGCAAAAACCGGACCCACGCCCACCTGCCCGATGTCTGACCCACGCTTTGGGGTGCGTGGGGTGGAAATTTGTCGACGCTTAAAAGCGTCGGTAGAGACCAAAAAAATGGCCGGAAGATATCCTTTCTTTTGTAGTGGCTCTTCAATAGTTGCTTGAAGATGACGAACTTCTGCAGTGTTACTACCTTCTCTGGCATTTCTTGTTTATGTGCCCACTGAAGAAAACTGAGTGGGGGTAACTCCAACGCCGTAACTCCGCACTCGACCATAACGCTCTGGGCCCATCAATTCAGCAAGCACTTGAGCTTCAATATGATTGTTCGCGTCGGATGATGATGACCCCCCGACGCGCTCTGAAATAAGATTTGTTGCCCTATCCTATATCTCTCAAAAAAAAATCAAATTAATGTATGCCAATAATATAACCAAAATAAAATATAGCACAAGTCAAAGATGAATACATACAACTATATCTCTTGACTCCTTCCGGACAAAGCTGCCATCTCGGTGGGTGTGAGTCATCTTATAAACTCCACCCTACCAGGCTCCCTCCCATTATCATCCATCTACAACAAAAAGTATATTTCACGAGTATACATGCTATATGATAGAATAATTTAAGATTAATTTAAAGAGTTTCAAAAACTCTAATTAGAGTTGGGGATGAACACCTCGGTGGCCGTGATGATGGCCTTGACGTGCTCCAGATTGAGCACGATAGCCCTCTCCCTCCCCAGAATCGTCGACAGGTAGGACAGCAGAGGGTCCAAGAGCCTCAGATCCCGCACCGGAATACCCGTTCGCCGCATGATCGAGTGCTTCCCCACCTCCTCGAAGTGCTCCTTCCCGGAGTCCGATACCACCAGCCAAGGCCGGTTCGGCGTGCCCTTCCGCCTGCCGGCCGAATGCTGCGGCGTGGCGGCCGCCGGTGGGTTGTGGGGGCTTTCCTCCAGCGCGTCTTCCGGGGACCTCATCGCCGATTAAGGTTCTAGGGTTTGACGGCGTTCATCAGGGAAGTTCCTTCTCTTATGGTGTGTTCTCTGAAATCAGATTAGCATCGGCGTCGGAGAGGCGTCGGGGAGAGAAACTTCGGAGGCTGTTTTGGCGGGTGGTGTATGGGATTAAATCTTTTAAAACGATTAAACGAAACCCAGATCCTCCGTACTGAGGCCACTGTGGCTTCTTAAGGATTGGTTCGTCCGGTGGGGCCGCAGGGGCTCTTCACGCTGTACGGTAGCCTACGATTGCTGTAACAAATTATTATTATTATTATTATTATTATTTTTGAAGGGAGGAACCGGACCTTTATTAAAAAAAAAGAGTTTATAAAAAATATTTATAATAAAATGTAAAAAAGAAAAATACAAAAGAGTAATAAAAAGATTTTATAAAAAATAGTGGTATGTAAATAGTTCCGTTAAACTATTCAACAAGCTGAACAATCTAATAAGTAATTTGAAGAATTTTTATATCTTTAATTTGCAACTATATAAGCTTTATATTCCAATATGAGCCAGCCTTTTTCTAAAAGATAAATCAACGTCTCTCAACGTGTGATGCCAATGTTGCGAGGTTATTTCCAAGTTTGAGATGAGAATCAAGCAGCTTCTCTGAACATATCCAACTGAATCTGCTGTCATAAATTAAGCCCAATTTTTTGCTCGGCCTAAAATTTGCACCATTCTATCCCCCACCTTTTCAAATGTATAGCTTAGCAGGAACATATGTTCACCAAAAAATTTGCTTTTGCCCGAATTCTAGTAAATTAGCCCCATATTATTGTTTTAATTTTTATATGATCTCTCTCTCTCTCTCTCTGTGTGTGTGTGTCTGCCCCTGAACAAACCTAGTAAGGATGCTCTTCGAGCTAATTGGGCTAGATGATCAAATTTCTTAGGGTTACCTGTAATATTCGGGCCCAATCTGAGCCCAATATCCTTTTGGGCCCATGGTTGGCAGCCCATTTGAGGGCTGCCACCTCATGTTAATTAAGAGGACAGAGGAGTCCAGCTGTCGGCGCCGGGTGCAGCTGAAGCAGTGCTGCTAAAGCGGTGACTACCGCTTAAGAAATTCCCAAACCCCCTGCCTTCTCTCCTCTTGATGTATTCGAGATAACAAAGAAAGAAAGTGTGGAGTGATTGATTATAACCCTATTTGATTTTGATGAGCTCAAAGTATTTGAGTATATCTTATGTAATACTAATGAATTCAATCTAGTGTTTCAGTCAAATACTTGTAAATTTATGGTTAAGTGTCTCTAGATTTGGTTCAATACATTTTGGATAAGTAAAGAATTCAATTTGAACCAAAGTCTGAGACTCGAGTCGACTCCGAGAGATTACGAGTCGACTCCAAGCGTATCAGAAGCACTGGCACAAGCTCGAGTCGACTCCTGTACATTTCGAGTTGACTCCGACTGAGAACAGACAGACGGACAGAAAGATTCATCTCAGAATCTGTCAACGAGTCGACTCCTGAAGAATTCGAGTCGACTCCGATGCTTGCCGAGTCGACTCCAGCGTAGTACGGGTCGACTCTAGGGAGTAACAGACAGAAACATAGAGAAGCTATTTTGGACTCTGAGAGCCGAGTCGACTCCCGAAGAACTCGAGTCGACTCCGATGGTTGGCAGGTCGACTCCTAAGGAAGCGAGAGTCGACTCCCAGAGAAATACAAGGCAAAAAGTCAGAGAGCCAATTTCGGACACTGAGAGCCGAGTCGACTCCCGCAAAGTCCGAGTCGACTCCGAGGCAGCGCAACCCCAAAGACAGAAGACGGTATTTTCGTCTCTGAGAGGCGAGTCGACTCCAAGACAGTTCGAGTCGACTCCAAGGCAGCGCAACCCCAAAAGACAGAAGACTGTTTTTCGGATACTGAGAGCCGAGTCGACTCCGAGACAGTTCGAGTCGACTCCGAGACGGCACAAGTCAACAGACAGAAGATCGGGATTTCGGGCTTTGAGTGCCGAGTCGACTCCCAGAATATCCGAGTCGACTCGAGTGAGCAAACTTGAAAGAGAGATCCCTGGATTCCTTGGAACGAGTCGTCTCCAAAAACGCCAGGTCAGCTCCAGACATTGGCGAGTCGACTCCAGGTTCAGTCGAGTCGACTCCATGGCAAGACTGCACTTTAATTCAAATCCAGAACAGTTGCTGAGCCGTCTCCAGAAAAGCATGAGTCGACTCCTGCAACAGGCGAGTCGACTCCAGATCAAGCGAGTCGACTCCGATCCCAACGGAAACATTGTCAGGAGTTGCAGAATGTGCAGAACGGCTAGATCTTGGGGTCTAACGGCTAGTTTTTTTGGGGAATGGCTTAAATAGCCACAGAGAACTGTAGCAAGGTAGAGAAGTGACATTCCATTCAAAGAAAACAAGTAATCTCCACCTACCAAAGGATTTCAAAGGGAATACACGTGAAAAAAGGAAGAGAGGCATTAAACTCCATCCAACCAACTCTTCCCAGCATTCAAGAAGTCTCCGTCAGTCTTCAAATCTTCTAGACATTCACGTGGAGACTCCGAGTTCGAGAAGCCCTCCTCTACATCTTCATAAATCTGTTTGAGGGCTCCTAACTTCTCTCTTATTAATATCGCTGAATATCTGCTTATTAAGAAGCTTCCTTTTTCTGTTTGTTTTCAAACCATTTGTTTCTTACTTGATTCAATCAGGGGATTGAATCAAGGGTTGTAAGGTGTTCGTCCTTTCCTGTCTACCTAAAAATATCCTAGACAGATCGTTGTTAGAACCGACGAACAAAAGTTTAATTAAATTTTACTCTTACCTTTCCTACTCGAAGAATAGCGGTTGTAAGAGGTCGATCCACAGGGAGACGATTGGAGTTGCATAAAAATTAAAACGTTCACTTGGATTTGAAATTGATTTTTGAATGATCAAAGAAAAACATTACGTCGAGGATGTTGAATGTTTTCTAATTGAAAATAAACAAAGGGAAGAAGAAAAACTTTGCAATTGAAATTGGATGCAGAGTAGGGGTCGATTTCTAAAGACAGATTATGAATTAAAATCGCCAGTTGAACAGCAAAAATAAATTTCAGAGTTATCTTAAAACTAAAAATTTCAGAATATATAAAATAAATTACGGAGACTAAACCAAACCTAGAGCACGGATTTCATAAAAGAAAATTGGTAGATTGTATATTAAGCAAATATTAAACCAAACCTAAAATACGGATTTCATAAAAAAAAATTGATTACAAGAACATAAAAGAAAATTCTTGAAATAAAAGGAACCAACAACTCGGCTGAACACTATAAAGAAAATATTAAAATAATATTTTCTTCTTCCTTCTTCTCGGAAAATAGGGCTTCTCCTCTGTTTTTGGACAAAAACCAGCCGACTCCTCCTTCCTTCTTCTTCTTTGGACCCGACCTCAACCGAGCTCTTCAAGCTCTCGCCCCCTCCCCCCTGGTTCTTGGCCTCAACCCCCAACCGAGCACACCCCTCTTCTTGTTCTTCTCCTCTCTTATATAGATCCCATCAGCAAGCATGTGGAGAGGATGCGAGATCGATGGGAGCTGATCATGGGTGAAGATCCGGCGCGGATGTAGGGATTGGCTGGGCGGGTCGCGGAAGGAAGGTGCGGACTTCCTTCTTCGGGCATTGCAGAATCTTCGCTGGGAGGAGGCGATGATCTGTGGATGATGAGCGCGGAAGAGCTTGGCTGGAATCGGAGGACGTGGATCCGTGGGGACCGTTGCTCCTCCTTCTGATGTGGAAGAGGTGGATGCAGAGGCGGGATGAGATGCAATGGGGACGCGCTGAAGACGCGTTTGGGCTGATCGCGAGATCTCTGGGATGCGATCATTGCTGGCACGCTGAAGAAGAAGATCACGGAGGAGCTAGGATTTCCTCTTTGGACCATGGGATGATTCGAAATAGAACTTGGAATCGCTCGAAATAGCTGGGCTGGCACGTGCTGGAATCGCCGGGATCACGGAAGAGCTGCCAGCGACGGGAGAAGAGGAGGAAACGATCACTGCTTGCTTCTTCGGGCCATGCTGGGATCACGGAAGAGGGATCGCGGGATGCTGTGGTGCTGGCATTCGAAAGAGAGGATTGTGGGGAAGACGTGGATCCACGGGAGAGGGCTGAGACGCCGGGAATCCGGAATAGGATCTGGACACCGTGCAGGATCGCCGGGGAGGAGGATCCGTGGATGATGAGCGCGGAGGAGAGCTGAGTCGGAAGATGAATACGGACGGCTGTGGGTGCTGTGAAGCTTCTGGATCACGGAAGATGGATCGGATGGCTGGGATCTGCCTTGCTGGAAGGGGGATTTTGATGATTTTGCCGGGATCACGGATGAGAGGCGCGCTTGGATCTCGGGAGAAAGGAAAGGGCGGTGATGCACTGCAGGCGGCTGGAGTGGAAGATGAATCGGGAGCTGGAAGACACCAAGTTCCGTCCAATTAGTCATATATAAAAATAGTATGATATGAAATTTGGCTTGTAGACGGGTCATCTATTCTGGCTCGAGGTCAAGTGCAATTCTTTCAAGTTATGGGTCACCCAGCACCTTATAGTTATGATATAGCCAATTTAGATTTGCCCAAAATTATTTTCCAAAAGCACAAAAGAAATGGACCCGATTCGGACCCAAATCCGACTCGGATCCGAACCCGACTCGGACCCAATTTGAAGTCAAATTTGTACTCAATGTACATTTTATCTCTGATTTATACTAATCCATGTTAAACCCAAATATAATATTAATCCAGTGAATTTATCATTATCGGTTAACAATAACACTAATTTTAGTAACATGTAGGTCGCACTTTTGTGCTCTCATCACAACCCCCAACTAGCTTATTGCTAGTCTCTAGCAATTCAGTGCGAAAATGATAAAATGAGAGAGCAAAAGTGTTATTTATTAAATATCCTAAGATAAATACTCACTTTCGTAGAGCATTACGATTGCACTTAGCACGTGCAACAAGCCTTTAAACCCCTAGGTTACCCTAGTGGACGAGTGTTGTCTCGTGAGGGTTTGCAGTGAAGTTACCCACAAACTTCAATCCCAAAATAAAATTTATTTTATGAAATAAAAGTCTACTTTCAAGTACATAACTGATAAGAATTTCAAAAGCACACAAGGTTTTAATTACTAAGTAGCCCAAATTCTAGGTTAGTATGCAATTTAAGTTGAAGTCATTAAGTTTTCCGTTAGGGAGTTGTAAAACTTATTTATACTTGAGTGCTCAGTGAAGTTTGGACCATGCACAAGCTAAGGTTTTGGATCTCCAAAATATCGCTAATATTAGTAGTTTCCAAGAATTGGTCGGACAAGACCTATTTGCTGATTCAAAATCATCTTTTCTGCAGGATTTCGAGAGCTGTGGATGTTTACTTTAATACCTCATGGGCTTTATCTGTAATATTCCAGTTTACTCGAATTTTTACAACGACGGCTTTCACACTATTGTCTTTCTTAAGGTCAATATACATTTTTTTTTTCAGATTTTTTTTTTGGTGTTTTTTTTTGTTTTTTTTTTGTTTTTTTTTTTTGCATTAAAGGGAAATGATAATGTATATATTGTGCACTTTTACTCCTGTGATGATTCCTCCATGTAGCGAGCAATTAGTCGACAATTCTCACACCAGTTGGCATGAGGTGTCGGGCATCAAGACTCCCCTACAGACCTATGCTCGGGTTCCTCATCACAAGCCCGCTGGCCTTTGACAATAGGTAGCCCTTTTCGATGTACCTGACTAAATCCACCAATTAGTTTTTTTTTTTTTTTTGGATCAGAAAAAGATGGTTCATCAGGATTCGAGGTTGCTACCATATTCTCAACACAATGTCGAACCTATACCTTAGAAAATGCAGGCCAGATGTGTTGTGAAATTCAAAGCACTAATTAGCTTACAACTCACTAAAAGGAACTTAATAAAAAGAACTCACTTTACACTACTTCCAACTAGTCATTGGGCTCTTAGATTTTATATACCTTGTGTGTTGTAATTTTTTTTTTATTTTTTTTTAATTTCAAAAAAAAAAAATTTAATTAATTTTTTTTTTAAAAAAAATTCCAAATGCTTAAAAATACCCCCAAACTTAAATCTAACATTGTCCTCAATGTTAAAGAAAAATTAAAGCAGTAAGAGGACAGAGGAGAAGTTACCTGATATGGGTAGGTAAATTGAAAATTGGGACAAAATCCCCCAAACCTGCATGTTAGTAATTTTTTTTTTTTTTAATAGAAGATATTCATATGTTGGGTTGCCTCCCAAGAGCGCTAAGTTTTATGTCTTCAGCCAGACAATTATAATTCATTCATGATACACAGGGTCGGTGAGAAGTGTCTCCTCGACTTCTGGACTCAAATACTCAAGGTATGGTTTTAAACGATGTCCATTAACTTGAAATGACCTACCATCTTTAGTATTGCATATTACTACCGCACCATGCGGATGTACTTTCTCTACCGTGTATGGGCCAGTCCAGCGGGATTTAAGTTTTCCAGGAAATAGATGTAATCGAGAATCATATAAGAGAACTTTTTGTCCTTGGTAAAACTCTTTACGAGTAATCATTTTATCATGCATGACTTTCATGCGATCCTTGTACTTCTTAACACACTCGTAAGCATTGTTCCTAATTTCTTCAAGCTCGTCAAGCTGAAGCTTTCTATGTTCTCCCGCCTTGTCGAGATCGAAATTTAAGCGTTTGATTGCCCAATAGGCCTTGTGTTCTAACTCGACAGGTAAATGGCAAGCCTTGCCATAGACAATCCTATATGGAGACATTCCAATTGGTGTTTTGTAGGCCGTACGATATGCCCACAATGCATCTGTTAACCTAAGGGACCAATCCTTTCGAGATGGATTGACAGTTTTCTCAAGGATGGTCTTGATTTCTCTGTTGGAAATCTCAACTTGTCCACTCGTTTGTGGATGATATGGTGTACCGACCTTATGGGTGATGTTGTACTTCCTAGCAAGGGCTTTAAAAATTCTATTGCAAAAATGTTTCCCCCCATCACTAATGATAGCACGAGGGGTGCCAAAGCGAGCGAAGACAGACTCCTTAAGAAACTTGATCACTACTTTGTGATCATTGGTCTTACACGCGATAGCCTCAATCCACTTAGATACATAGTCAACAGCTAGGAGTATGTACTGGTGCCCAAATGATATAGGAAAAGGACCCATAAAATCAATACCCCAAACATCAAAGATTTCTACAATTAAGATTGGGTTCAGGGGCATCTCATTTTTTCTTGAAATTTTTCCTAGTCTTTGACATCGATCACATGATTTGCAATACTCGTGTGAGTCGTGAAATAGTGTGGGCCAATAGAATCCGCACTGCAAGACCTTTGCAGCCGTCTTTTTACCACTGAAATGACCACCACAAGCGTGGTCATGACAAAAGGAAAGGACATTCCTTTGATCGTGTTCAGGGATGCATCGTCTGATGATTTGATCAGGACAGTATTTGAACAGGTATGGTTCATCCCAAAAATACCATTTTACACGAGCTAGGAAGCGAAATTTCTCTTGTTTGGTCCAAGAGCTGGGCATTTGTTCAGTAACAAGGTAGTTGACTACATCAGCATACCATGGAACATTGGTATGGGAAATCATCATTAATTGTTCATCAGGGAAGGTCTCGGACACAGGCATGGATTCTCCAGATGATTCAACAATTAATCTGGACAAGTGGTCAGCTACAACATTTTCAGATCCCTTTTTATCTCGAATTTCGAGATCAAATTCCTGGAGCAATAGGATCCAACGAATGAGCCTTGCCTTAGCATCCTTCTTTGTGAGAAGGTACTTAAGGGCGGCATGATCGGAATAAACAAGAACCTTAGATCCTATCAGGTAGGGACGAAATTTATCTAGGGCAAAAACCACTGCCAACAATTCTTTTTCAGTGGTAGAATAGTTAAGTTGGGCGTCATTCAGAGTTTTACTCGCATAATGAATCACATGGGGAAGCTTCTCTACTCGCTGACCTAAGACAGCACCTATGGCATAATCGGATGCATCACACATGATTTCAAAAGGACGATTCCAATCAGGACTCCTTATGATGGGTGCTGAAGTTAGTTCAGACTTTAGTCTTTCGAAAGCAGTTATACAAATTGGCGAAAAATTAAAAGTAGCATCTTTCGCCAACAAATCGCATAAGGGTTTCGACAATTTACTGAAATCCTTGATAAAGCGGCGGTAAAAACCCGCATGCCCTAAAAAGGATCTGACTTCCCTAACAGTTTTGGGAGGTGGCAATTTAGCAATTAATTCTACTTTGGCCTTATCCACCTCAATTCCCCTTTGTGACACAATGTGTCCTAAAACAATACCTGATTCTACCATGAAATGACACTTCTCCCAGTTAAGAACTAAGTTTTTCTGTTTACAGCGTTCTACAACAAGTGTCAAGTGGTGTAGGCATTCCTTAAAATTGGATCCAAATACAGAAAAATCATCCATGAAAACTTCTAAAAATTTCTCCACCATGTCGGAGAAAATACTCATCATACACCGTTGGAATGTAGCTGGTGCATTGCATAGCCCAAAAGGCATGCGACGATAGGCAAAAGTACCATAAGGACAGGTGAATGTGGTTTTCTCTTGATCCTCACGTGCGATAGGGACTTGGTTATATCCAGAATAACCATCGAGGAAACAGTAATGGGAGTGGCCAGCTAGCCGTTCTAGCATTTGATCGATGAAGGGTAGAGGAAAGTGGTCTTTCCTAGTCATGGCATTAAGCTTCCTATAGTCGATGCATACTCGCCATCCCGTCTGGACTCGAGTAGGGACTAACTCATTGTGATCATTTTTCACCACAGTGATGCCAGACTTTTTAGGTACGACTTGAACTGGGCTTACCCACTGACTATCAGAAATAGGATATATAATTCCTGCATCTAAAAGCTTGATGACCTCGGCTCGAACTACGTCCTTCATGATTGGATTAAGTCGCCTTTGTGGTTCTCTAGAAATTTTTACATCTTCTTCTAGATGGATTTTATGTTGGACCACAGAAGGACTAATCCCCTTAATATCAGCTATAGACCAACCGATAGCTTCCTGATTCTTCCGAAGGATACTTAACAGCTTCTCTTCCTGTTCTTTAGTTAGATTCGATGCAATTATAACAGGTAAGGTCTTGTTTTCTCCAAGAAATGCATACTTCAAGTTTTCGGGAAGGTCTTTAAGTTCTAGTTGTGGAGGTTTGACATTGGATGACACTAGCTGAGATTCCGAAATAGGCAATGATTCAAACTTGGTGGCCCATCTGCTAGTATCCATCACTGGAATGGAATCTAACAATGCATTAACCTCTTGAATTGACACACAATCTTGACCAAAATTAGCCAAACATCTTTCTAATGGGTCAGAATAACTCGATTCTTCAAAAGAACTGCTAATTATATTCTCAATCATGTGAATTTCTTCCAAATCGTCCATCTCAGTTGACTGACTACTACTATGAAAAACATTGAGCTGGACAGTCATGTTCCCAAAGGCTAGAGTCATTATTCCATTTCGGCAACTAATCACAGCATTTGAAGTGGCCAAAAATGGTCTACCTAGGATCACCGGGATGTGACTTTCTGGATTTTTTACTGGTTCAGTTTCAAGGACTACAAAATCCACAGGGTAGTAGAATTCATTAACTTTTACAATCACATCCTCTACAATTCCTTTGGGATACTTCACAGTCCTATCTGCTAATGACAAGGTAATGTTTGTGGGTTTTAATTCCCCCAAACCTAGTTCGGTGTAGACAGAATAGGGTAATAGGTTTACACTTGCTCCTAAGTCTAATAGGGCTCTCCGAATGATGGTTTCTCCTATTTTAATTTCAACAGTGGGGCAACCAGGGTCCTTGTATTTTGGGGCAATCTGCTGTTGAATAAGAGATGAGGCTTGTGCAGCCATCACAGCTTGCCTAGGAATACTGGTTTTCCTTTTTACCGTGGTTAGATCTTTTAAAAATTTTGTATAGGAGGGGATCTGTCTGATGGCATCTAGGAAGGGTAAATTTATCTGGACATTTTTAAAGACTTCCATGATTTCATCGTACTGAGATTTTTTCTTTGAGTCTTGTAGTCTACTAGGAAAGGGAGCCTTAGGTGTGTAAGTTTCTATTGGTTTCTCCTCTATTCCTTGTGTTCCCTGTTCTTGTGTCTTTTTCTGGGTGGGGTTTGGCTCATGCTTTTCTTCTTTTTCTTGCACAGGAAGTTGGACCTTGTTGTCCACTTGCTTGCCAGACCGTAAGGTAGTAATTGCCTGGACTTCATGGGTAGGGTTTCCATTAGAATCAATATGAAACTGGCCTCTCGGCCCTTGATTCTGTTGCCTACTAGGGTTAGGCACTGGCTGACTGGGCAATTCACCTTTCTTCCTATCCCCTAGAGAGTTGGCTATTTGGCTCAGACTAACCTCAAGTTTTGCAATCGCTTGCGCATGGAATTGGTTAGTCTGGGTTTGAGCCATGTTGGTCTGTTATTGTTGTTGGATGAAGTCTTGTTGCTGCTTCATCATGTTAGCCATCATGGCTTCCAATGATGTAGTTTGCTGAGGGATAGGGGCACTATAAGTAGGGATAGGTGGAGCCAATGATTGGTTTATTTGTGATGGACCTATCCTGGAAAAATTCTTCTGAAAACCTGGTGGACCACCTTGATGCTGAATAGGTTCATTTTGCTTGTATGAGAAATTTGGATGGAACCTATTATCAGGGTGGTAAACTGGGCTGAATGAATTGGGAGTGGGCTTCTTGAAGGCACTATATGAGTTTAGAGCATTTGCCTGCTCAGCCTTAATGTTGGGTAAACTAGGACAGCACTCCACTAGAAGCTCAGAACTATTACACAAGATACATAAACTATGTGGCTCGTGATCCACTTTCATGATGGGATTTAACTCTTTGTATGAACTCGAGCTTGTGGAAACAGTGAAAGCATCAAACTTTTTGCTTAAGTTGTTCATTCCAGTCACCAGATTGGACATGACATTTTTGAGTTCTGGGTCTGCCTTCATTTCATAATTACCTGATTTTCTAGACCCGAACTCATCTCTATTTATTTCCTCACCATAGCTACTCCAATTTTGGGCGTTCTCGGCTAAGTCAACAAGAAATTCATAGGCTTGATCCGGGGTTTGGTTCATGAACCTACCCTTGTGCATGGATTCGATCATGTTTCTATGTGCTGGAGGTAGTCCTTTGTAAAAGAAATGTACTAGATCAGCCTTGTCAAGCCCATGGTGCGGGCACTTGACCAAAAGATCATGGAATCTTTCCCAAAGTTGAGAAAATTCCTCCTCAGATTTTCCTCTAAAAGTTCTGATAGCATCCTTAATTTTTTCAGTCTTCACCATGGGATAGAACTTAGCCATGAACTTCCTAGATAGTTGTTCCCATGATGTGATGGAATTTGAAGCTAGGGAATACAGCCATGCAGCAGCACGATCCTCTAAAGTCATGGGAAATAACCTTAATTTAATACCCTCTTCATCTAAATTTTGATTTCTAAACGTTTGACAGATTGTCAAAAATTTGTTTAGATGAATGTAGGGTTGTTCACTCTCGAACCCATGAAACTTGGGTAACATGTTTATTGTTGCAGCCCGAATCTCGAATTGGGCTGCATTATTAATTGGTAATACTATGCAAGTAGGGGGACTAGCGGATGCGGGTGCAAACAATTCATTCAGGGTTCTAATATGTTCACCCATTGTAGAGATCGACGGTTGGTTTACAGTTCGCAGGTTATGATGAAAAGTTCTGTCAATCTCAGGATCAAATGGGGTTAATTTATCCCTTAATGATCTTCTACCATGCATACATTATCAATAACTTAATTAGACTCGACTCCTAAACGAAATCCTAAAAGAGAAGAGAAGGGCTAGACACAGATGACCACAATCAACACCACATAACAATTTGACCCTATTAGTCTTAGAGCTAAGTGAGGTTTAGTAGCTTCTTAAATCTAGTTGCACAGAGACTTATCAGGTTAAAAAGTTCCTGAAATTCTCTCTAGATTAGACAGCTCCTAATCTCCCTTTCAGATTAAGCTTGAGCTTACCAGTTAAGTGATCCAGTAACCAGTGACCAGGAAAGTCCCGGGGTGTGCGGTGGTGCCAGAAGGGATACACCGATACCACAATACCCGTAACAGTTCTCACTGTTGTAAAACTTTCCTAGACATCACCAATTACTAAATCCTCACTGGAGTGGCTTTCAGCCGCTTCTTTCCAAGAGCCTAATTGAGCTCGAAAACCCTAAGGCCAACGTCTAATTTGATTTTAATTTAATTTGGCTTAGGATAAGTATGCAAGGTGGTGATTTTTGGGCTAAGGACAGGTAATGACTTCCCGACCTTATCTTTTTAATGGATTTTGCCCTTAATTTCTTTATGCAAATGCTTAATACTAAATGCAGCAAATAATCAATATTTTTTAAAGTTTATGCAATGTCATTAGGTTGTACTGATTAAATGAGCAAGCAATTTTTTTATTTTTATTTTTCTTAATTTTTTTTAATTTTATGTTGTTTTTTTTTTTTTAATTTTTAATATAGGAATAACTTGAATGTAAACTAAAACTAATCCTTATGCGTCAGTCAATCTCCGAATGCCCGTTGAATAAGCTCTGGAGATTACTCCGTGAGGAGCCCCAATAGAGGTATGATCACCTCGGGGGATTGCACCCTATCAATTACTAGCAATAATAATATATATATATTTTTAAAATTTTTATTTTTAATTTACTTAACTTTTTTTTTTAAATTTTTTTTTTTTTAATTTCAAATTTCGAATCACAGAATTCAAATTTTGAATTTAAATTTTTTGAATTTTTGAATTTTGGAAATTTTTCAATTTTTTTTTTACTTTTTTAGAAAACTTTAAATTTCGAATTTCAAATTTCAGAATAACTAATAAAAAAACTTATAATAACTAATAATAACTACAAAATTACTTAACTAAAAATAATCAAAATAAGAAAAATTAATAAAAACAAAAACTTACTACCGGAGTGCGTTCACTCCGGGTATCCAAAATCCAATTTGATCTTCGTGACCGTTCTTGCTTCTCGATTTGCCTCCCCGGCAAAGGCGCCAAAATTCTGTTCGTCCTTTCCTGTCTACCTAAAAATATCCTAGACAGATCGTTGTTAGAACCGACGAACAAAAGTTTAATTAAATTTTACTCTTACCTTTCCTACTCGAAGAATAGCGGTTGTAAGAGGTCGATCCATAGGGAGACGATTGGAGTTGCATAAAAATTAAAACGTTCACTTGGATTTGAAATTGATTTTTGAATGATCAAAGAAAAACATTACGTCGAGGATGTTGAATGTTTTCTAATTGAAAATAAACAAAGGGAAGAAGAAAAACTTTGCAATTGAAATTGGATGCAGAGTAGGGGTCGATTTCTAAAGACAGATTATGAATTAAAATCGCCAGTTGAACAGCAAAAATAAATTTCAGAGTTATCTTAAAACTAAAAATTTCAGAATATATAAAATAAATTACGGAGACTAAACCAAACCTAGAGCACGGATTTCATAAAAGAAAATTGGTAGATTGTATATTAAGCAAATATTAAACCAAACCTAAAATACGGATTTCATAAAAAAAAATTGATTACAAGAACATAAAAGAAAATTCTTGAAATAAAAGGAACCAACAACTCGGCTGAACACTATAAAGAAAATATTAAAATAATATTTTCTTCTTCCTTCTTCTCGGAAAACAGGGCTTCTCCTCTGTTTTTGGACAAAAACCAGCCGACTCCTCCTTCCTTCTTCTTCTTTGGACCCGACCTCAACCGAGCTCTTCAAGCTCTCGCCCCCTCCCCCCTGGTTCTTGGCCTCAACCCCCAACCGAGCACACCCCTCTTCTTGTTCTTCTCCTCTCTTATATAGATCCCATCAGCAAGCATGTGGAGAGGATGCGAGATCGATGGGAGCTGATCATGGGTGAAGATCCGGCACGGATGTAGGGATTGGCTGGGCGGGTCGCGGAAGGAAGGCGCGGACTTCCTTCTTCGGGCATTGCAGAATCTTCGCTGGGAGGAGGCGATGATCTGTGGATGATGAGCGCGGAAGAGCTTGGCTGGAATCGGAGGACGTGGATCCGTGGGGACCGTTGCTCCTCCTTCTGATGTGGAAGAGGTGGATGCAGAGGCGGGATGAGATGCAATGGGGACGCGCTGAAGACGCGTTTGGGCTGATCGCGAGATCTCTGGGATGCGATCATTGCTGGCACGCTGAAGAAGAAGATCACGGAGGAGCTGGGATTTCCTCTTTGGACCATGGGATGATTCGAAATAGAACTTGGAATCGCTCGAAATAGCTGGGCTGGCACGTGCTGGAATCGCCGGGATCACGGAAGAGCTGCCAGCGACGGGAGAAGAGGAGGAAACGATCACTGCTTGCTTCTTCGGGCCATGCTGGGATCACGGAAGAGGGATCGCGGGATGCTGTGGTGCTGGCATTCGAAAGAGAGGATTGCGGGGAAGACGTGGATCCACGGGAGAGGGCTGAGACGCCGAGAATCCGGAATAGGATCTGGACGCCGTGCGGGATCGCCGGGGAGGAGGATCCGTGGATGATGAGCGCGGAGGAGAGCTGAGTCCGAAGATGAATACGGACGGCTGTGGGTGCTGTGAAGCTTCTGGATCACGGAAGATGGATCGGATGGCTGGGATCTGCCTTGCTGGAAGGGGGATTTTGATGATTTTGCCGGGATCACGGATGAGAGGCGCGCTTGGATCTCGGGAGAAAGGAAAGGGCGGTGATGCACTGCAGGCGGCTGGAGTGGAAGATGAATCGGGAGCTGGAAGACACCAAGTTCCGTCCAATTAGTCATATATAAAAATAGTATGATATGAAATTTGGCTTGTAGACGGGTCATCTATTCTGGCTCGAGGTCAAGTGCAATTCTTTCAAGTCATGGGTCACCCAGCACCTTATAGTTATGATATAGCCAATTTAGATTTGCCCAAAATTATTTTCCAAAAGCACAAAAGAAATGGACCCGATTCGGACCCAAATCCGACTCGGATCCGAACCCGACTCGGACCCGATTTGAAGTCAAATTTGTACTCAATGTACATTTTATCTCTGATTTATACTAATCCATGTTAAACCCAAATATAATATTAATCCAGTGAATTTATCATTATCGGTTAACAATAACACTAATTTTAGTAACATGTAGGTCGCACTTTTGTGCTCTCATCATAAGGTTTGTTGGTGAGCCTAGGTTAAAACCAACGGTGTAAGGGTTTGATTGTGATCCCGGAAAAATAATCGGGTGGTTCTAGTCGGTGAGCCTGGGAAAACCGACCGAGTTCGTTGTGATCTCGTAAAACAACAAGTTGGGTTGTGAACTTGTAAAACAACCGGCTGTAATCCGAGGGGTTATAGTGAATTCCCAAGTGAGGCTTGAAGAGTGGACGTAGGAGCAAGGGTTAGCTCCGAACCACTATAAATTTGCTTGTGTTTGTGATTGCTTTATTGTCTCTTACTTTTCCTTCATCCACTGCATATAGCAACTAATTAAACCACTTGCAAAAAGTTTTAATTAGTTACTCACAAACCTTTTAATTGCAATAAATATTTTAAAACCCAATTCACCCCCCCCTCTTGGGTTGTCTATCTGGGCAACAAGTGGTATCAGAGCCGGAACTCTTTTACCAAAAGAGTATGTTGCCCAGAGATGGTCACCCAAGAGGGGGGTGAATTGGGTGTTTTAAAACTTTTTGACTATTTAAAAAATAAAACACGCAGATGTATGAACTAAAGTAAAGATGGAGGGATGAGAACAGTCAATCGCAAACACGAGGTTTTATAGTGGTTCGGAGCTTCCACTGCTCCTACATCCACTCCCCAAAGCACCTTTGGGAATTTCCACTATAATCCATGATTACAGTCCGGTAGTTTTGCGAGTGCACTACCCAACTCGTTGTTTTACACCGGGCTAACAACGAACCCTATAACCCCCAATTTAACCTAGGCTTGGGACGCCTTTCCCTTGTTCCAAGTCCCTTGACTGGAACAAGCACAATATTGAAAAAGTTTTACAAGGATTTAAAAGCTCTAAATAAGCAAATATAACAATGATAAGCAATAGAACCCGAAAGAACCCTTTTAGCTGTTGGAAGCGTGGGAGATAATGGTTCTTCCGATGTGGATCGCGTTGGCTTGAGTGTGAGCTTTGAATCCCGAGCGGAAGAGAGTAGTTGAGCTTGAAATCAGTTGGGAAGCTTGAAGGCACTTGATTTCTTCACTTGAATGCACTAACTCCCTTGAACCTCTCTCTCTTGCTTCTCTCTTGAATAATCTTGTGTTGGGTTGGTGAGATGTTATTGAGAAGCACTTAAGAGGTCCCTTTTATAGCCCAAAAAGCAAATATAGCCGTTAGAGATAAAGTTAAAGAGATTTGAAATTCAAAACATCCTGCAAAAAGGTGTCAGTCGCGTCCCAGGCGCTCCGGAGACGTCTCCGCTTCAACGCGAGACGTCTCGGCTGTAAGATTTTACTTTTGACGTTGTTTGGGGTCGACTCGGCGCTTTATGGGGACGTCTCGGCTTGTTTGCGCTTTTTGCATGGGGACGACTCCGTTACTTCGGGGTCGACTCCGCTGTTATATCTCCGAAAAACATGTCTTCTGAAATTCTCTGAGAGAGTCGACTCCGCTCTTTCAGGGGACGTCTCCGCTGCCTTAACACCGAAAAAGACATCCTCTGGAAAACCCTGAGAGAGCCGACTCCGCTACCTCGGGGACGACTCGGGTGGTTTACTTTTTACTTGCGGGGACGCCTCTGCTTACTGTGGAGACGACTCGCGCATATCACTTGAAATCGGCCTTTCTGCCGCTTCTGAGAGAGTCGACTCCACTACTGAGAGAGTCGACTCCGCTATCGCGGGGATGACTCGGCAGGTGCCGGGGACGTCTCCAGTCGTGCCAGTTCTTCCTGTTTGTGCCAGAGACGTCTCTGAGACAACCCGGAGATGTCTCGGCTGTCCCTGATCTGTTTTCTTCAGCTCAAAAATTCTTCAATAAATTCATAAAATTATGGGAACTTGCCTAGACATTTCTTAACAATATTCTTAATTAAACACATGAAATCCTCAAGTAAATTGTTAAGATAAATGGAATTAAACTCTAGTGTTTTGTATTCATCAAAATCCATTAGGGGGTCAACAATCTCCCCCTTTTTGATGATGACAAAACACTGAGTATATGCAAAATTCGAAATTTAAACATATACACAGTATTTGATCAGATGTACAAGTATAATGTTTTAATTAGAGCTAGATACAGTGTGCATAATTCAAAATAGTCAACTTTCATTTCTATCCTTATGCATAAGATTGATCTTAATAGCTCTTAAGCAATTTTAGCATATCAACTGAATTTGAATCAAGTTAAAATGAAATATTGATGTTCAAGATAATTGAAAGCTAAGTTCTTTTTGACTCCCCCTTTCTTTTCCAGAAGGGCAATTATCTTAAAGCCAATATTCTTCAATTTTATCTCTTCTAATTCTTCAATTTTGCATTCCACCATAAATTTTGCATTCCAATATATCCAATATCCATATTGGTTCTACTCCCCCTTTTTGTCATCAACAATGAAGGGGACAAATTATCCTTAGGTACTTAAAACTCAAGTTCTAGTAAAATTCAGCATATTACCATGAACCACTCAAGGATATTCAAGTTATTTCTATTAATGAATTCTGCATTCATTTTACTCCCCCTTTGTTTTGGAATTCATTTCAGACTCCTCTTTTCTCCCCCTGTTTTATATGCATTGATAAATTATGTCAAATTTGAACATTTAAGGTATGTTATGAGATTTTTATGGCACATCACAGAATCACATACACAATCACAGAATCACATACACAGAGTTAGCAACAATGTACACAAGGTTTCAAAAGAAATTGTATGTCATTCATGTATCATTGTAAACCTTTGAAGTCATTACAAAGTTAAAAGAGGAAATCATTCCAAGTATTGATTTCTAATACAAAAAGTGTTTCAAAATGAGCCTAGGGTTTACAAAAGGAAGAACCCTAGTTGTCTACAAGGTGTCGCTCATCGGCGACGTTGCTCATAAACTCTGGCAGCTGCATCTATAAAAGCATTGATGGAATCTAGCAGTGTTCTGAATTGATCTCCCTGTGACTGATGAAAGGCTGCCACTAGTGCTTCAAATTCAATGCTTGCCCTATCAATTCTTCCTCTAAGTTGGGCAACCAAAGTGCCCACATTGCCTCCAGGGCTTGTCAATTCTTGAAGGCTATTTGAAATGGTCCTCAAGCTGTCTTGTAGCTCAATTGATCTGAAGGTTTGGGTGGCATTCACACTAACTAGTTCTTGCGCTGTAGCTTCTATTTGAGCTCTAATTTCCTTCAGCTCTTGTAGAATCCCTTCATGTGAGGCTCTGATGGGGGCCAACTCAGTAGAGATCATCGATCTCATCTCCTCCCTCATCTGCTGGCAAATTACAGATGCTAAAGTGCGCATCTGGTCTTCTTATAGGGAGTAGGGCCCACTGACTGGAGGAGGTGGTGGCATGGATGTGGAAGGTCCAGCTGAGCTGGAGGGTACATCAGGAAAGTCCATGTGGCTATGTGGAGGAGAGTGGTGGTCAGGCTCCTGAAGTGGGATCTCAGGCTCTAGGGTTTGAGCTTTTCTCTTTGGTACCTTGACCCATGACCCATCTACCTTGTGAAACTCCATTCTACGCATTGTGCTCTCATTATAATAGTCGGTGTTTCTCAAGGGTTTTGCAGGCTCATTTTCTGGAATGGGTACTTTGAAATGTTTGAAGAGTAGGGTAAGGATCATCCCATAAGGTATGCTAAACCTAGAATACCTACGACATGTAGCAATGTAGTTCAACATAAGTCTAGGGAGGTTTAGGGGAATCCCTAGTAGGATGTGGTGCATGATAACTAGGTCTCGCTCCGAAACAAAATCGAAGCGGCCAGTTTTAGAAAATAAGACTCGGTTGACAATACTCAAAAGGAGTCTCATCTCGGCATTTAGGTCTTGGGAGTTAACCACATCGAGAGGGCCGCAGTCCTCTCGTCCTAAAAGCAAGTTTAGGGCTATTTCCCTTTGGGGATGTGAGGTCGGAGCCTCACCGTCCTTAGAGATTTGCAAGACGCTAGATAGGACATTTTCATTAATTTCTACCAACGTCCCCCGAACATATGCAGTGTACCCTAAGTCCCCTAAGGCCATATTGCTAAATAGTTCTCTAACTAGGCCGGGGTAGGTTGAAGTATTGAGTGTACAAAGATATTCCCACCCTTGGGCACGAAGTCTCTCTCCAATAGAGAACCCCTCACTATCTAGAAAATGAAAATCTATGTACCTCCCAGTGGTTACTGTGCGATTCGCACAGGAAATGGTCATGGTTGGCGGAGCAACCGGAGGAGACGGCGCGGAAGGCTCTTCCCTCCGTTCCTCACCATCGGTCACTGCCCTAGAACGCCTCCCACCAGTCCTCCTAGCTCTTTTAGGTGCCATTGAATGGAAATCCTAGGAAAATGAGGAGAAAGAGGCTAGGGTTTGTGTTGGAGAGAAAATGGAGGCTAGGGTTTTTGTTTTTGTCGGGGATGAAAGGTATAGCTCGGGTCGGCTCGAGCTGTTTCGACTTATTTAAAAAAAACCTCGTTCGGTCCCCGAGACGTCTCCGCGACTAATGCGAGACGTCTCGCCGGGGGGACGTCTCTGCGATTTGCCAGAGACGTCTCCGGCACTGAAAAATTTCAGACTGATTTTTATCTTTTCCCAATTTGTTTCATTTAATCAATTTAATCAACATGATTTCTTTTTGTGAATACAGAGTGAGTTTGTTTGTGATCCTCCCCCTTAATAATACATCCTACAAAATTTCGATAATGATTTTTGAATCATTAATATTGAAATGAGGAATATTTGACCAAATTTCGAATACCTATGAAATAGGCTCTGAAAATATCTCCACGAAGAGTCCAAGGGAGGGTAACCATCCTCCGAAAAGTCAAACAGTTCGTCATTTAGCTTAGATGGATTCATGCTTTCACTTATGTTGACCTTGAGGTGGATTACTAGCTTGAGTAGCAAAGTATTGCAATACAAGTTGAATTTATTTGCTAGGATCATACAAGCTCAAGGCATTCCTTAAAAAGTTGAACCTATCTTTACAAAGGGGTTTTGTAAAGATATCGGCCAATTGATTTTCAGTACATACATATTCAATCATCACATCATTTTTCAGCACATGATCCCTAATAAAGTGATGCCTAATCTCTATATGTTTTGATTTTGAGTGTTGGACAGGATTTTTCGTTAAATTAATTGCGCTTGTGTTATCACATCTAATTGGTATATTGTCCATTTTGATACCAAAGTCTTCAAGTTGTTGCTTAATCCAAAGAACTTGGGCACAACAGCTTCCAGCTGCAATGTACTCAGCCTCAGCTGTGGACAAGGCAACTGAATTTTGTTTCTTGCTAAACCAAGAAACCAAATTAGTACCCAAGAATTGACATGTGCCACTTGTGCTTTTTCTGTCGAGTTTGCACCCGGCAAAATCAGCATCGGAGTAAGCAATTAAATTTATGTCAGATTGTTTAGAATACCATAAGCCTACATTAGGTGTCCCTACTAGATATCTGAAAATTCTTTTAACAGCTTGCAAATGTGATTCCTTAGGACATGCTTGGTATCTAGCACACATGCAAACACTGAATAATATATCTGGCCTACTAGCAGTAAGGTAAAGTAAAGAGCCTATCATACCTCTGTACAATTTGCAGTCTATACTTTTACCTTTTTCATCTTTGTCAAGCTTGCAGCTTGAGCCCATGGGTGTGCTAATTTTCTTTGCATCCTTCATCTTGAATTTTTCCAACATTTCCTTGACATATTTGGACTGACTGATGAAGATGCCTTCCTCTGATTGTTTTATTTGTAGCCCAAGGAAGAAGTTGAGCTCACCCATCATGCTCATTTCAAATTCTCCCTGCATAAGCTTGGCAAACTCTTGACAAAGACTATCATTAGTAGCACCAAAAATTATATCATCCACATAAATTTGTACAATCAATAAGTCATTTCCTTTTCTTTTAATGAAGAGGGTTTTGTCTACATTTCCTTTCTTAAATTTATTTTCAATTAGGAAATTACTTAATCTTTCATACCATGCTCTAGGGGCTTGCTTAAGTCCATACAATGCTTTATGCAATTTATATACATAATCTGGATGTAAGTGATTTTCAAAACCTGGAGGTTGTCCTACATAAACTTCCTCCATTATATAACCATTTAAAAAGGCACTTTTTACATCCATTTGATAGAGCATGCATGAAAATCCATGAAGCATGCATATGCCAAAAGTAGTCTAATAGCCTCTAACCTAGCAACAGGAGCAAAAGTTTCATCAAAATCTATTCCTTCCTCCTGATTATAGCCTTTGGCAACTAGTCTGGCTTTGTTTCTTATAACTATTCTATCTTCATCTAGTTTATTTCTATACACCCACTTGGTGCCTATAATTGAAACATTAGGGGGTCTTTTCATTAGAGTCCAAACTTTATTTCTTTCAAATTGGTTTAATTCTTCTTGCATAGCATTCATCCAATTATCATCTTTTTCGGCTTCTTCTAGTGATTTAGGCTCTATTTGTGAAACGAAAGCAAGATAATTACTAGTATTTCTTAGAGAGGATCTTGTCCTTACCCCTTGTGAGGGATCACCAAGGATTAGATCCTTTGGATGACCATGTGCATACCTCCATTCCTTAGGAAGATCTTGATTTCTCAATGGAGGTTGATCTTCTTCATCTTGCTGAATTGTATCTTCTTTGATCTCATCCTCATGTTGTTTGTCTTGTATGGAGAATTCCTTCATTCGGTCTTCAAGTATACCTGCATCACCATCTTCTTCTTTTCTAGAAGAATCTCCATTAGCTTCATCAAAAACAACATGAATGGATTCTTCAACAACGAGAGTTCTCTTGTTGAAGACCCTGTATGCTCTACTAGATGAGGAATAACCTAAGAAGATCCCCTCATCTGATTTAGCACTAAATTTGCTTAGATTGTCCTTTCCATTGTTTAAAATAAAACACCTACAACCGAACACATGAAAGTAACTTATATTGGGCTTCTTATTTTTTATTAGCTCATAAGGTGTTTTCTTTAAAATAAATCTAACTAATGCACGGTTTAAAATGTGACATGCAATATTTATTGCTTCAGCCCAAAAATATTTTGGTAGATCCGATTCGCACAACATGGTACGAGCCATATCTGCTAGTGTGCGATTCTTCCTTTCTACCACCCCATTTTGTTGGGGTGTCCTAGGGGCCGAAAAATTGTGATTGATACCATTTTCGTCACAAAATTTTTCAAAGTGCTGATTTTCAAACTCGGTACCATGATCACTCCTAATTGCTTTTAGTTTAAGATTGAGTTCATTCGAAACTCTATTATGAAACTTGATAAAAGCGGAAAAGGACTCATCTTTATGTGCAAGAAATGAAATCCATGTAAAGCGTGAAAAATCATCAACAATTACAAGACCAAATCTCTTACCTCCTAGACTAGCAGTTCTAGTGGGTCCAAATAAATCCATGTGAATTAGTTCTAAGGGTTTTGTTGTTGAGACTATGTTTTTAGGCTTGAAAGAGCTTCTCGTTTGTTTTCCTAATTGACATGCAGCACAAATTTTGTTCTTTTCAAAATCTATCTTTGGTAGTCCTTTGACTAGATCTTTTGTAATCAATTTAGAAATTAAATCCATGCTAGCATGTCCTAACCTACGATGCCATAACCAACTAGTCTCATTGACTTTGGGATCCATGGCTACAAGACATTGGCCATCCTTCATGGTGAGATCATCAAGATCTACCATGTAAACATTTCCATGCCTATGTCCTGTGAGTATGATCTCATTGTCAATTGGACTACTAATTATGCATAGTGATGATTCAAATGACACTTTAAAGCCCTTGTCACAAAATTGACTTATACTTAATAAATTATGTTTTAGTCCATTAACTAACAATACATTGTCAATAAAAGAGGAGGGTGATATGGAGATTTTACCAACACCAATTATTTGACCTTTAGCATTGTCTCCAAATGTGACTACTCCTCCTTCTTTTGATTTCAAGGTGACGAAGAGACTCTTGTCACCGGTCATATGCCTTGAGCAACCACTATCAAGATACCACATTCTCTTTTTATTCCCGGCTGCAAGGCATACCTGCAAAATGACTATGTGAGGCTCTTAGGTACCCAAGTCTTCTTGGGTCCTTCGTGGTTAGTGTAGTTGGTTCCCTTAGGCACCCATACTTTAGTTATGTTTTTAGCTTTTACAAATGTACTCTTGTTAGTTTGGATCTTTCTTTGAATACAAGAGTAGGCTTTATGTCCACCTTTTTTACAATGAAAGCATGTAGGTTTTTCAGTTTTGACATCTTTTGCTTTCACAAAGAAATTCTTTAGATACTTTTGTTGCTTGTTAGTTTTATATCCTAATCCAGCTTTATTAAAAACAGCTCTTTGATTTGAAAGAATAAGATTTAATTTTTCAGAGCTTTGTGTAAATTTTTCAACAATTGGTTTGTACTTATGTACCTCATTCTTAAGATTCAAATTTTCTTTAACTAGTTCTTCCTTGTCCTTTTTAAGGGATTCAACATTTTGTGTAAGTGAGGTATTATTATTGAGTAGAGATTTAACTTTTAGATTCAATTCCTTAATTAGTGTTTTTGCCGTTTCATTTTCAATGCTAAGTTTTGAATTTTTGTTTTCTAGATCAATGGTGTTAACATTTTCAACGCTCTCTTTCTCAATCAATAGATTTTTAATATCTTCCTTTAGTTTTAGATTGGAGGCTTTTAATTCTTTATTCTTTGCTCCTAACATACTACAATCACTCATAAGTTCTTGAAAAGCTTCATACAATTTTTCTAAAGTAAAGTTTATAGTTGAGTTTTGACATACCTCGTCGTCTTCGAACGCCATGAAGCACAAATTGGCGGTCTCTTCCTTCTCTTCCTCGGAGGAGGATGTGTCACTATCGTCCCAAGTTGCCTTTAATGCCTTCTTCTTCTTCTTCCCAAAGTACTTCTTTTGTTGAGGGCATTCGGAACGAATGTGTCCCGGTCTCTTGCAATCATAGCATATGATTGGGTCTCTTTCTTTTTCCTTTTCTTTTTCCCAATCATTTCTCCCTCCAAATTTCTTTCTTGGGAAGGGTTTCTTTCTTCTCATAAATTTCTTAAACTTCCTTACTATTAAACCCAAATCCTCATCTTCGCTTTCCTCTTCACTCTCACTACTTTCTTCTTCACACACACTCGAGATAGCCTTGAGTGCGATTATCTTCTTCTTTGGCAACTCTTCTTCATGTTGCTTCATTGTGAGCTCATGCGTCATCAATGAGCCCAATAGTTGTTCTAGTCCCAAGGTGTTGAGGTCTTTGGCTTCTACGATTGCCGTGACCTTTGCTTCCCATGCTTTCGGCAAAGACCTGAGAATTTTACTCACAAGTTCCGGATTAGTGTAAGATTTACCCAAACTCTTTAGACCATTAATTATATCGGTGAAGCGTGTAAACATGCATGTGATGGTTTCATTGGGTTCCATCTTAAACAACTCATATTTGTGAACAAGAATGTTCACTTTAGACTCTTTGACTTGATTTGTACCCTCGTGGGTAACTTCAAGCCTATCCCATATTTCCTTAGCGGAACTACATGTGGAGACTCTATTAAACTCATTTACATCTAGAGCACAAAATAATGAGTTCATGGCTCTAGAATTGAGTTGAACCATCCTATTATCATTCTCATCCCAATCCTCCTCAGGTTTGGAAACTTGAATGCCATTCACCATGTGTGATGGTTCTTGTGGTCCCTTGACTATAACCCTCCACAAGGCATAATCTTGTGCTTGAATAAAGATCCTCATTCTAGTCTTCCAATAGGTATAATTTGTCCCATTGAAGAGTGGAGGTCTATTGGTTGCCTGCCCCTCAGCAGGAACATTGTTAAAGGGTGTTGCCATCTAGATCTTTGGCTAAGACGGTTAGGTCTTTCAAGAAATACACAGAGCACCTGCTCTGATACCACTTGTTGCCCAGAGATGGTCACCCAAGAGGGGGATGAATTGGGTGTTTTAAAACTTTTTGACTATTTAAAAAATAAAACACGCAGATGTATGAACTAAAGTAAAGATGGAGGGATGAGAACAGTCAATCGCAAACACGAGGTTTTATAGTGGTTCGGAGCTTCCACTGCTCCTACATCCACTCCCCAAAGCACCTTTGGGAATTTCCACTATAATCCAAGATTACAGTCCGGTAGTTTTGCGAGTGCACTACCCAACTCGTTGTTTTACACCGGGCTAACAACGAACCCTATAACCTCCAATTTAACCTAGGCTTGGGATGCCTTTCTCTTGTTCCAAGTCCCTTGACTGGAACAAGCACAATATTGAAAAAGTTTTACAAGGATTTAAAAGCTCTAAATAAGCAAATATAACAATGATAAGCAATAGAACCCGGAAGAACCCTTTTAGCTGTTGAAAGCGTGGGAGATGATGGTTCTTCCGATGTGGATCGCGTTGGCTTGAGTGTGAGCTTTGAATCCCAAGCGGAAGAGAGTAGTTGAGCTTGAAATCAGTTGGGAAGCTTGAAGGCACTTGATTTCTTCACTTGAATGCACTAACTCCCTTGAACCTCTCTCTCTTGCTTCTCTCTTGAATGATCTTGTGTTGGGTTGGTGAGATGTTATTGAGAAGCACTTAAGAGGTCCCTTTTATAGCCCAAAAAGCAAATATAGCCGTTAGAGATAAAGTTAAAGAGATTTGAAATTCAAAACATCCTGCAAAAAGGTGTCAGTCGCGTCCCAGGCGCTCCGGAGACGTCTCCGCTTCAACGCGAGACGTCTCGGCTGTAAGATTTTACTTTTGACGTTGTTTGGGGTCGACTCGGCGCTTTATGGAGACGTCTCGGCTTGTTTGCGCTTTTTGCATGGGGACGACTCCGTTGCTTCGGGGTCGACTCCGCTGTTATATCTCCGAAAAACATGTCTTCTGGAATTCTCTGAGAGAGTCGACTCCGCTCTTTCAGGGGACGTCTCCGCTGCCTTAACACCGAAAAAGACATCCTCTGGAAAATCCTGAGAGAGCCGACTCCGCTACCTCGGGGACGACTCGGGAGGTTTACTTTTTACTTGCGGGGACGCCTCCGCTTACTGTGGAGACGACTCGCGCATATCACTTGAAATCGGCCTTTCTGCCGCTTCTGAGAGAGTCGACTCCGCTACTGAGAGAGTCGACTCCGCTATCGCGGGGACGACTCGGCAGGTGCTGGGGACGTCTCCAGTCGTGCCAGTTCTTTCTGTTTGTGCCAGAGACGTCTCTGAGACAACCCGGAGACGTCTCGGCTGTCCCTGATCTGTTTTCTTCAGCTCAAAAATTCTTCAATAAATTCATAAAATTATGGAAACATGCCTAGACATTTCTTAACAATATTCTTAATTAAACACATGAAATCCTCAAGTAAATTGTTAAGATAAATGGAATTATACTCTAGTGTTTTGTATTCATCAAAATCCATTAGGGGGTCAACAGAGTAAAAGATCAAAATGACAACCCCATTTGGATCTTCTCATATTGAGGGCCAGTCCACCCATAGACCTCCATTCTTCAATGGATCCGACTACTCATATTGGAAGGCTAGGATGAGAATATTTATCTAAGCACAAGACTATGAGATGTGGACCACCATACTTAATGGACCATACATCCCATCAATTTTTGTAGAGGGTGTTACTATACCCAAACTTGAAAAAGATTGGGATGACAATGATATAAGGAAGGCACAACTAAATGCCAAAGCAATGAATGTGCTTTATTGTGCTTTAGACAGAAATGAATTCAATAGAGTCTCTACTTGTAATTCTGCAAAAGAGATTTGGGATAGACTTGAAGTGACCCACGAGGGTACAAATCAAGTAAAAGAATCTAAAATAAATATATTAGTTCATAAGTATGAATTATTTAAGATGGATTCCAATGAAACAATTACTTGCATGTTTACTAGATTTACTGACATTGTCAATGGCCTAAAAAGCCTTGGCAAAAATTATACTAACATTGACTTTGTCAGGAAGATTCTTCGTTGTTTGCCAAGGTCATGGGAGGCCAAGGTGATGGCAATCCAAGAAGCCAAGGACTTAAACAAGCTGCCACTCGAGGAGCTTCTTGGATCCCTCATGACGCATGTGCTAACAATGAAACAACACAGTGAAGAAGAGTCCTCCCACAAGAAAAAGGTAATAGCCCTCAAATCTGTTTCTACTAACAAAGATTTATCTTGCAGCAGCAGCAGTGAAGAGGAAGACAATGAGGGAGAGGATGAAGAGGCTCTTCTTGTAAGAAAATTCCGTAGATTCATCAACCGAAAGAAGTCCTTTCATCAAAAGAGAGGCCCCTCAAGTTCCTATTGATGCAAAAATAAAATTGTTCTCCCAAGTGCAGGAGAATCGCACAAGTAGTAAATTCTCGGGAGTCCAAGGTCGAATCCTCAGGGAACGATCTATAGATTATTAGCGTAATTTTTAGATGTAATTTTCAGTTGAATAAATTTGTGGATTAACATGATGTTTTGAAGTTTAGAGAAACTAATTAATAGATTAAGTTCAATAATAAAGAGATGGTTAGGGATCCGGAATCCTCCTTGACAATAATACATTCAAGATATAAACTCTACGGTTTCTGATTTAAAAGTTCAAATGTAGGATAGATCTAATCATGGAATATATTGTTTGAACACACGAACTCAATTTCTAAGCATTCGTCGTGCCGGTTATGTCTACGACAAATCAAATAATAAAGTAATCCATGCATCAATAGAGATAAACCATTAAAGAACTATCTACAACATAGGTAAGCAAGAAACCAAAACATATCAAAAGATCTAAATTGAATAGAACAATAGTTTAGAGTTTACTCCAAGAAAGTAACAAGTCAAGGGTTCTCCCATCACCCTAGACCAAAGGGATTAGCCGGCCATCAATATGAACAATCTCCCCAGTTCCTGTTCCCCTTTTTTTTCTTTTTTTTTCGGAAACAGGGCCTCCCTTGTTTCTCTCCTCCTCTGTTTTTTTTCTTTGTTTTCAAATGAGCGCCCCCCCTTTCACCCTTCCCAGCCGAGAGGTATATTAAGCTAGCATTTCCCCCCCTCCTCGCACGCGGTGGAAACGGACGCTGGAATGGATCTCGGGAGATTGCGGACGCACTCCGAAGATCACGATCGCATGCATCGCGGGATGATGGGCTGCCCGCGGACGGTTGGGAGAAGATGTGACTCGTGAGGCCAATGGGATGAGCGGACGGGGCGTGATCACGGATGCTGAAATCACGGGCTCAGAAGCTGGTTCTTTGCTGGGATTTGAGACGTGGAGGATGAGGCACAAAACCATCACGGACGGTTGGGTAGCTCGCGAACGGAAGGATGAATGCGTGGATCCGGAAGAATCGGATGCGGAGGAGCTGAACAGCAGATCCTTGGACGCGGGATCTTGAGAGAGCTGGGATTCGGATGATGCGTTGGAAGATCACACGGACACGGGATGCTGGATTGCAGGAGGATCGGACTCGGATGATGTGCTGGAGCTGGAACGCGTGGGAGGATGCTTCACGGACGCTGGGAGCTGATAACAGAAGCTTGGGATCTCAGGACGTTGGGAGGTTGGGTGGTCGTTTAAGCATACATCCCGGCTGAGAGCTGGATCTCCGGATGCGTGAAGGAAGCTGATCACGGATCCTGGCTGGGATGCAGAGTCGAATTCATGAGATGAACGGGACGAGCGGATCACACGCGCTGGGACATGGTGGATGGCTCGCGGAAGAAGCGGACGACGTGGCATGCTGGGAGAAGCTTCATGGGCAAACCGCTGAGAAGAGGTGGACGACTGGTCTTAAGCATTGGAGCTGGGGCTCGTTGTGAACTGGGATGCATGGGAGATTCGCACGCAGAGAAGACGAACACGGTTCCTGGGGTCCCAAATTCGGAAGATGTGCGGATGGGCTGCACGCGGGCTGCTTCAAATGGATGCATGGGATGCAGGAAGCTCGGACAGTGGGAGCTGATCACATGCGAAGATGCTATGAATTCGGAAACTGGCTGCAGAATTAGATTAAGACGCACTGGATGCGAACGTGGAAATGCTCGGGATGCATTGTGGATGGCTGAATCTGGGCTCTGTTCTGCAGTTAGAAAGATGCATTCTTTTAAGATGAATTTATATAAAATAATGATAAAAATTATAATAAGTGCTAAGGATAAAATATTTAATCATGCAAATGTTAACACCTATTATTTATCATTATTTTGCTAGCATTAGGCTAAGTTAATGGGTATTTAGATTGCACTTTTGTGCTCTCATCACCTATCACAAAGATAAAGGTAAGGAAAGGGAAAATGAGGGAATCGGATGCTACGAATGTAAGAAGCCGGGACACTTCAAAGCAGACTGTCCTTTGCTCAAGAAGGCCAGCAAGTACAAGAAAAAGAAGGTCCTCGTCTCCACCCTATCGGACTCCGATACATCATCATCATCATCGGATGAGGAACAAGAAGAAAAGGCCAACCTATGTTTTATGGCAAACGAAAATGAGGTAACATCTGAAACGCATTTAGATTTTACCTTTGATGAATTATATGATGCGTTTAATGAATTAATGGATGAATATAAGTCAATAAGCCTTAAGAATAAAGAACTAAAACTAACCAATCAATCTCACCTCCATAAATACGATAAATTAGTTAAGGATAAGAATTTTATCACTAAAGAAAATTTAGAACTTAAAACTAGCAAGCAAATGTTAATTCAAAAAACTAATACCTTAATTAAAGATAACGAAAAACTAACCAAGGAAATTTCTGAACTTAAAAAGGATAAACAAACTTTTAGAGATAATTTCACTAAAGACTTAAATGCACTAAAAACAGAAAAACAAAAGTTGGCACTAGAACTTGAAAAGTACAAACCTTTTGTAGAAAAGTTTACATATAGCTCTGAAAAATTGGAAATGATACTTAATAGTCAACGAGCTGTGTTCAATAGAGCTGGTTTAGGGTATAAACCAAAAAATAAGCAAAAGCTCCTTAGTAATTTCTTTGTAAAAGCAGGGGAAAGCAAAATTAAGAAAATAACCTGTTTTTGCTGTAGAACAATAGGACATAAAGCTAATGTGTGTGATCATAGAAACGAAAAAACTAAAAAAAAAATTAAAAGGGTTTGGGTTTCAAAAGGAACCAACATTACTAACCATGAAGGACCCAAGAAAACTTGGGTACCTAAAATTGTTTGATTTCCTTGTGTAGGAGTGTCTTGCAGCCAAGGTCGACAAAAACTGTTGGTACTTGGATAGTGGCTGCTCAAGACACATGACGGGTGACAAAGACCAATTCTTCACCCTTGAGCCTAAGCAGGGAGGTGCTGTGACATTTGGAGACAATAACCAAGGTCACATCATTGGTTTAGGTAAAGTACAAATCACCCCTTCAACCTTTATTGATAATGTTCGATATGTTGATGGTCTTAAGCATAACCTACTTAGCATTAGTCAATTGTGTGATAGAGGTTTTGATGTTCTGTTCAAACCATCTTTATGCATCATAACCAACTCAATTGACAACAGTTTAGTATTTAAAGGAATTAGACGTGGCAATGTGTACGTAGTAGATCTTGTGGATCTTGCCAAACATAACCCCTGTTTAGTTGTTAATGATACTAAGGATAATGATGCAAGTTGGTTATGGCACCGTAAGTTAGGTCATGCAAGTATGGATACAATATCAAAACTAGTTAAAAGAGATTCCGTGATAGGTTTGCCAAAACTAAAATTTGAGAAAAATAAAATCTGTGAAGCTTGTCAATATGGCAAACAATCAAGGAACTCCTTTAAATCCATAAATTGTGTCTCTACCTCTAGACCTCTAGAACTACTACACATGGATCTATTTGGACCAACTAGAACCACAAGTCTAGGTGGAAACAAATATGGTCTTGTTATTGTAGATGATTTTTCTAGATATACTTGGGTCATGTTTTTAGCTCATAAAGATCAAGCATTTTCAGTATTTAAAAAATTTCATAAGGAAGTAACTAATGCTAGAGATGCTTCAGTCATAGCTATTAGAAGTGATCCATCAAATTTTTATAATATCACATGTTGTCTAAATTTGTCAAGAATGGTTCGCATATAAAGAAAGAGCTATCAATCCCAACTAAACAACCCGGGTACACAGAGGTCCAACACAATGGAGTCAAACCAGTCATTACCACATGTCACTAGGTTCAGCCTAACCAACTCATTCATGCTTATTTTTATTTCATTTCATATATATATTTTTTTTCAATACACATGACAACTACAGCTATCCAACCCCATTAGGCTCTAGTAAGGTCCATGTAGCGAGCTTTCAGTCAATGACCCCCAATCCAGTTGGCTCAAGACATTAGGTAAAACACCCCTCGGACTTAATTACTCGAACCAGACTACGCCACGAGGCCAGACTTGTCATCATAAGTATTATTATTTATTATTATTATTATTATTATTATTATTATTTTTTGAATAATAATTATGCAAGAAAAGAAATGGTAGACTGAACCATATAAATATTTTTATTATATATGTGGCTGCATCGTGACTATAGGTCAACCAAAGTCAGATCATAAGGCACCTAAGTAATCTAGTCGGGATATTCAACCTCTATCTTTATGTGAAAACCAAATCCTGAATCTTATGGTACGAACAAGGATACTCATACTTCTTTTATGGATAAGGCTAACAAAAATGTAGTTAACAAATATGAACTCCTGAGGCCTTCTTATTGTCATTAAGTACATGTGTGGGGATCTAATAATAGGTCTCTGATCAGTCATAGTATGTATGTGTTCCTTGCCTTAATAGTTGCACACACTCAATATGAAAATACATGTGCATTTGCTCAGAAAAGAAAGTAATAGAATAAATCAAATGCAAAAACAATTTTTTTTTTTTTTATCAAAATATTTTCCTCCCTCCAACTTAAACATTGCATTGTCCTCAATATAAAAAAATGCAAGAAAATTATATATTAGAGACAATAGAGAAAATAATTGAGAGAAGAAGAATACCTTGAGCTGTTGATTTTCAGAAAAGAAGACCTACAAAATAAGAAGAAAACTAGAAATAAAAGAAAAAATTTAATTCTAACTAATATACACATACCTTGGCCGTCATGCTCAGTCATAAGAAGGCTCCTCCAAGGAAAAGGAGTCCTCTTCATCTGCAAAATTTTCAAGAAAAGGTTTTAATCTGTGTCCATTAACCTTAAAAATTTTGCCATCCTGCGGATTCTCAATTTCAATTGCCCCGTATGGAAAAACAGTTTTTACAATGAAGGGACCTGTCCATCTTGATCGTAACTTTCCAGGAAACAGATGTAAGCGAGAGTCATACAAAAGAACTTTTTGTGCAGGTTCAAAAGATTTTCTTAGAATTGAGTTATCATGCCGAATTTTCATTCGTTCTTTACAAAGTCTAGCATTGTCATACGCATCCGTCGAATTTCATTCAACTCACTTAGTTGTATTTTTCTGGCTAAACCAGCATCTGACAGTTCAAAGTTTAATTTTCTAATGACCCAATACGATTTATGCTCTAATTCAACAGGTAGATGACAAGCTTTTCCATAGACTAGCCGATACGGGGACATACTAAGAATAGTTTTATAAGCAGTACGGTAAGCCCACAATGCGTCAGAAAGTTTTAAAGACCAGTCTTTGCGTGATGGATTCACCGTTTTCTCTAAAATTCGTTTAATCTCCCGGTTGGCTAACTCTACTTGGCCACTAGTCTGCGGGTGATAAGGAGTTGCAATTCTATGAGTGATACCGTACTTTCGTAATAGGTTCTCAAAAGGCTTATTACAGAAATGTTTTCCCCCATCACTAATTATGACCTTGGGCATCCCAAACCTAGAAAATATATTTTCTTTAAGAAATTTAAAACTGGTTTGTGGTCATTTGTTCGACAAGGCACAGCTTCTACCCATTTGGACACATACTCTACACCAACCAAAATGTACTCATATCCAAAAGACGGTGGGAATGGGCCCATGAAATCGATGCCCCACATGTCAAAAATTTCAATAGCAGTAATGGGTTGAAGAGGCATCATTTGCCTACGAGTTAGACTTCCAACACGTTGACATGGGTCACATGTCCTACAGAACTCGTGGGCATCTTTAAATAGTGTAGGCCAATAAAAACCACATTGCAACACTTTAGCTGCCGTTTTCTTAGATGCAAAGTGTCCTTCGCAAGCATTGGCATGACAGAAAGAGAGTACACTTTGTATCTCATGATTCGGAATGCATCTTCTAAAGATTTGATCATTGCAATACTTGAACAAATAAGGGGCATCATAATAATAACTCCTTACTTCACGCAAGAAATTATTCTTATCATTCGATCCCCAATGCCCCGGCATCCGGTTCGTGACAAGAAAGTTTACAATATCAGCATACCATGGCATAGTAGAAAGTGTAAACAATTGCTCTTCAGGGAACGAGTCCTTGATGGGCAACTGTGGCACCAAATCATGAACAACTAGCCGTGATAAATGGTCAGCAACCACATTCTCTACTCCCTTTTTATCTTTGATAGTGATGTCAAATTCCTGGAGTAGAAGTATCCATCGTATTAAGCGTGGTTTGGCATCTTTCTTATCCAATAAATATTTTAGCGCTGCATGATCTGTAAAGATAACAATAGGAGCACCAAGGATATAAGAGCGAAATTTGTCTAATGCAAATACTACTGCAAGCAATTCCTTCTCGGTGGTGGTGTAATTCATTTGAGCATCATTTAAGGTTTTGCTTGCATAGTAGATGACATATGGCTTATTATCCTTGCGTTGTCCTAGGACAACTCCTATCGCATAGTCACTAGCATCGCACATGATCTCAAAAGGTAATGACCAATCAGGTGGTCGCACGATGGGTGCAGTGCTAAGCATAGCCTTCAATTTTTCGAATGCCTCTTGACATGTTTCAGTCCAATTGAACGGTGTATCAAGGGATAGGAGGTTACATAATGGTCGGGCTATGACACTAAAGTCCTTGATGAACCTCCTATAAAATCCTGCGTGACCCAAAAATGATCTAACATCTCTAACCGTTTTGGGTGCAGGTAGCTTGGCGATTAAGTCAATCTTGGCTCTATCAACTTCCATGCCCTTCGATGAAATAATATGTCCTAGGACAATTTCCTTTGGCACCATAAAGTGGCATTTCTCCCAATTTAGTATCAGATTCTTTTCCATGCATCGAGCTAAGACTGCTTGTAAATGTAATAAACAATCATCAAAAGAATCGCCAAAAATAGAGAAATCATCCATAAATACTTCTAAAAATTTCTCGTTCATTTCTTCAAAAATGCTAAGCATACACCTTTGGAATGTTGCAGGTGCATTACACAACCCGAATGGCATCCGACGGAAAGCGAATGTGCCAAAAGGACAAGTGAAGGTAGTCTTCTCTTGATCCTCAGGTGAAATTTCGATTTGGTAGTACCCGGAATAGCCATCGAGAAAACAATAGAATTTGTGTCCTGCAACTCTTTCCAAAACTTGGTCTAGGAAGGGTAGGGAAAAGTGATCTTTCCTAGTAACCAAATTCAATTTTCGGTAGTCAACACATATGCGCCAACTCGTCGGAACACGAGTTGGAACTAGTTCACCCTGATCATTTTTTACTACCGTCAGACCTGCTTTCTTGGGCACGACTTGAGTAGGACTCACCCACTTGCTATCGAAAATTGGGTAGATAATACCCACGTCAAGCAACTTGAGGACTTCTGCTTTAACCACATCTCTCATCGTAGGATTCAACCTGCGTTGCATTTGCCTTGTGGTTTTGGCATTGTCCTCCAAATATATCCGGTGCGTGCAAATTAAAGGGCTAATCCCCTTCAAGTCGGCAATAGACCATCCTAAAGCTCCCTTATGATTCTTTAGAACACCAAGTAATTTTCTTTCTTGGGCATGATTCAGATCAGATGAGATGATTATAGAAAATGTGTCATCGGATCCAAGAAAGGCATACTTGAGTTCCTTCGGTAAAGGTTTCAACTCGAGCTTAGGTGTTTGTTCATGGGATGGTACTATCTTTGCTTTTCGAGGTGGCAACTGTTCAAATTCCTCTATTCGCGGTCTCCACCCATTGACCATCATAACATCCGAATTATCTAAACCAGATGGGACCACATCATTAGCAGTACCTTCAGAACACCAATCTATCAAACCATTGTCGGCCGATTCAGTAAATATTTCTTTTAACAAATATTCTTCCGCAATGGTTTCAACCCATTCAACTTCTTTACTTTCTTCATGATCACTGGGTTGTTTACCTATACTAAAGACGTTCAGTTCCAAAGTCATATTGCCAAAAGAAAGCTTCATGACACCATTCCTACAATTGATCAATACATTAGAAGTTATAAGGAATGCACGTCCTAAGATGATCGGAATCTGAGATGGTGAATTGGAAGCTGGATGTGTGTCCAGTACGATAAAATCCACAGGAAAATAGAACTTGTCTACTTGGACCAACACATCTTCGATAATCCCTCTAGGGACTTTCACTGACCTGTCAGCTAATTGTAAGGTCACAGTTGTTGGCTTCAACTCACCCAAACCGAGTTGCTCATATACCGTATATGGCAACAAGTTCACACTCGCTCCTAAATCTAGCAATGCTCGCTCAATCCTAAAATTGCCAATGATGCACGAGATAGTTGGGCAACCTGGATCCTTATATTTAGGAAGAATGTTATGCTGTAAAATTGCACTCACATTTTCAGCCAGAAATGCCTTCTTCTTGACATTTAAACGACGCTTGACAGTGCACAAATCTTTTAAAAATTTTGCATAGGAAGGCACTTGTTTGATTGCATCAAGAAGAGGTACATTGATTTTTACTTGCTTAAAAAGCTCAAGAATTTCAGAGTTTGGTTCAAGCTTTTGCAAGGGCTTTAATCTTTGTGGAAATGGTGCAGGAAAAGGACATTCAATTTTTTCAGTAGATGTTGGTGCTTCAGTTTCTTCATTATCTTTTTCTTTTGTCTTGGGAGGGTCAAAATCAGGTATGACTTGAGTTTGTTCCGGGATTGGTCGGTCAATAACCTTACCACTTCGCAAAGTTATTATACTCTTCGCTTGTTCTTTATGCAAAGTTGAAGATGATGCATTGCTACCGCCATAGACTTGAGGATTAGGTTGTGGTTGAGCTGGTAGCTTACCTTTCTCTTGAGCACTTAAAGCAGTGGTCAGCGTTGTCAGTTGATTTCTTAATTCATCATTGATTTTAGCTTGGCCTTGCATGAAAGATTGCAAAGTTTCTTCGAGACTGGATTTTTGAGGGGGTGCGTGTGCATAATGAGGTTGCGGAGGTGGAGGAGTTGGGTTATATACTTGTTGAGGTTGGTCATTCCTCCACCTGAAATTTGGATGGTTCTTCCATCCGGGGTTGTAAGTATCCGAAAAAGGATTATTGAAAGATTTTTGATAGGTATTCATAACATTGGCCTGATCATGCAAGACTTCCTTGAATGCGGGTATTGTGGGGCAATCAGTGATGAGATGGCCAGGCATCTCGCAAATCCTACAACACTCGCTGTTATGTTCTACTGTCTTGATGGGTTCAATCTTTCTAAGTTCAATTTCCTCTACCTTCCTAGTAAGGGCTGCCATTTTAGCTTGAATATCATCCTGAGTATTAAGGTTGTAAAGGCCCCCGTGTGGAATGCTAGTAGGCTTAGGCAAAGGTTTATTCACTCTATCCCCTGTATCCCATAATTGTGCAATCTCTACGAGAGAGTCTAAATAGTCCCATGCCTCATCGGGTTGCTTTTCCAGAAATAGACCGTTGCACATAGTCTCTATAAATTGTTTCAACTGTGGAGACAACCCTTCGTAAAAGAAACTAATGGTTCTCCATGTTTTCAAACCCATGATGAGGACAAGAGAGGAGCAAATCTTTAAATCTCTCGCAGCATTCATAAAATGTTTCATGGTCTTTTTGTTGGAAATTACTAATGTGCCTTTTCAAAAAGTTAGTCCTTTGTGCGGGAAAGTATTTTTTCAAGAATTCTCTTTGCATATCATGCCATGTTCCTAGCGATCTAGGTCTCAAGGAGTTCAGCCATGTTTTGGCTTTATCCTTTAAGGAAAAAGGAAACAAGGTCAATTTAAGGACATCTTCCGATACATTTGGCACTCTAAATGTGATGCTAATTTCCTCAAAATCCTTAATATGAAGATAAGGGTTCTCGGATTCCATCCCATGATACTTGGGCAGCAATTGAATTACTCCTGGTTTGATTTCAAAGTGTCCTACATTTTCAGGAATAATCATGCATGAAGGTTGACTAGTCCTAGTGGGATGTAAGTATTGTCGAAGTGTCATAACTGGGGGTCTACCTTCATCACCATGGTGACTTCCTACATCATCAGGAAAATTTGCCATCTCACAAGGTGTGAGATACTGCGAAGGAATTTCAAGGGTGTGTCCTAAGGGATGATCTAAAGTTGTACGACTTAATCGACCGGTGTCGTCCCTATCCCAACCTAGCATACAAAATTTAATTATTTTTTTTAAATAAATATAAATATAAGTACCAACTAAAGATATCCTAAAACTACATCCTAAAACAAAAATCTATTCACAATCAAACATGCAACTAAACATTACACCTCAATTTCTAATATTTTTCTTAAATTTCTAAACAGCTCCTAACTGGTTTGAAGAGGGCACCTAAGCCTCCAATCCGGTCTAATGAACCGAGTTGACCAGGTAAGCTCCCAGGTAAGTGGAGGGGTCACGATGCGTTCGCAAAGGTCCCACTTAAAATCCACTTGCCTCGAACAGATGAACTGTCTCCCTTATAGGGACAAAGCTTGCCTAGACATCAACTAAGCCACAGAGCAAAATTGGTGCAACTTGCGGTGGTCTTCATCCTATTGAGCTCGAATGTCCTTAGGGGCCAACGTCTAGTTGATTTTAGTTAAGCTTAGGATATTTATGCAATGGGGTGATTTTTGGGCTAAGGACGAGTGATGAAATCCCGACCTTATCTTTTTAAATGGGTTCAGCCCTTAGAGTATTTTATGCTGATGCCATATACTATATGCAACAATCAAGAGATTTTTTTTTAAAATATTTATGACATGAAATTAAATTTCATTGAATAGGTGATCAAGCAAATTATTTATTTTTTTTTTAAATTTTCAATTAGCAACAAGGGTTAATGAGATATGATAACAATAAAATTCTGATCTAAAACAATTAAATGCAGAAAATTCAAAACAGACAGCAGCAAGTTTTCGTATTAATCTGATAGTCTTAAAAGTTTTAGTATGTCAATCAGACCGTTCAGATGAAAGAAACATAGGTCCTGCACCTGACGACCAAATTTGAGTTCAATCAGACGGTTAATTTCTTCGATATCAGAGTTTGATGCAGACTGTGCAGGGAATAAAAAAGCAGCAGTAAAGATTTTTTTTTTTCGAAAGAAAAAGACTAACTACTAAAGTACTAATTAAATCTAAAAATTATACTAATAAATCAGCCGTTCCCCGGCAACGGCGCCAAAAACTTGATGCAAAAATAAAATTGTTCTCCCAAGTGCAGGAGAATCGCACAAGTAGTAAATTCTCGGAAGTCCGAGGTCGAATCCTCAGGGAACGATCTATAGATTATTAGCGTAATTTTTAGATGTAATTTTCAGTTGAATAAATTTGTTGATTAAGATGATGTTTTGAAGTTTAGAGAAACTAATTAATAGATTAAGTTCGATAATAAAGAGATGGTTAGGGATCCGGAATCCCCCTTGACAATAATACATTCAAGATATAAACTCTACGGTTTCTGATTTAAAAGTTCAAATGTAGGATAGATCTAATCATGGAATATATTGTTTGAACACACGAACTCAATTTCTAAACATTCGTCGTGCTGGTTATGTCTACGACAAATCAAATAATAAAGTAATCCATGCATCAATAGAGATAAACCATTAAAGAACTATCTACAACATAGGCAAGCAAGAAACCAAAACATATTAAAAGATCTAAATTGAATAGAACAATAGTTTAGAGTTTACTCCAAGAAAGTAACAAGTCAAGGGTTCTCCCATCACCCTAGACCAAAGGGATTAGCCGGCCATCAATATGAACAATCTCCCCTGTTCCTGTTCCCCTTTTTTTTCTTTTTATTTTCGGAAACAGGGCCTCCCCTGTTTCTCTCCTCCTCTGTTTTTTTTCTTTGTTTTCAAATGAGCGCCCCCCCCTTTCACCCTTCCCAGCCGAGAGGTATATTAAGCTAGCATTTCCCCCCCTCCTCGCACGCGGTGGAAACGGACGTTGGAATGGATCTCGGGAGATTGCGGACGCACTCCGAAGATCACGATCGCATGCATCGCGGGATGATGGGCTGCCCGCGGACGGCTGGGAGAAGCTGTGACTCGTGAGGCCAATGGGATGAGCGGACGGGGCGTGATCACGGATGCTGAAATCACGGGCTTAGAAGCTGGTTCTTTGCTGGGATTTGAGACGTGGAGGATGAGGCACAAAACCATCACGGACGGTTGGGTAGCTCGCGAATGGAAGGATGAATGCGTGGATCCGGAAGAATCGGATGCGGAGGAGCTGAACAGCAGATCCTTGGACGCGGTATCTTGAGAGAGCTAGGATTCGGATGATGCGTTGGAAGATCACACGGACACGGGATGCTGGATTGCAGGAGGATCGGACTCGGATGATGTGCTGGAGCTGGAACGCGTGGGAGGATGCTTCACGGACGCTGGGAGCTGATAACAGAAGCTTGGGATCTCAGGACGTTGGGAGGTTGGGTGGTCGTTCGAAGCATACATCCCGGCTGAGAGCTGGATCTCCGGACGCGTGAAGGAAGCTGATCACGGATCCTGGCTGGGATGCAGAGTCGAATTCGTGAGATGAACGGGATGAGCGGATCACATGCGCTGGGACATGGTGGATGGCTTGCGGAAGAAGCGGACGACGTGGCATGCTGGGAGAAGCTTCATGGGCAAACTGCTGAGAAGAGGTGGACGGCTGGTCTTAAGCATTGGAGCTGGGGCTCGTTGTGAACTGGGACGCATGGGAGATTCGCACGCGGAGAAGACGAACACGGTTCCTGGGGTCCCGAATTCGGAAGATGTGCGGATGGGCTGCACGCGGGTTGCTTCAAATGGATGCATGGGATGCAGGAAGCTCGGACAGTGGGAGCTGATCACACGCGAAGATGCTATGAATTCGGAAACTGGCTGCAGAATTAGATTCGGACGCACTGGATGCGAACGTGGAAATGCTCGGGATGCATTGTGGATGGCTGAATCTGGGCTCTGTTCTGCAGTTAGGAAGATGCATTCTTTTAAGATGAATTTATATAAAATAATGATAAAAATTATAATAAGTGCTAAGGATAAAATATTTAATCATGCAAATGTTAACACCTATTATTTATCATTATTTTGCTAGCATTAGGCTAAGTTAATGGGTATTTAGATCGCACTTTTGTGCTCTCATCACCTATCACAAAGATAAAGGTAAGGAAAGGAAAAATGAGGGAATCGGATGCTACGAATGTAAGAAGCCGGGACACTTCAGAGCAGACTGTCCTTTGCTCAAGAAGGCCAGCAAGTACAAGAAAAAGAAGGTCCTCGTCTCCACCCTATCGGACTCCGATACATCATCATCATCATCGGATGAGGAACAAGAAGAAAAGGCCAACCTATGTTTTATGGCAAACGAAAATGAGGTAACATCTGAAACGCATTTAGATTTTACCTTTGATGAATTATATGATGCGTTTAATGAATTAATGGATGAATATAAGTCAATAAGCCTTAAGAATAAAGAGCTAAAACTAACCAATCAATCTCACCTCCATAAATACGATAAATTAGTTAAGGATAAGGATTTTATCACTAAAGAAAATTTAGAACTTAAAACTAGCAAGCAAATGTTAATTCAAAAAACTAATACCTTAATTAAAGATAACGAAAAACTAACCAAGAAAATTTCTGAACTTAAAAAGGATAAACAAACTTTTAGAGATAATTTCACTAAAAACTTAAATGCACTAAAAACAGAAAAACAAAAGTTGGCACTAGAACTTGAAAAGTACAAACCTTTTGTAGAAAAGTTTACATATAGCTCTGAAAAATTGGAAATGATACTTAATAGTCAACGAGCTGTGTTCAATAGAGCTGGTTTAGGGTATAAACCAAAAAATAAGCAAAAGCTCCTTAGTAATTTCTTTGTAAAAGCAGGAGAAAGCAAAATTAAGAAAATAACCTGTTTTTGCTGTGGAACAATAGGACATAAAGCTAATGTGTGTGATCATAGAAAAGGAAAAACTAAAAGAAAAATTAAAAGGGTTTGGGTTCCAAAAGGAACCAACATTACTAACCATGAAGGACCCAAGAAAACTTGGGTACCTAAAATTGTTTGATTTCCTTGTGTAGGAGTGTTTTGCAGCCAAGGTCGACAAAAACTGTTGGTACTTGGATAGTGGCTGCTCAAGACACATGACGGGTGACAAAGACCAATTCTTCACCCTTGAGCCTAAGAAGGGAGGTGCTGTGATATTTGGAGACAATAACCAAGGTCACATCATTGGTATAGGTAAAGTACAAATCACCCCTTCAACCTTTATTGATAATGTTCGATATGTTGATGGTCTTAAGCATAACCTACTTAGCATTAGTCAATTGTGTGATAGAGGTTTTGATGTTCTGTTCAAACCATCTTTATGCATCATAACCAACTCAATTGACAACAGTTTAGTATTTAAAGGAATTAGACGTGGCAATGTGTACGTAGTAGATCTTGTGGATCTTGCCAAACATAACCCCTGTTTAGTTGTTAATGATACTAAGGATAATGATGCAAGTTGGTTATGGCACCGTAAGTTAGGTCATGCAAGTATGGATACAATATCAAAACTAGTTAAAAGAGATTCCGTGATAGGTTTGCCAAAACTAAAATTTGAGGAAAATAAAATCTGTGAAGCTTGTCAATATGGCAAACAATCAAGGAACTTCTTTAAATCCATAAATTGTGTCTCTACCTCTAGACCTCTAGAACTACTACACATGGATCTATTTGGACCAACTAGAACCACAAGTCTAGGTGGAAACAAATATGGTCTTGTTATTGTAGATGATTTTTCTAGATATACTTGGGTCATATTTTTAGCTCATAAAGATCAAGCATTTTCAGTATTTAAGAAATTTCATAAGGAAGTAACTAATGCTAGAGATGCTTCAGTCATAGCTATTAGAAGTGACCATGGAACGAAATTTGAAAATCATCTATTTGATAAATTTTGTAGTAAAAAGGGGATAACTCATAATTTTTCTGCACTTAGGACACCACAACAAAATGGAGTTGTAGAAAGGAAGAATAGAACCCTAGAGGAAATGGCTAGAACCATGCTATGTGAAAGTAACCTCCCTAAGTATTTTTGGGGAGAAGCCATTAATACATCATGTCATATATTAAATAGAGTTTTATTGAGACCCATTATAAAGAAAATACCTTATGAACTTTGGAAAAATAGAAAGCCCAAAGTAAACTATTTTCATATTTTTGGGTGTAGGTGTTTCATTCATAACAATGGGAAGGATAACTTAGGTAAATTTGATTCTAAATCTGATGAGGGTATATTTTTGGGGTATTCTACAACAAGTAAAGCCTATAGAGTTTTTAATAAAAGAACCCTTGTTATTGAAGAGTCTATACATGTTGTTTTTGATGATACTAGTGATATCTCTTCTAGCAAGAGAATTGTTCTTGATGATGATGCTGAAATTCTTGAAGAAAAGATTGATGAGATGACATTACAAGAAGATGAACAAAAACTAATTGGAAATGCATCATCAAGCCAAGAGGCAATTGTGGATCATGGGCTGACGAAGGCTTGGAGGTATGCTCATGGGCATCCTAAGGAATTAATTTTAGATGATCCATCTCAACCTGTTAGGACTAGAGCATCTCTTAGGAACTTAAATAATCATCTAGCATTTGTCTCACACTTTGAACCTAAACACATAGAAGAAGCTGAAAAGGATGTAAATTGGATAAATGCAATGCAAGAAGAACTAAACCAATTTACTAGAAACAAGGTATGGAACCTAGTTGAACGACCCTCTGAATATTCAATAATAGGTACCAAATGGATATATAAAAATAAACTTGATGAAAATGAAATTGTAATTAGGAATAAGGCTAGACTAGTAGCAAAGGGCTATAATTAAGAAGAAGGTATAGACTTTGATGAAACCTTTGCTCCTGTAGCTAGACTTGAGGCAATTAGATTGTTACTAGCATTTGCATGCTCTAAAGATTTCAAATTATTTCAAATGGATGTAAAAAGTGCCTTTTTGAATGGGTATATTAATGAGGAGGTGTATGTAGAACAACCTCCTGGTTTTGAAAATCATCAATACCCCAATCATGTGTATAAATTAAACAAAACACTTTATGGTTTGAAACAAGCACCTAGAGCATGGTATGAAAGACTTAGCAAATTTCTACTAGATTATGAGTTCTCTAGAGGAAATGTAGATACAACATTGTTTTTAAAGAAGAAAAACAAAGAAATGTTAGTAGTGTAGATTTATGTTGATGATATTATTTTCGGTGCTACTAACAATCGCCTCTGCGAAGAATTTGCTGACTTGATGCAGAGTGAATTTGAAATGAGCATGATGGGAGAGCTGAACTATTTCCTCGGACTCCAAATCAAACAATCTGAAGAAGGGATCTTCATCAATCAAGCTAAATACATCAAGGAGATGCTTAAGAAGTTTGATATGGAAGGAAACAAGTCAATCAGCACACCCATGAGCTCATCATGCAAACTAGACCAAGATGAATCAGGTAAATCAGTAGATCAAAAGATGTATAGAGGTATGATAAGATCTTTATTATATCTCACTGCAAGTAGACCTGATATCATGTTTAGTGTATGCATGTGTGCTAGATATCAATCTAATCCTAAGGAATCACATTTAATTACAGTTAAGAGAATCTTTAAATACCTAATAGGAACAAAAAATATAGGTTTATGGTATTCTAAAGAATCTAGCCTAAACATAATAAGGTATACAGATTCAGATTTTGCTGGTTGTAAACTTGATAGAAAAAGCACCAGCGGGTCATGTCAATTCTTAGGAGAAAATTTAATCTCATGGTTTAGCAAGAAACAAAACTCGATTGCATTATCTACAGCTGAAGCCGAATATGTTGCTGCCGGGAGTTGTTGTGCTCAAATCTTGTAGATTAAACAACAACTTGAAGATTATGGCATTAAACAAGATAAAATTCCCATTAATTGTGATAATACAAGTGCCATTAATCTAACTAAAAATCCAATTCAGCACTCAAGAACTAAACATATTGAGATAAGACATCACTTCATAAGAGATCATGTACTAAATGGTGATGTGACACTTCAATTTGTTTGCACTGATGATCAATTAGCTGATATCTTCACAAAACCCTTGAGTGAAGAGCGATTCTGTGTACTTAGGAGAGGATTAGGAGTGATTGATCCATCCTAGTGATATTCTCTTCTAATTCTTTGATTTTGATGATTAGCTTGTGTTAAATATAGAGTTTCTCATCTATGATCATCAATTCAGATCACAAACGTTTTGATTATCCCTTGTTTGGCACGAAAATAACATGATTTTTGGGTGCGTGCCAGAGTTCGAGTCGACTCGGATACATTTTAGAGTCGGCTCTTGGGGGAGTCGACTCGCACATAGTTAGGAGTCGACTCGAGGTCGATGGCATCATAGGGGGAGTCGACTCGCGCATATTTTGGAGTCGACTCGAGGTCGAGTCGACTCGCGACTTACTGGAGTCGACTCGAGGTTGGGAATCCGATGTTTTAACCCTAAATCGAAGCGTTCAATCGACACTTCTATTCACCGCCGCCACTGTTCAAAAATCTAGAGTCGTCTCCGACCTCGTCTCTGACCTTTGTTAGGGCATTTCCGTCGAGTTTCCCTCCGTTCCTCGTGTCCTTTCCCCCTCCTTAGGTCTAGGATGCCTCGGAAAGTTGTTGACCCGAGCCGGAAAAGGCCCCAACCCGCGAGCGGTACCGAGCGACGGTCAAAGGCTCGGAATGATCCCGTGAGGCCACAACCTCCGGTTCCTTCCCCACCGAGGCCGGTTCCCTCGCGTCCGTGCGCCGGGAAGGCGGTTTCCACCGGGAGATACGTCAACTTTGACTTCCTCTCCCGGGAAGGCTTTACCCTAGGGCATAGGTTAAGGGCTCAAGGGTTAGAAATGTTTTGTTCCCTAGATCTCCCTACTTACCCGGGGTTAGTTAGGGAATTTTACGGTACAGTAGCTAGGGGTCATGGTGGGATACAGAAAACTGTAGCGGGTGTCCCAATATTTATTTCGGAGGACTTCATTGCTCAAGTCCTCCATCTTCCCCAAGTAGGAATGTTTCCCTCTCACCCAGCAGATAGGACTGAGGCCCTTACGGCCATACTAGGGAGTCCACCTCAGTCCCCCCTAGAAGAGGTGTCTGCAAATCAGCTATCAGCTAAAATGCGGCTCCTCTTGAGCATCATATCTAGGATCCTCTTCCCCAAGACAGGGCGTTTTGATTTTGTATCTGAGAGGGACCTAGCTCTAATGTTCTACATTCTTCAGGATACTCCAATCAACTTTCCAAAACTCATCTATAAATACCTATGTGAGCCTCTAGACAAACCAAGGCTTACTCTTCCCTATGGCATGCTCTATACTTTGATCTTTAGGGAGTTAGAGGTCCCCATTCCTGAGGGGGAACCCTCTCGCTCACTGCGATACACCGATCGCATGGGTGAGGGGACTCCACACAGGATGGGTTTCCATAAGGTTGAGAGAGTCTGGGTTCGGAAACCATCCTCTTCCACACCTTCTGACCCTACTACTCGACACTCCCCCAGCCTTGATCATGACTCCGATTTTTCCCCCTATCCCTCCACTTCAGCACCATCTACTTCAGCCGGACCCTCCACTGCACCACCTAGAGGTCCGGATATCACCTAAGCAGCTCCGGGAGTTGCGACAGGAGATCGTGAGGGATCTTCGGGACGACCTACTGAGGGAGCTCCGAGGTCCAGCGATTGCTCCCTCCACTGCCCTAGTTCCATCATTGGCAGCCGTGACCGAGATGACGGCTCATCTGAGGGAAGAAATTTACAATGTAAGAAGCCTAATTCAAGCCCAATTTTCGAATATGAGCGATGTCACGAGCAACACAAGAAAGCTGCGAGAAGACATCCTGTTAGATGTATGCCCTAGAAGCCAATCTGGCTGACACATTGTTAATTCTAGGGACATAATTTTGTACTTGACTATTTATTATTGAATAAATAAAAGGCATCTTTCCATTCATATTATTTATGTGTCTATGAATCGTCCAAGAAATTAATAAGATGATGATACATATTCTCAAGAGTTGAGAATTTGAGCCATGTATCATTGGTGATTAATTTCTAAATGCTCCTGATCAATGGATCATCACGAGAACGGTAATCGATCCGATCAGTGCACAGATCACTTTCCTTCTGGATGGACGAGACTTGAGTCCACAGTGTAGGGACACTGAAGTGATAGTGCAGGTGCTTGTTAGAGAACAAGGGTACTGAGCGTGACTAAGACAAGAAGTCACTTGGATGTCTATCCACTCGTCAGTGACTTGCTTGATGTTGCAGTAGTGTGACTGGTCCTTTGACCTGCGGTGCTTCGGCTACTCACAGTGAGGTTATTGTAGTTTGACTGCACACATATATGGTCTCTAGCCATATGGGTCCATGCAGTGTAGATTGGCTGCAGTAAGTTCACTGTAGGAGTAGGGTATGCACCTATAAGGAATCTATCGACCTTGATAGATAAGGAGAGATCCTATGTGATTTATAAGACTGAGTTTGTAAGACCTCGGCCGGGGCAGTATGCACAGTGAAAAAAGAGTTTTCCACTCTCGAACTTAATTCAAATAAATCTTCACATATGACAGACGATGGGGTTTGACGAGTTGTCCATGACCTCCGTACTGTAGGGATCCACGATAGTAGGACTGTATCACATGATAACTGCACCTAGAGGTTCATCTTTCTATTCTACTGGATAGCCACTACATGCTGCTAGGTGTCACTGGTGGATGGTGGGACTCACAGGGATTATCTCGATGATCGATAAACCCTAATGAGTAGAGTTGGAATCGTTCCAATCCATTGAAAGGAGTTTTCAATGATATCATGATAGAGATCATAATATATCTCACTACCAGTCAGAGTAGAACCTATGGGGTCACACACACTAGAAGTATTGACCGATCCGATGGTTGAATCGTGATTAGGAATCACAAGTAATCAATTCGATTGATAATAAGTTGAAGAAGGAACAAAGAAAATTAATTAATTGGACTTGAAACAAGAGTCCTACTTCGAGTAGGATTCCTAGAGTCCTAATTGGATTAGAACTGGGAATCCTAGTTGGAGTAGGACTGGGATTCCTACTTGGAATAAGATTTTTGAATTAAAATTGGATTCCTACTTGGAATAGGATTTCTAGAAGACCTAATTGGATTAGGACTTCGGATTCAAATAGAGTCCTAATTGGATTAGGACTAAAATTAAATATGTCCTAATTTGGATTAGGATTTCTTAAGTCACAATTAATTATTAATCTAATAAATCAATAAGACTCCTAATTGGATTAGGATTGAAGAGTTCAATTGAGTCAAAATTGATTTAAGTTCTAATTGGATTAGGACTTACCTAGATTGGATCCAAATTGGTTCACCCTTGGGCTAAGCCTAATTGGATTAGGGCTTGACCACATTAGGGCATCCCAATCCTTACTTAATAAGGATTAGGGCAACCATGAAGGAGGGGCACACGCCCCTCCTCCTTTTCTTGGCTTGTGGCGGCAACACAAGAGGGGCTTGCGCCCCTCTTGGAAGGTGATCAAGGGCTCCTAACTTGTAGGAGCCCTTCATGCTTATAAAAGAGGGACTAGGGCCGGCGCCCTAGAAGCACCCCTTTCTCCTCTTCAAGTCGTGGCCACCCCCTCTCCTCTCCTCTTGTTTTCAGCCGCAAGCAAAAGGAAAAGCCAAGAGGTGTCTTGGCGGCATCTTCTTCCTCCCTTCCTTCATCCAACGCAAGGAAGAAAAGAAGGCTGCGTGGGGATTCTTCTTCTTCCTCTCCTTCATCCTTCTTCTTCCTCCTCTCAAGCACAATCAAGGGTTGATTGAAAGAGAGGAGATCAGCCATCAAAAGAAGTCTTTGCAAGGGAGCTAGCACCCCGGGAAGACAAGAAAGCTTTGATCGGTCCTCTGCTTCGTGTGGATACCCGTAGAGGCCGAGCACTTGAACGGCTTCAAGCGAACCTTCATCCTAAACCACGAACTTCAGTTTACGGTGATCATCTACCCGCACAAGGTGAAGATCTGATCTTCCTAAAGGTTTTAAAAGTTTTTAATTCTTGCCTAACTACGAACGGTTCATGAAACAACGTTCATGCGATGAACGTCGATCCCGCACATGCCTCTTCCGCTGCCATCTGATTTTTTTTGAAATATCAGCAGCATGGGCGGGTTCCCAACAGTGGTATCAGAGCCTAGGTTTCGTAGATTAAGTTAAGAATTAATTATCTAAAGGCTTATTAGATCTGAAAATTGAATGATCATGAATGCTGAAAATTTCTGCATGCAGATTTTTCAGGGGTGCTGATTTTTGCATGCTGATTTTTATGTGATAAGATGATGATTCTAATTGCATTGTTAATGAGATTACAAAGTTTAGAATCATGATTAGCATAATCAGTAACCTATGTCATGATATAATCAGTTAGTTTTCAGATTTGAAAATTATAATTGTTGCATATGGTGATGATCATAGGATTCAAACCCTTTTGGTATCAAATGTAATGACCTGCGATGTGATCTGCGATGTCATGTAATTTTTCAGATGCTTGCATGCATCTTATTTGATGTTTTGAGAGGCCTGCGTGCCTCCTAAAAGGGAGATGTAATTTATTTTTATTTTTATTTTATATCTGGTTGTATTTCTGTGATGTGATGTACGTCAACGATCAAGTCGAAGATGATGCATGAGATGAACAGTGCTCTAAGCGGTTGATGGCGATTGGATCAAGAGTTGGTCAAGGATCGAATCAAGGAGGCTTGGAACCAATTCAAGAGTTGAAGACCGGTTGATCGATTGACGTGCATGTGCTTGTAATACGACCTAACTAGAATCCATGATCATCACCTATTTAAAGTTTAGCTTTAATTATTGCTGCGATTATAACTGCCTGTAATGTGCCGTTTGCATGTGATGTGAATGAGAGTCGGGTAGATAGGTTTACATGTGATGTAGCAAACCCAATTGAGACCTATATCAAAAACCTCCTCAATCAAGTCGAGAGTGAACCGACTTGAGCAAGTCATATTAGATTAATTGATCTAATTGGTGTCTAGGAAAGCATGAAAGGTGGTTACTTAATTAGGACCTTACTCTCTGAGTAAGGGGAGCCTCCCACCTGCTTACCTGGCCAATTGTTCGATTACCTCTTATGAAGGGCTCAAGTTGCAAACACTAAGACCTGATTAACCAATATTAAGTCAATAGGTCTTCCAATGTAGTAGAGCTGCTAAGGTCTTTCTGATGTTGATTTGTCTCGGCTGGACACAGTGGTCAAGTTGCATCGGGAGGCTGGACCTCTCTATAGACATGAGATGTTGTAGGGTAAAGGTGAGGTTGGGCACCAATAACTGTTAGGTGAGGACCCAATGACGACTTTATTCCTACGGTTATACGGTGGGTCTGACTTAACTAAGAAATGGAACCAATAACTGTTAGGTGAGGTTTTCATGGCTTAGAGACCAAGTTGTACTGCAACATGCTTGAGAAGCATTGTACAAGAGTTGTACATTCATCAATCTATGTGTCACCAATAACTGTTGGGTGAGGTGGCATGTAAATTGGTGGGACCGCAGTACCTACTAGAAACCCTAGTCGTGTGGAATTTTCGTTTTCCTACCAGGGGAGTGTGAGGGATTCGAGAAAATAGTGGGAGTTACATTTGTTATAAAAGACCTTAGAACAGATTAGGATCAAGTACAAAAGTCTAACTAGAATCTTTACTCTCTGCAGATACAATGTCAGCTTCAAACCCTTTGACCCGTATTCTTGAGACCAACCGACTGACCGGAACCAATTACAAGGACTGGCTAAGAAACCTCAAAATTATTTTGGACTGTGAGAAAATAGGCTACATACTCGATTCTGATAGCCCCACACTACCAACACGTCCTACTGATGTTCAGCGTCAGATGCATCAAAAATGGATGGATGATGACATTAGAGTTAAATGCTATATGATGGCATCCATGTCAAATGAACTCCAATGTCAGCATGAAAATATGAAGACTGCTAGGGACATACTGGCACACCTGCAAGAGTTGTATGGTGAGCAGAGTCGCACAGCTCGTTTTGAAGTGTCCAAGAGGCTCTTCAAGAAAAAGATGCGCGAAGGACAGTCTGTCCATGATCACGGTCTGACTATGATCAAGGACCTAGAGGAGCTTGAGAAGCTCGGAATGAACATGCACAAGGAATTACAAGTGGATTTGATCCTACAGTCACTTCCTGATTCATTTGGTCAGTTTATAGTAAACTACCACATGAATAAAATTGAATGCACTAAGACTGAACTGATAAACATGTTGGTAACTGCTGAGGGAGCCTTGAAAAGTTCAAGGGGCAATGTCTTTGCTGCTGAATTGACTTCTGGTTCCAAGAGAAAGTCTACTTGGAAGAAAAAGAAGCCTGCTAAGAAGCAGAAGAAAGACAAGAAGCCAAAGAAGGAAGTTCAAAAGAAAAAGGCTAATGACAAAGGAAAATGTTTCCACTGCAATGTCGACGGCCACTGGAAGAGAAACTGTCCTTCATACCTCGAGAGCCTGAAAAACAAGAAAGGTGATACACCTTCAGAAGGTATGACTTGCTCATAATTGAAACTAATCTAACGGTTTCTTCTACTTCTAGTTGGGTTATAGATTCTGGTTCTAGTGCTCATCTATGCACTACCATGCAGGATCTAAAGGAAAGTAGAAGGCTGGCGGAAGGTGCGGTAACCCTTCGGGTTGGCAACGGGGCAAAAGTTGCTGCTGTAGCTGTGGGCACCTACCATCTGCGACTACCGTCTGGTTTTAGTTTATTACTTAGAGACTGCTATTATGTACCTGCTGCTAGCAGAAATTTGATTTCTGTTTCATGTCTAGCACAGGAAGGTCATGTTTTTACTTTTGACAAAGACTGCTGTTCTATTTATTTCAGAAATAAAATAGTTGCACGTGGTTTTATGATTGACAGTCTCTATCATTTACATATGGATGTATCTGTGAATGTTACCGAGCAAGAAGTGAGTGCCAAAGGATCCAAAAGATCCAGAGATGAGATAAACCAAAAATATTTGTGGCACCTCAAACTTGGCCATATTGGAGAGGATAGGATGAACAAAATGGATAAAGATGGGCTTTTAGGCTCATTGACTTCCGAGTCATATCCAGTTTGCGAGTCCTGTCTTCAAGGAAAAATGGCTAGATTGCCCTTTGTAGGACATGGGGAGAGGACCACTGAAATGCTTACCCTAGTACATACAGATGTATGTGGCCCATTCGATGTGCTAGCCAGGGAACGTTATTCGTACTTCATTACCTTTACCGATGATTATTCACGGTATGGGTATGTGTATCTTATGAGACACAAGTCTGAATCTTTTGAAAAGTTCAAAGAGTTCAGAAATGAAGTAGAAAAACAAACTGGAAAACCCCTTAAGGCTCTTCGATCAGATCGAGGAGGAGAATACCTTAGTGGAGAATTCCGGGACTATCTCAAGGAAAATGGCATAGTCTCACAGTGGACACCTCCGGGTATACCTCAACTCAACGGGGTGTCAGAGAGGAGGAATCGGACCCTATTGGATATGGTCAGGTCCATGATGAGCTTCACTGATTTACCTATGTTCCTTTGGGGAGATGCCTTACTCACAGCGATTTATTTATTAAATAGAGTTCCCTCTAAATCAGTTCCTACCACACCGTATGAGATATGGCATGGTAAGAAACCAAGTCTTGGTCATCTCAAGATTTGGGGATGTCCGGCCCACGTCAAGAGACTATAGGCAGACAAGTTAGAGGCTAGGACCATAAGTGCTCGTTTTATAGGATATCCTAAAGAGTCATTAGGATACAATTTTTACGTCTCGGAGGATCACAATGTGTTTGTGAGCCGTCATGCCATCTTCTTGAAAAACCAGTTTATCCTTGATAGAGGCAGTGGGAGGAAAATTGAGCTTGAAGAGCTAGTCTCTGAAAAGCAACGAGTCATGGATCCTATTGAACCCATTCATACAGAGCCAGTACACGATGTCCCTCGACCACCTCGTAGATCTAGTAGGGTCTCCCATCCTCCCGATAGATACTTAGGTATACTAGAAGAGGATACCGAGGAAATGTTCCTAGTGGGAGATAGGGATCACATACAGGATCCCAAAACCTACAACGAGGCGATATCTGATATCGATTCCGAGAAATGGCTGGAAGCCATGAAGTCAGAGTTAGACTCCATGCATTCCAACCAAGTTTGGACCTTAGTAGATCTACCAAAAGGTATTGTACCTATTGGATGCAAATGGATCTACAAAAGGAAGATAGGTTCGGATGGAGAGGTAGAGACCTATAAGGCAAGGCTTGTGGCGAAAGGGTATAGTCAGCGCGAAGGCATTGACTATCAGGAGACCTTTTCACCTGTAGCCATGCTAAAATCCATCCGAACATTGCTTGCCATTGCAGCATTTCATGATTATGAGATCTGGCAGATGGATGTGAAAACTGCTTTTCTGAATGGATATCTTGATGAAAATATCTATATGGAACAGCCTTTGGGTTTCACTTCCAGTGATGGAGATCACAAGGTCTGCGAGCTGCAAAGGTCCATCTATGGACTAAAGCAAGCATCTCGGAGTTGGAACACTCGTTTCGATAACGCAATCAAAACGTTTGATTTCATCAAAAACGAAGAGGAACCGTGTGTTTACAAAAAGGTTAGTGGGAGTGCTGTCGTTTTTCTCGTACTGTACGTAGATGACATTCTCCTAATTGGGAATGATATTCCCATGCTAACCTCGGTCAAGGTCTGGTTGTCAAAAGAATTCTCCATGAAAGACCTTGGGGAAGCATCCTATATTTTGGGAATAAAGGTCTATAGAGATAGATCTAAAAGGATGCTTGGCCTTTCACAGAAGATGTACATAGAGGAGGTGCTGAAAAGGTTCAGCATGGAAAACTCCAAAAGGGGTCTTTTACCCCTTAGGCATGGAATTCATCTCTCCAAGAAAATGTGCCCCAACACATCTGAAGAGATTCAACGCATGAGCAAGATTCCCTATGCATCGGCAATAGGGAGCCTCATGTATGCCATGCTATGTACACGACCTGATATAGCTCTTGCTGTGAGTGTCACAAGCAGATATCAGTCGAATCCAGGTGAAGAACACTGGACAGCTGTGAAGAATATTCTTAAGTACTTGAGAAGAACTAAAGATTTATTCTTGGTTTTTGGAGGATCATCAAAGTTAAAGGTATAAGGGTACACAGATTCAGACTTTATGACTGATGTCGATGATAGGAAGTCAACATCTGGATATATGTTCTTGTGCAATGGTGGTACGGTGAATTGGAAGAGTTCTAAACAACCGATCATTGCTGATTCTACTATGGAAGCTGAATACATCGCCGCCTCTGAAGCTGCTAAGGAAGGCTTCTGGTTCAAGAAATTCATTGCAGAATTGGACGTGATGACATCAGATGCCATATCTCTCTACTGCGATAATAATGGCGCCATAGCTCTTGCTAAGGAACCAAGGTCTCATCAGAAGTCCAAGCACATAGAGCGGCGCTTCCATCTCAAACGCGACTATGTTGAGAAGAAATATGTAGAGGTGCAGAGAGTAGACTCCGCGGATAACGTGGCAGACCCGTTCACTAAGCAGCTAAGTCAGCAAAAGACTGAAGCCCATCTTGAGAAGATGGGGCTTAGATATATGACTGATTGGCTTTAGTGCAAGTGGGAGATTGTTAGATGTATGCCCTAGAAGCCAATCTGGCTGACACATTGTTAATTCTAGGGACATAATTTTGTACTTGACTATTTATTATTGAATAAATAAAAGGCATCTTTCCATTCATATTATTTATGTGTCTATGAATCATCCAAGAAATTAATAAGATGATGATACATATTCTCAAGAGTTGAGAATTTGAGCCATGTATCATTGGTGATTAATTTCTAAATGCTCCTGATCAATGGATCATCACGAGGACGGTAATCGATCCGATCAGTGCACAGATCACTTTCCTTCTGGATAGACGAGACTTGAATCTACAGTGTAGGGACACTGAAGTGATAGTGCAGGTGCTTGTTAGAGAACAAGGGTACTAAGCGTGACCAAGACAAGAAGTCACTTGGATGTCTATCCACTCATCAGTGACTTGCTTGATGTTGCAGTAGTGTGACTGGTCCTTTGACCTGCGGTGCTTCGGCTACTCACAGTGAGGTTATTGTAGTTTGACTGCACACATACATGGTCTCTAGCCATATGGGTCCATGCAGTGTAGATTGGCTGCAGTAAGTTCACTGTAGGAGTAGGGTATGCACCTATAAGGAATCTATCGACCTTGATAGATAAGGAGAGATCCTATGTGATTTATAAAACTGAGTTCGTAAGACCTCGACCGGGGCAGTATGCACAGTGGAAAAAGAGTTTTCCACTCTCGAACTTAAGTCAAATAAATCTTCACATATGACAGACGATGGGGTTTGACGAGTTGTCCATGACCTCCGTACTGTAGGGATCCACGATAGTAGGACTGTATCACATTATAACTGCACCTAGAGGTTCATCTTTCTATTCTACTGGATAGCCACTACATGCTGCTAGGTGTCACTGGTGGATGGTGGGACTCACAGGGATTATCTCGATGATCGATAAACCCTAATGAGTAGAGTTGGAATCGTTCCAATCCATTGAAAGGAGTTTTCAATGATATCATGATAGAGATCATGATATATCTCACTACCAGTCAGAGTAAAACCTATGGGGTCACATGTTGGGAACCCGCCCATGCCGCTGATATTTCAAAAAAATTCAGATGGCAGCGGAATCGGCATAAGCGAGATCGGCGTTCATCGCATGAACGTTGTTTCATGAATCGTTCGTAGTTAGATAAGAATTAAAACTTTTTAAACCTTTAGGAAGATCAGATCTTCACCTTATGCGGGTAGATGATCACCGCAAACTGAAGTTCGTGGTCTAGGATGAAGGTTTGCTTGAAGCCGTTCAAGTGTCCGGCCTCTACGGGTATCCACACGAAGCAGAAAACCGATCCAAGCTTTCTATCTCCCCGGGGTGCTAGCTCCCTTGCAGAGATAACTTTGATGGCTGATATCCTTCCTTTCAATCAATCCTTGATTGTGCTTGGGAGGAGGAAGAAGAAGGATGAAGAGAAGAAGAGGAACGAAGCCCTGCAGCCTTCTTTTTCTTCCTTGCGTTGGAACCAAACGGTGGAGGAAGAAGGAGGCCACCAAGATCCTTTTCTTCCCTTTGTTGTTGGTGGCTGAAAAGAGAGGAGAGGAGGGTGGCCACGTGATGGAGAGGAGGAGGGCTTCACTTATCATTAGGGCACCTCCTTTCAAAGCCTTATAAAGGCATCTAGGGCTCCTATTTGGTTTAGTCCAAATCATGAATCAATTGGGTTCAATCTATGCTAGTCCTAATCCAATTAGAACTTGAATGAACCATGACTCAATTGAACTCTTCAATCCTAATCCAATTAGGAGTCATGTTGATTCATTAGATTAATAATTAATTAGAACTTAAGAAATCCTAATCCAATTAGGACTTGTTTAATTCTAGTCCTAATCCAATTAGGACTCTAATTTGAATTCGAAGTCCTAATCCGATTAGGACTCTAGGAATCCTACTCCAAGTAGAAATCCAAATTTAATTCAAAACTCCTAATCTAATTAGGATTGTAGGAATCCTACTCCAAGTAGGAATCCTAGTCCTACTCCAAATAGGATTCCCAGTCCAAATAGGAATCTCAGTCCAAGTAGGAATCTCAGTCCAAGTAGGATTTCTAGTCCTAATCCAATTAGGACTCTAGGAATCCTACTCCAAGTAGGACTCTTGTTTTAAGTCCAATTAATTAATTCTCTTTGTTCCTTCTTCAGCTTATTATCAATCAAATTGATTACTTGTGATTCCTAATCACGATTCAACCATCGGATCGGTCAATGCCTCTAGTGTGTGTGACCTCATAGGTTCTACTCTGACTGGTAGTGAGATATATTGTGATCTCTATCACAATATCATTGAAAACTCCTTTCAATGGGTCGGAACGATTCCAACTCTACTCATTAGGGCTTATCGATCATCGAGATAATCCCTATGAGTCCCACCATCCACCAGTGACACCTAGCAGCATGTAGTGGCTACCCAGCAGAATAGAATGATGAACCTCTAGGTGCAGTTATCGTGTGATACAGTCCTACTATCGTGGATCCCTACAGGACGGAGGTCATGGATAACTCGTCAAACCCCTTCGTCTGTTATATGTCAAGATTTATTTGACTCGAGTTCGATAGTGGAAAACTCTTTCTCCACTTTCTATTACTGCTCTGGCCAAGGTCTTAGAACTCAGTCTAACAAATCACATAGGATCACTCCTCTTCTATCAAGGTCGATAGATTTCATGTAAGTGCATACCCTACTCCTACAGTGAACTTAATGCAGCCAATCTACACTACAAGGACCCATATGACTAGAGACCATGTATACGTATAGTCAAACTACAATAACCTCACTGTGAGTAGCTGAAGCACCGCAGGTCAAAGGACCAGTCATACTACTGCAACATCAAGCAAGTCACTGACGAGTGGATAGACATCCAAGTGACTTCTTGTCTTGGTCACGCTCAGTACCCTTGTTCTGTAACAAGCACCTGCACTATCATTTCAGTGTCCCTACACTGTGGACTCAAGTCTTGTCCATCCAGAAGGAAAGTGATCTGTGCACTGATCGGATTGATCACCGTCCTCGTGATGATCCATTGATCAGGAGCATTTAGAAATTAATCACCAATGATACATGGCTCAAATTCTCAACTCTTGAGAATATGCATCATCATCTTATTAATTTCTTGGACGATTCATAGACACATAAATAATATGAATGAAACGATGCCTTTTATTTATTTAATAATAAATAGTCAAGTACAAAATTATGTCCCTAGAATTAACAATGTGTCAGCCAGATTGGCTTCTAGGGCATACATCTAACAATCTTCCACTTGCACTAAAGCCAATCAGTCATATATCTAAGCCCCATCTTCTCAAGGTGGGCTTCAGTCTTTTGCTGACTTAGCTGCTTAGTGAACGGGTCTGCCACGTTATCCGCGGAGTCTACTCTCTGCACCTCTACATATTTCTTCTCAACATAGTCGCGTATGAGGTGGAAGCGCCGCTCTATGTGCTTGGACTTCTGATGAGACCTTGGCTCCATAGCTAGTGCTATGGTGCCAATGTTATCGCAGTAAAGTGTTATGGCATCTAATGACATTACACCTAACTCTGCAATGAACTTTTAACCAGAAGGTTTTCACTGCACCCTTAGATACAGCTTAACATTCAGCTTCTAAGGTAGAATCTATAATGATCGGTTGTTTGGAACTCTTCCAATTTACTGAACCACCATTGCACATATTCTGATGTAGACTTTCTATCATCAATATGTGTGCATCCTTCTACCTTCAACTCTGATCTTCTCCCAAGGACCGAGAACATGTCCTTAGTTCTTCTCAAGTACTTAAAACTGTTCTTCACAGCTATCCAGTGCTTTTTGCCTGGATTTGATTGACATATGCTCGTGACATTCACAGCATGTACTATATCAAGTCATGTACACAGCATGGCATACATGAGGCTCCCTATTGCTGATGCATAGGGGATCTTGCTCATGCGTTGAATCTCTTCAGATGTGTTGGGGCACATCTTCTTGGAGAGATTTATTCCATGCCTCAGGGGTAAGAGACCCCTTTTAGAGTTTTCCATGCTGAACCTTTTCAGCACTTCCTCTATGTACATCTTCTGTGATAGGCCAAGCATCCTTTTAGATCTAACTCTATAGACCTTTATTCCCAAAATATAGGATGCTTCCCCAAGGTCTTTCATGGAGAACCTTTTTGACAACCTGACCTTGACCGAGGTTAGCATGGGAATATCATTCCCTATCAGGAGGATGTCGTCCACATACAGTACGAGAAATACGACAGCGCTCCCACTAACCCTTTTGTAAACACATGGTTCCTCTTCGTTTTTGATGAAATCAAACGTTTTGATTGCGTCATCGAAACGAGTGTGCCAACTTCGAGATGCTTGCTTTAGTCCATAGATGGACTTTTGCAGCTTGCAGACCTTGTGATCTCCATCACTGGAAGTAAAACCCAAAAGCTGTTCCATATAGATGTCTTCATCAAGATATCCATTCAGAAAAGCTGTTTTCACATCCATCTGCTTCATCTTCTTAATTTCTGAAATGCTGCAATGGCAAGCAATATTCGGATGGATTTCAGCATGGCTACAGGTGAAAAGGTTTCCTGATAGTCAATGCCCTCGTGCTGACTATACCCTTTCGCCACAAGCCTTGCCTTATAGGTCTCTACCTCTCCATCCGAACCTATCTTCCTTTTGTAGATCCATTTGCATCCAATAGGTACAATACCTTCTGGTGGGTCTACTAAGGTCCAGACTTGGTTGGAATGCATGGAGTCTAACTCTGACTTCATGGCTTCCAGCCATTTCTCGGAATCGATATCAGATATCGCCTCGTTGTAGGTTTTGGGATCTTGTGTCTGATCCCTATCTCCCACTAGGAACATTTCCTCGGTATCCTCTTCTAGTATACCTAAGTATCTATCGGGAGGATGGGAGACCCTACTAGATCTACGAGGTGGTCAAGGGACATCGTGTAATGGCTCTGTATGAATGGGTTCAATAGGATCCATGACTCGTTGCTTTTCAGAGACTTTCTCTTCAAGCTCAATTTTCCTCCCACTGCCTCTATCAAGGATAAACTGTTTTCCAAGAAGATGATATGACGGCTCACAAACACATTGTGATCCTCTGAGACGTAAAAATTGTATCCTAATGACTCTTTAGGATATCATATAAAACGAGCACTTATGGTCCGAGCCTCTAGATTGTCTGCCTGTAGTCTCTTGACGTGGGCCGGACATCCCCAAATCTTGAGATGACAAGACTTGGTTTCTTACCATATCATATCTCATATGGTGCGGTAGGAATGGACTTTAGAGGGAACTCTATTCAACAAGTAAATAGCTGAAAATAGGGCATCTATCTAAAGAAACAAGAGTAAATCAGTGAAGCTCATCATGGACTGGACCATATCAATAGAGTCCGATTCCTCCTCTCTGACACTCCATTGAGCTGAGGTGTACCAGGAGGAGTCCATTATGAAACTATACCATTCTCCTTGAGATAATCACGGAACTCTCCATTAAGGTATTCACTTCCTCGATTTGATCGAAGAACCTTAATGAGTTTTTTGTGCTTATTTTTCTACTTCATATCTAAGCTTTTTGAACTTTTCAAAAGTTTCATATTTGTGTCTCATACACATATCCATACCGTGAGTAATCATCGGTAAAATGAAGTAAAAAATTATAACCCCTAGCCTGCACATCGAATGGGCCACACACATCAGTGTGTACTAGGATAAGTATTTCAGTGGACCTCCCTGTGTCCTACAAAGGATAACTTGGCCATCTTTTCTTGAAGGCAGAATTCACAAATCAAATATGACTCGAAAGTCAATGAGCCCAAAAGCTCATGTTTCTCCAATTTGTTTATTTTGTCTTCTCCTATATGGCCAAGCCTGAGGTGCCATAAATACTTTAGATTTATCTCATTTTTTGATCTATTAGATCCTATGGTATTCACTGTTTGCTCAGATATATTCACAGATACATCCATATGTATGTGATAGAGACTGTCAATCATAAAACCATTTTGAATCAATTTAATTTTCAAATAAATAAAAATTTTTCTGTGCTAAATAAAATACAGAAATCAAATTTCTGCTAGCAATAGGTAACAGTCCCTAAGTATCCTGAGCATATCTGACAAACCTTCCGAAGGTCTATCACCCTTCATGTTCTTTATGCTTTCCATGTATGTAGGACAGTTCCTCTTCCAATGGCCGTCCATGATGCAATAGAAACACTTTTCCTTGCAATTGGCCTTTTTCTTGGAACTTCCTTACTTGGTGTTTTCTTAGTCTTCTGTTTCTTCACGGGCTTCTTCTTCTTCCAAATAGACTCTCTTTTAGAACCAGAAGTCAACTCAGCAGCAAGGACATTGCCCCTTGAACCTTTCAAGGCTCCCTCATGTAGTTACCAATTTATTTAACAATTCTATTTTAGTGCATACAACCTTATTCATATGGTAGTTTACTATAAACTATTCATATGAAACTGGAAGGGATTGCGGGATCAAATCTGTTTGCAATTCCTTGTGCATGGTCATGCCAAGCTTCTCAAGCTTCTCTAAGTCCTTTATCATGGTCAAACCATGATCATGGACAGACTACCCATCGTGCATCTTGGCTTTGAAGAGCCTCTTGGACACTTCAAACCGAGCTGCGTGACTCTGATCACCATACAACTCTTGCAGGTGATTTAATATGTCCCTGGCAGTCTTCATGTTCTCATACTGGCATTGTAATGCATTGGACATGGATGCCATTGTGCAGCACCTGACTTTATTGTCATTGTTCGTCCACTTAACAAGCGTCTTACGCTGATCAGTGATCGAACGGATTGGTAACACGGGGATTCCATGGTCTAGCATATACCCGAATTTCTCACAATTCAAAACTATTTTTGAAACTTGTTGAGCCAATCTTTATAATTGGGTTTGGTCAAACGGTTGTTCTATAAGATATGAGTTAAGAGTCTAGAAGCTGACTTTATAATCCTCAGAGAGTAAAGATTCTAGTTAGACTTTTGTACTTGATCCTAATCTGTTCTAAGGTCTTTTAGAACAAATGTAACTCCCACTATTTTCTCGAATTCCTCACACTCCCCTGGTAGGAAAACGGAAATCCCACACGACTAGGGTTTCTAGTGGGTACTGCGGTCCCACCGATTTACATGCCACCTCACCTAACAGTTATTGATGACACATAGATTGATGAATGTACAACTCTTGTACAATGCTTCTCAAGCATGTTGCAGTGCTACTTGGTCTCTAAGCCATGAAGACCTCACCTAATAGTTATTGGTCCCATTTCTTAGTTAAGTCAGACCCACCGTATAACCGTAGGAATAAAGTCGTCATTGGGTCCTCACCTAACAGTTATTGGTGCCCAACCCCACCTTTACCCTACAACATCTCATGTCTATAGAGAGGTCCAGCCCCCCGATGCAACTTGACCACTGTATCCAGCCGAGACAAATCAACATCAGAAAGGCCTTAGCAGCTCTACTACGGTGGAAGACCTATGGACTTAATATCGGTTAATCAGGTCTTAGTGTTTGCAACTTGAGCTCTTCATAAGAGGTAATCGAACAATTGGCCAGGTAAGCAGGTGGGAGGCTCCCCTTACTCAGAGAGTAAGGTCCTAATTAAGTAACCACCTTTTATGCTTTCCTAGACACCAATTAGATCAATTAATCTAATATGACTTGCTCATGTTGGTTCACTCTCGACTTGATTGAGGAGGTTTTAGTTTAGGTCTCATTGGGTTTGTTACATCACATGTAAACCTATCTACCCGGCTTTCTTTCACATCACATGCAAACGGCACATCACAGGCAGTTATAATCGCAGCATCAAAATAAAGCTAAACTTTAAATAGGTGATGATCATGGATTCTAATTAGGTCGTATTACAAGCACATGCACGTCAATCGATCAATTGGTCTTCAACTCTTGAATTGGTTCCAAGCCTCCTTGATTCGATCCTTGACCAACTCTTGATCCAATCGCCATCAAATGCTTAGAGCCCTGTTCATCTCATGCCTTGTCTTCAACTTGATCGTTGACGTATATCACATCACAGAAATACAACCATATATAAAATAAAAATAATAATAAATTACATCTTCTTTTAGGAGGCTCGCAGGCCTCTCAAAATATCAAATAAGATGCATACAAGCATCTAAAAAATTACATGACATTGCAGATCACATCGCAGGTCTTTACATTTAATACCAAAAAGGGTTTGAATCCTATGATCATCACCACATGCAGCAATTATAATTTTCAGATCTGAAAACTAACTGATTATCTCATGACATAGGTTGCTGATCATGCTAATCATGATTCTAAACTTTGTAATCCCATTAACAATGCAATTAGAATCATCTTTTTATCACATAAAAATCAGCATGCAAAAATCAGCACTCTAGAAAAAATCTGCATGCAGAAAATTTTCAGCATGCATGATCATTCAATTTTCAGATCTAATAAGCCTATTTGTAATTAATTCTTACCTTAATCTACGAAGCCTAGGCTCTGATACCACTGTTGGGAATCCGCCCATGCCGTTGATATTTCAAAAAAATTCAGATGGCAGCGGAATCGGCATAAGCGGGATTGACGTTCATCGCATGAACGTTGTTTCATGAATCGTTCGTAGTTAGATAAGAATTAAAACTTTTTAAACCTTTAGGAAGATCAGATCTTCACCTTGTGCGGGTAGATGATCACCGCAAACTAAAGTTCGTGGTCTAGGATGAAGGTTTGCTTGAAGCCGTTCAAGTGTCCGGCCTCTACGGGTATCCACACGAAGCAGAAAACCGATCCAAGCTTTCTATCTCCCCGGGGTGCTAGCTCCCTTGCAGAGATAACTTTGATGGCTGATATCCTTCCTTTCAATCAATCCTTGATTGTGCTTGGGAGGAGGAAGAAGAAGGATGAAGAGAAGAAGAGGAACGAAGCCCTGCAGCCTTCTTTTTCTTCCTTGCATTGGAACCAAACGGTGGAGGAAGAAGGAGGCCACCAAGATCCTTTTCTTCCCTTTGTTGTTGGTGGCTGAAAAGAGAGGAGAGGAGGGTGGCCACGTGATGGAGAGGAGGAGGGCTTCACTTATCATTAGGGCACCTCCTTTCAAAGCCTTATAAAGGCATCTAGGGCTCCTATTTGGTTTAGTCCAAATCATGAATCAATTGGGTTCAATCTATGCTAGTCCTAATCCAATTAGAACTTGAATGAACCATGACTCAATTGAACTCTTCAATCCTAATCCAATTAGGAGTCATGTTGATTCATTAGATTAATAATTAATTAGGACTTAAGAAATCCTAATCCAATTAGGACTTGTTTAATTCTAGTCCTAATCCAATTAGGACTCTAATTTGAATTCGAAGTCCTAATCCGATTAGGACTCTAGAAATCCTACTCCAAGTAGAAATCCAAATTTAATTCAAAACTCCTAATCTAATTAGGATTGTAGGAATCCTACTCCAAGTAGGAATCCTAGTCCTACTCCAAATAGGATTTCCAGTCCAAATAGAAATCTCAGTCCAAGTAGGAATCTCAGTCCAAGTAGGATTCCTAGTCCTAATCCAATTAGGACTCTAGGAATCCTACTCCAAGTAGGACTCTTGTTTTAAGTCCAATTAATTAATTCTCTTTGTTCCTTCTTCAGCTTATTATCAATCGAATTGATTACTTATGATTCCTAATCACGATTCAACCATCGGATCGGTCAATGCCTCTAGTGTGTGTGACCTCATAGGTTCTACTCTGACTGGTAGTGAGATATATTGTGATCTCTATCACAATATCATTGAAAACTCCTTTCAATGGGTCGGAACGATTCCAACTCTACTCATTAGGGCTTATCGATCATCGAGATAATCCCTATGAGTCCCACCATCCACCAGTGACACCTAGCAACATGTAGTGGCTACCCAGCAGAATAGAATGATGAACCTCTAGGTGCAGTTATCGTGTGATACAGTCCTACTATCGTGGATCCCTACAGGACGGAGGTCATGGATAACTCGTCAAACCCCTTCGTCTGTTATATGTCAAGATTTATTTGACTCGAGTTCGATAGTGGAAAACTCTTTCTCCACTTTCTATTACTGCCCTGGCCAAGGTCTTAGAACTCAGTCTAACAAATCACATAGGATCACTCCTCTTCTATCAAGGTCGATAGATTCCATGTAAGTGCATACCCTACTCCTACAGTGAACTTAATGCAGCCAATCTACACTACAAGGACCCATATGACTAGAGACCATGTATACGTATAGTCAAACTACAATAACCTCACTGTGAGTAGCTGAAGCACCGCAGGTCAAAGGACCAGTCATACTACTGCAACATCAAGCAAGTCACTGACGAGTGGATAGACATCCAAGTGACTTCTTGTCTTGGTCACGCTCAGTACCCTTGTTCTGTAACAAGCACCTGCACTATCACTTCAGTGTCCCTACACTGTGGACTCAAGTCTCGTCCATCCAGAAGGAAAGTGATCTGTGCACTGATCGGATTGATCACCGTCCTCGTGATGATCCATTGATCAGGAGCATTTAGAAATTAATCACCAATGATACATGGCTCAAATTCTCAACTCTTGAGAATATGCATCATCATCTTATTAATTTCTTGGACGATTCATAGACACATAAATAATATGAATGAAACGATGCCTTTTATTTATTTAATAATAAATAGTCAAGTACAAAATTATGTCCCTAGAATTAACAATGTGTCAGCCAGATTGGCTTCTAGGGCATACATCTAACATCACACACACTAGAAGTATTGACCGATCCGATGGTTGAATCGTGATTAGGAATCACAAGTAATCAATTCGATTGATAATAAGTTGAAGAAGGAACAAAGGGAATTAATTAATTGGACTTGAAACAAGAGTCCTACTTCGAGTAGGATTCCTAGAGTCCTAATTGGATTAGGACTGGAAATCCTAGTTGGAGTAGGACTGGGATTCCTACTTGGAATAGGATTTTTGAATTAAAATTGGATTCCTACTTGGAATAGGATTCCTAGAAGACCTAATTGGATTAGGACTTCGGATTCAAATAGAGTCCTAATTGGATTAGGACTAAAATTAAATATGTCCTAATTTGGATTAGGGTTTCTTAAGTCACAATTAATTATTAATCTAATAAATCAATAAGACTCCTAATTGGATTAGGATTGAAGAGTTCAATTGAGTCAAAATTGATTTAAGTTCTAATTGGATTAGGACTTACCTAGATTGGATCCAAATTGGTTCACCCTTGGGCTAAGCCTAATTGGATTAGGGCTTGACCACATTAGGGCATCCCAATCCTTACTTAATAAGGATTAGGGCAACCATGAAGGAGGGGCACACGCCCCTCCTCCTTTTCTTGGCTTGTGGCGGCAACACAAGAGGGGCTTGCGCCCCTCTTGGAAGGTGATCAAGGGCTCCTAACTTGTAGGAGCCCTTCATGCTTATAAAAGAGGGACTAGGGCTGGCGCCCTAGAAGCACCCCTTTCTCCTCTTCAAGCCGTGGCCACCCCCTCTCCTCTCCTCTTGTTTTCAGCCGCAAGCAAAAGGAAAAGCCAAGAGGTGTCTTGGCGGCATCTTCTTCCTCCCTTCCTTCATCCAATGCAAGGAAGAAAAGAAGGCTGCGTGGGGATTCTTCTTCTTCCTCTCCTTCATCCTTCTTCTTCCTCCTCTCAAGCACAATCAAGGGTTGATTGAAAGAGAGGAGATCAGCCATCAAAAGAAGTCTTTGCAAGGGAGCTAGCACCCCGGGAAGACAAGAAAGCTTTGATCGGTCCTCTGTTTCGTGTGGATACCCGTAGAGGCCGGGCACTTGAACGGCTTCAAGCGAACCTTCATCCTAAACCACGAACTTCAGTTTGCGGTGATCATCTACCCGCATAAGGTGAAGATTTGATCTTCCTAAAGGTTTTAAAAGTTTTTAATTCTTGCCTAACTACGAATGGTTCATGAAACAACGTTCATGCGATGAACGTCGATCCCGCACATGCCTCTTCCGCTGCCATCTGATTTTTTTTGAAATATCAGCGGCATGGGCGGGTTCCCAACATATCCGACAGGAGCTGGGCAGCCAGAATCAGGGTGCTGAACGGCTATCCAATGTATTGATCTTCAAGTTGGATACCCTACAGGAGAATCTGACTGAGCTTACCTCGATCCAGAGTAGGGCCACCTCGAAGATCATAAAGCAGCTAGAAAACATTACAGAAGGGATCAGTTTAATTATGCAACAATCTAGACTGAGCAAGGGAGCCACATTCTCCACCACAAAGAAATCCTAGTGTAGCTTGCTTTTTCTTTTTGATATGTACTTACTTCTCTACTTTTGGATGTATCTACAATTGTACTTAAACTTACATCAATACAATGAGTAGACATTTCTCTTCCAAATTGTGCAAATTTGAACTCTAACTGCTTGTATGATGTGCTTTCTGCCTTTTTGCTATGATGACAAAAAGAGGGAGAAAATATATTAAATAGACATGTAAAGGGAATCAATAAAAAGAAAACTTTTAAAACACAAACTAATTTGTTCTAAGTGGATTCGATACCTCGAGGCTCATTATCTCTCTGTTGGGGCTCCTAAAGGAGTAATTTCCAGAATCTATTCAAGGGATATTCGGAGATTAGTTGAATCATACTCAAGAACAAATTGGCAGATTTTCCCTCTAAAACCAAAAATTTAAGTTCAAAAGCTTCAATACACTAAAAGAAAATTCAGAGAATCTAAACAAAGTTGAATGCATGTGTTGAGGGGGAGAATCTGAAATCTTAAGAAAGCAAACTCATTAAATATATATAAGCCAAACAATTGATTGCATGACATGAAGGCTTATATAATTCCAAATGAAAGGGGGAGCTTTAACTTCAGAATTTACTGTTTCACACCTTTCAGTTTTGGATAAATTAAATATCTAGACACTTGAATTCATTTTAAAATTTTACTATAAATCTCCTTTTTGGTTGAGCAATTCACTTTACAAATACTCAATGTTTTGTCATCATCAAAAAGGGAGAGATTGTGGAGTGATTGATTATAACCCTATTTGATTTTGATGAGCTCAAAGCATTTGAGTATATCTTATGTAATACTAATGAATTCAATCTAGTGTTTCAGTCAAATACTTGTAAATTTATGGTTAAGTGTCTCTAGATTTGGTTCAATACATTTTGGATAAGTAAAGAATTCAATTTGAACCAAAGTCTGAGACTCGAGTCGACTCCGGGAGATTACGAGTCGACTCCAAGCGTATCAGAAGCACTGGCACAAGCTCGAGTCGACTCCTGTACATTTCGAGTCGACTCCGACTGAGAATAGACAGACGGACAGAAAGATTCATCTCAGAACCTGTCAACGAGTCGAATCCTGAAGAATTCGAGTCGACTCCGATACTTGCCGAGTCGACTCCAGCGTAGTACGAGTCGACTCCAGGGAGTAACAGACAGAAACACAGAGAAGCTATTTTGGACTCTGAGAGCCGAGTCGACTCCCGAAGAACTCGAGTCGACTCCGATGGTTGGCAGGTCGACTCCTAAGGAAGCGAGAGTCGACTCCCAGAGAAATACAAGGTAAAAAGTCAGAGAGCCAATTTCGGACACTGAGAGCCGAGTCGACTCCCGCAAAGTCCGAGTCGACTCCGAGGCAGCGCAACCCCAAAGACAGAAGACGGTATTTTCGTCTCTGAGAGGCGAGTCGACTCCAAGACAGTTCGAGTCGACTCCAAGGCAGCGCAACCCCAAAAGACAGAAGACTGTTTTTCGGATACTGAGAGCCGAGTCGACTCCGAGACAGTTCGAGTCGACTCCGAGACGGCACAAGTCAACAGACAGAGGATCGGGATTTCGGGCTCTGAGTGCCGAGTCGACTCCCAGAATATCCGAGTCGACTCGAGTGAGCAAACTTAAAAGAGAGATCCCTGGATTCCTTGGAACGAGTCGTCTCCAAAAATGTCAGGTCAGCTCCAGATATTGGCGAGTCGACTCCAGGTTCAGTCGAGTCGACTCCAAGGCAAGACTGCACTTTAATTCAAATCCAGTACAGTTGCCGAGCCGTCTCCAGAAAAGCATGAGTCGACTCCTGCAACAGGCGAGTCGACTCCAGATCGCGCGAGTCGACTCCGATCCCAACGAAAACATTGTCAGGAGTTGCAGAACGTGCAGAACGGCTAGATCTTGGGGTCTAACGGCTAGTTTTTTTGGGGAATGGCTTAAATAGCCATAGAGAACTGTAGCAAGGTAGAGAAGTGACATTCCATTCAAAGAAAACAAGTAATCTCCACCTACCAAAGGATTTCAAAGGGAATACACGTGAAAGAAGGAAGAGAGGCATTAAACTCCATCCAACCAACTCTTCCCAGCATTCAAGAAGTCTCCGTCAGTCTTCAAATCTTCTAGACATTCACGTGGAGACTCCGAGTTCGAGAAGCCCTCCTCTACATCTTCATAAATCTGTTTGAGGGCTCCTAACTTCTCTCTTATTAATATCGCTGAATATCTGCTTATTAAGAAGCTTCCTTTTTCTGTTTGTTTTCAAACCATTTGTTTCTTACTTGATTCAATCAGGGGATTGAATCAAGGGTTGTAAGGTTTGTTGGTGAGCCTAGGTTAAAACCAACGGTGTAAGGGTTTGATTGTGATCCCGAAAAAACAATCGGGTGGTTCTAGTCGGTGAGCCTGGGAAAACCGACCGAGTTCGTTGTGATCTCGTAAAACAACAAGTTGGGTTGTGAACTTGTAAAACAACCGGCTGTAATCCGAGGGTTATAGTGAATTCCCAAGTGAGGCTTGGGGAGTGGACGTAGGAGCAAGGGTTAGCTCCGAACCACTATAAATTTGCTTGTGTTTGTGATTGCTTTATTGTCTCTTACTTTTTCTTCATCCACTGCATATAGCAACTAATTAAACCACTTGCAAAAAGTTTTAATTAGTTACTCACAAATCTTTTAATTGCAATAAATATTTTAAAACTCAATTCACCCCCCCTCTTGGGTTGTCTATCTGGGCAACAGAAAGAAACAAAGAGAGAAAGGAAGGGGAAGGAAGAAGACTCACCGCGTGCGGCCGCGAGCGTCGCCGACGCCCTGGAAGCTAGGTAAGCCCCTTCCTCCCTGTCTTCTAATTTATTCAAGATAATAAAGAAAGAAACAAAGAGAGAAAGGAAGGAAAAAAAACAGGGCTCACCGCGTGCGGCCGCGAGCATCGCCGGTGCCGCTGGCCCCGGCCGCGAGCACCGCGGTGTTGCAGCCGACTGTGAGCGCCACGACCATTGTGGGGAGCGGCCGTGGGATTAGTCGCGGGCATCCTGCGACGCCGCTAGCTCCCCCGGCGCGTCTCTCCTCCGCGGGAGAAGGGAGGGCCGCCGTAGGTGCCGCCAACCTCGGTTAGCCTGCCGAGAACTCCGTCGCCCTCATCCCGAGCTCGCCTTCCTCCCTACGCGGGAGAAGAAAGGGGGGAAGGAAAAGAGGGATCGGGAGAAGAAGCTTCGGCCGAGGATGCCGCGAGCCCGGCCGCAGGCGCCGCTGGCCGTGGCCTGACCTCCCCCGAGCTCGCTTTCCTTCCTTCACGGGAGAAGAAAGGGGGAAGGAAAAAAGAAGGATCGGGAGAGAAGGAAGGAAAGAGAGGAGGAGGAGAGGAAACTTTGGGAAGAAGAAAAGAAACAGAGAAGAAAAGAAAAAAGAGAGAAAAAGAAAAGAAGGAAAAAGAAAAGAAGAAGAAAAGAAAAGGAAGAGAAAAGAAAAGAAAGAAAAAAATAAGAGACCCTTAACGGGTCCGGTCTAACGGGACGGATCGGGGTTCGGGTCCGAAACCCGTTAAGCCCAACAACAAGAAATTGGTTTAGCCAACTGAACCTGAACCTGAGCCCAATCAGATTGGGCTAAGTCTGGACGAGCTTAAACTATAAATTGGGTTAAATCCAAACCAAATTAAGTTAAATTGAAATGGGTATGAACCCAATTAAGCTGAGTTGGTCTCAGCAGACCTAGTTGATTATGACCAGGCCCAATCCTTTAATTAAAAACCCAATTAACCCATGTGGACCCAATCTGGTTTTAAATCGAACACCAAAGGCTTCAAATTGGACTTGGGCTAAACCTTGGATGGGATCCAAGCAAGTAAGTTCATAGTATGATGAACTAAGAAATTATATAAAAATAATGAGGGAATAATGTGATCCCTATGTTGTTGTTTTAGGTGATTAAGGATTTATCAACTGGATTTGAGAAATTTGTAAAGCGAATTACGGTAGGTAATCTATTTTAATCTTATTGTAGATCATGTGAGTACTATGTTTATTAAGATTTTAAAGTGTTATTCGTGTATATATTTCATGAATGGGTGTATTATAAAATGTAAGTAACATGTCCTAATCTTTTATGGATCACGCATGAAATTTAACCCGTTATACTTATATTGTAGGTCATGTACCCTAAATTATAAGCTATGAACGGTGAATGTATATGGCATGCTTTAGTTATACAAGTTATGATTATATGTGCTTTATGATTTCCCTTATGCCTACGAAATAAGTAGATTACATTATATCCTAAGATATGGATTATGAATCATGTATATGAGTGGCATGTGTTAGTCATATAATTGGTGATTATGCATATATCATGCTTATGTAGATTTCATGATGCATGTAAGATGAATGGAATTACATGTCATAATTTTCATTAGCATGAAAATAAAGAATGATGATGAATTGCCTCTAGTTATTTGCACATCTTGCAAGGGGTACCTAAGGGTTCTTGATGCTACGGGCCGAATGCAACTGAGCCGGCCTTGCCAGTGGTCGATAATGACTGAGCCAGCCTCACCAGTGGCCGACTAATAACTGAGCAGGCCCCGCCAGTGACCGATAATGAATTCGCCATAGCATCCATGAGGTACCACTTATAAGAAGTATTGTCCACGAACTCTTAAGAGCTACTGATCGAATGCAACTGAGCCGGCCTTGCCAGTGGCTGAGAATGACTGAGCCAGCCCCGCCAGTGGCCGAGAATGACTTCGCAGTAGCGTCTGAGAGTATGACCGCGGCATGCCGGTGGCACGATTTTCTATATACATATATGCATGTTACAAGATTCCTTGGTAATGTAGGATACTGATTTATTTACTCAGCATGAATATTTTATTATAATGATTTATTGAGTAGTATACATGTCAGCTTCTCAAACCCTGTTAAAACATGTTTAGTATTTTACAGAATCAAGCATATGCTAGTAGATGTGCATGATTTCCCAAGGATAGCATGGTTCAAGTGTATTATGTATTTCATGAAATGTGGTGTCATAAACACATTAAAATGATATTTATAGCATGACCACGAACTTAAGGTGCCATTAATCAGTTTTCCAATAACTCATAAAGTATGATTTATGAAAATTATGATTTATGAACTCTCAGATGCTACGCATATGGCCCCCGCCAGTGGGTATAATAACTCGGCATGCGCATATGGCCTCCGCCAGTGGGTATAATAACTTGGCTGCACTACTATATGAGAGTATGAATTTAAAATCTTGGATTAACGGCAAGGTTTTACGTTGCATTTTATGTTTACGAAATATCATGATGGTACATGCATTAATTTACAGCTTGATTTGCATATATATATTGTATATGGAACAATGTACATTGATGTATATGTTAGCCTCTCAAATCCTGCATAAACATGGTTATCATTATATTTGATCCGATAAGATTATGTATGATTACTTACTGAGTTGTGTAGCTCATACCCATTCATTTACATTTTTCTTTCAGATCCTCACCACTGATAGCTGTCAGAGACACTTTAATTTGGTATCAGGGCTTCTTTCTTGTGGGGTAAAACAAGTATACTTTTGTGTATATAAACTACATAGAAGCTCTGTATTTGGGTACTGACCAGCATGTTGTACTAAGAATGCTTTCATATATAAAGGTTTGGTTGGTTTGACTACCCTGTTACCTATGTATGAGGCTTCGTGCTATTGTGGATGGTAGTCGGCAATAACACGGCCGTGTCACGGATCCGGATCCGGGGCGTGACATCTCATGGTATCAGAGCAATAGGTTAATCATGAGTAAAAATTTTAAGTTTTAATAAAGGAATGGGTAGTTAAGTCTCATTCGGTGAGATTCCGCATAATTGGAAAGAAAGAAAAGATTTTATTGGTTGCATCATCGGTTAGTCATGAAAATTGCTTGACACGAATATTTGGATAGGTGACAATGAGCAACAAAAAGAAAGAAGTTAGGGCTAATACAAAACCATTCTGGGGGCATGATTGTGACAGGTATGGTATCAGAATTTAAGATTTAAGACTTTTAAGGATTTTGGTGTTTTGAATCAGAATGCTAGCAAGCCATGCCAAAATAAGAATAAATTATTTTGGAGATTTCTTGATGGAGTAATTTGTATTTTGGATTATGATTAAATTAGATTTTGATTGATATTAAGTGGAGTACTAGTCATGGAATATTAAAGTACATTGCGTATCAGTATATATGTGATTTTGGAAGTTTAACTTGATACTGAGTACTGTGGATAATATTTCTAGTTTGAAGTTGATTATTTTGATAGCAAGATAAGATTCATTCATAAGTTGTTTAAGGCTTGGACAAGTAAAGATATTTTTTATTCTTCGAAGATGAAATCTGTATGACAATTATGCATGAAACTGTTATATAAGAAGAAAATATATTTGAGGATGACATTTAAGAGTTTCTCCTTTGTTTACTGGGAATGTGAAATATTAGATCTTTTCAAATTATAATGCAAGATTAGTATTTTGATTGGAAATCATTTAGTAAATTCTAAGAATAATTTTCAATCTTGAAGAATATTTTAGGCTCAAATGTTCTACTAAAGTGCAGTAGTTTGTGATCCTATGATAAATCCATTAAACGAATATTAGTTGATGTTTTGACCAAAAAAACAAAAAAAAAAGAATGATGATCATATGGGGTCAATAGGAAATGCGAGGGGAACCAGCAATAGAGTTTGGTATGGGAACATGCCCAATAGCACATGATGTTTCAGAAGTTTGTATTTAGTGATTCCTACTGTAAGATTTGAAATAAATTATTTTATCTCTAATAGATGGGCAATTATTAAATACCTTCGTTTGTCATTGAGAAATAAGTTTAAACTGTTTCATGAGGAAGGTGAAAGTTATGGATGATAATTCCACATATCATCGTCAAGTGGAAGGAGCACAAACGAAGAAGATTTTTAAATAAAGATCTTACGACAAAGGTATGCATCTCTTTCTTTTAATGGATAAGTGAGATCGAGAATCGCCTTCTAGCAATGCTAAAATAGGGCAGATTATGGTTCATGCAGTTTAAGGATACCTAATATAACAGATTGGGATACTAAGAAATAATTTTCAGAAGTTTATACAATTCCGAGCCTAAAATGTTCAAAGATGACTTGAGAGTTTATCTCTTATTAGAAAAGAAGGCTCATTTTCTACGGATGACGTTGCTGAAGATGTAAAAATTGTTTAAGGCGTTTGTCACTTATCTGAAGGGATCTTATGTTGGGATACCCTTTCTTTGCTCGCTCATGGAAAAGTAAAAAAAAAAAAAAGAAGTTCTATCTAAGTAAAACTCGATCAAGATGGAGGAAAGATTTGAAGTGCAAATACACATGAGGTATTAAAATAGTTCTGTTTGTAGACAAATAGTATGTTGATCAAAAGTTATTAGGGAATTCAAAAGATTTTGATCAGTGTGCGCAGCGAAAACATAGTGATCTGAATTATTTATCTAAGTTGGCTAGAAGTATTATTCTTTTGATTCGGAAAGTTTTAATAATAAAAGTTTTGATCTGTTTTCTGGTGTAGTAGGATTTTTCTTGATAAATAAAAAGAGAATGTTCTGATTTTTGGATAGCACTGTGCTATCCTAGATCCTTCAGTTTTATGTCATGCTAAAAAAATTCTTAGCATATTGAGACTAGAATTAACGGATCATCAATTTGATCTTAGATCTGGAATATGTTGATATAGACCTCCGTCCTCCTAAATTTGAAGCTTGAATTTCTTTAATTAATATCAACCCTTTATTTGATTGAGAGAAATTGAGGTTGTCAATTGACTTTGATGAATATTCTATCTAGGGTGGATTAGAGTTATTTATGATCTAATCTTGTGATAGATCAGTTAATCGAGAGCAGTTGATATTTTGAAAAAGAAACTTGATATTCTTATTCAGAATTAAGACATTGATTTTCGTGCATAAGGAAAAAGTTTGATTTAAACCACTGTTGCCCAAGGTGACAAGCCAAGAGGGGGGGGGGTGAATTGGTTTCTCTTAATTTTAACTATCTTACTTATGTTAATTGATGAGTTAGTGGAATTAAACAAATCACAATACAAACAACAAGAAGTATAGTGGTTCGGTGCTCTCCTAAGCACCTACGTCCACTCCCCAAGCGACCCCTTGGAAATTCACTATAACCCTGCGGATTACAGTTGGATTGTTTTCCGGGCTCACAATCCAAAAACCTTTACACTTTGATTTTCCGGGTTCACCAAAAACCTATGTTGGTTTTATGGGCTTACCAACGAACCTATGTTGGTTTTTCGGGCTCACCAACGAACCTTTACAATTGGTTTTACGGGTTCACCAATCAACCTATACCGTTGGTTTTGCGGGCTTACCAACTAACCTTTACAATGAGTTTAATAAACAAAGTAAGAAGATTTAAACTCCTAGATGAGCAAATATAATAATATAATCTACAAAGAAGAGTTTAGAGAATAGTTATCGCTTGATGTGACTTTTCTCTTCTTTGTCAAGGATGCTTCACTCTTCAAGGGTGGATGGAGCTCTTAATGACTCTTGAAATCTGCTCAACCACTTTCTTTTGACTCTTGAATGAAGCACTTGGATGAAGAAGATTAGGGCACTTTGTCTTTCTTGTGTACTCTTTGATATTTTGCAAAAGGATGTTCTCTCTGATGAATAGTGCCACTTTAAATAGTTTCCTTCATCCATTGGACAAGCCCCAATGGTTAGAATTCAAAAACTAGCCGTTACTCACTGTTGGAAGGACAAAAAGTACTTCTGCAGAACTAGCCGTTATGCTTCTGCCCGTGCTTGGGTCGGCTCAACCTGTCCTTGGGTCGACCCAACTTTCACTTGGGTCGACTCAACCTTTCCTTGGGTCGACCCTCTCAGAACCACAAAAACTTGCAATTCAGCCTTCCTTCACTTGGGTCGACTCAACATTTCTTTGGGTCGACTCAAGGTTCAGTTGGGTCGATTCAACTTCCACTTGGGTCGACCCTCTCAGGGTTTCCAGAGAACCTATTCTGTCATGTATTCTGTCATTGCCTTTGGGTCGACCCTCTCAGTGTTTGGGTCGACTCAAGCTTGGGTCGACTCAACTTCCTCTTGGGTCGACCCTCTCAGTGTTTCCAGAGAACTGTTTTCTTGAGTCTTTGAGAAGCTTGAGGTTTGGGTCGACTCATGCTTTCCTTGGGTCGACCCAACTACTGTTCATCCGTGCCATTTTTGCAGAAGTGGCCAGATGCTTTCTTGATGTGCCGGGGTCGACCCAATCATCCTTGGGGTCGACTCAATCCATACTTTGCTGCAACTCAAGGTTAGATTCATCCAAATAAACAATGAAATGCATCTTTATCTTATTATACAAATATACTGAGAGTAACAGACTTATAAATGAAGTATCGAATTAACTTGTAACATACTCTTGATTATTGCTTGTTAATCATCAAAATAACACTATCATCCTCAATCTTCCCCTTTTTGATGATTACAAAATATAGAGTATGAGCCTATTGATACTTATCTTAAAATCAGTTTTAAAAGGGCTCAAGTTGCTAAATTTCAGCTTTTGAAATATGAGAGTGAAGTCTCCCCCTATTTCATCCAAATGTTTCCAATTTGACTTTTTGAATTGCTCCCCCTTTCATTTATATTTCATTAAAGATGAAACTTCAAAAATTTGAGATAAAGCATGAGTTTCAGATTATGTATCGAGGTGTGAAAGGTATGTGCCAAATTCTGAAATTTAGTAGAAATTTTAGATTTGATCATTTTCATTGTTACAAATTGCTCTCCCTTAAATGTATATGCTTTCCTATTATAATTTTCAACTTATTTGACAACTTATTTCTTTTTTCTTACACAACTTATTTCTTTTTCTTTACTTCTCCCCCTTTTTGTTATCATCAAATAGGTGCATGGGAATAGACACAATAAATAACAAACATTTAAACTTCATTGATCAAAATAGGAATATTTTAGTACAATAATGCCAAAAACAAAAACAAATATAATGTTCCTCAATCAAAGTTCAAAATACATGATCAACACAAAATACATATGAGAACTAGATACATATCCTAGGCTCTAAACAGAAATACTAATATCAGCCTAGGGAGTATCTAATGGCTGGGATCTAGTCCTCATCCTCCTAGTATAAGTGGCGAGGGGAGGTCGAGCCTGATGAGACTGAGTCTGGCGTGGAGCTCGGTGAGCTGGATGACTCTGTGCCGAAATCTCTGACTCAGCAGCCTGTGGCACAGATGGTCCATGAGTCTCTCTCTCGCTCCGTAGAGCTCCTATCTGCTCTCTAAGATCACTGATCTCAGCAGACATGATATCTAGTCGGCTCGTCAGCCCATCAGTGATAGTCCTCGCCTGAGCTGACATAAGCTCAGTCATCCTACTCCAGAACTCATCTGTGTCTCCCGCAGGAACAGATGACGATGGTCCAGCCTCTGAAGGTGCAGTAGGATGATCCATATGCTCCTCATCCTCAGGGATAGGGTCTCCAATATCTGGTGCATCACCCTCTGGTGCATCACCCTGAATCCCTGCTCCAACACGAATCCGCTGCCCGTTCACTTTCTCATAGTCCATGCGGATAAGTGATCGTGCAGTGTATGTATCAGTATGAAGCAGATGCCTGGAGATCTCCCCCTCGACAGATATGTCGTGCTGTCGGAAGATCAAGGTGAGTATCATACCATAAGGCAGGGATACTCTGGAGTTGCAGATCACCTTCCTCATCTGCCTCAGTATCATGGCCGGGAGATTCAGGGGAATACCCTGAATAATATGCTCCATCACTACTAGATCTCGCTCTGTAATGAGATCGAATCTTCCGCTCTTCGGAAATAGAATCCTATCAATGATGTTGTGCAACAACCTCATCTCTGCAGAAAGAGAGCTCGCTATAACCTGCTCCGAGAAGTCGAAGTCTTCATTCTCAAGAATTAACTGCAGGGCTCTCAACTTGTTTTCTGGCTTTTCTGGAGTTGCTCCTTCGCAGGGGAGATGAAGCAACTCACTCAAACTCTCTTCGGAAATTCGAACCCTAACTCCTCGAACTTCCGATATGAGCCCTCCCATCCCAGTTTTGAGGAAGGCATAGAACTTCCGAACTAGTCCGGGGTAGATCACCACATCTAGGGAGCAAAGATACTTCCAACCTTGCCTTCGGATCCATTCCCCCAAACGAAACCCTTCTTGATCCAAGAACTCCGAATGGATCCTTCTCCCCGTTGTAACCGGTCTCCCCGCAAACTTTGCAAGTTGTACTGAGGGGGAGGGAGGAGGAGGTGGCTCTACACGTGTCTCACGTTGTGGAGACACTATAGATGGCTCCGTAGCTTCTCTTTCCGCATGTTGGATCCGTGAGACTCTCTCGAATCGCTTGGCTACGGCTCTTTTGGGTCCCATTTTTCCAAGATCTTGAAGTAATCTACTGTTTGGAGATGATTGGAGGAGATTGGAGAGTGGGAAATAGGGTTTTCGGAAGAGGACAAAGTGTAAACAGTGCCCTAGATAGCTCACGGGTCCCCCTTTTAACAGTGGGGTCCCGACGTTGGGTCGACTCAAGAATTTTCTTGGATCGACTCAACGTTGGGTCGACCCTATTCTGGGTTGGGTCGACCCAAGTTCAGAAATTTTTTCTTTCTCTTCCTTTTCGCTTCTAAAAATTTTTCTTGCTTCCAATCCTTACAAATTCTTTCGGGACAATGATACATGAGTAAGGAATCTATATATGACAATTTTGACTCATGTTTCATGGGTTTTTAGAAATGGGAGGAATGTATCATGAGACTGCTTGCTCCCTTTTATATCTCTTCAATAGAAAGGATCACATATGCCTAATTCCCTCCTTAGCGTGTAGAATCTATCTTCACTCAAGGGTTTTGTGAATATGTCAGCTAATTATTTTTCAGTGCATATATGCTCAATACATATGTTTCCATTTTGCACATGATCCCTAATAAAATGATATCTTATTTCTATGTGTTTGGCTTTAGAATGCTGAACCGGATTTTTAGTAAGGTTGATGGCACTAGTATTATCACACTTAATAGGAATATTATCTAGCTTAACTCCATAGTCCTCTAGTTGTTGCTTAAGCCATAGTACTTGAGCACAACAACTGCCAGCAGCTATATATTCAGCTTCAGCTGTTGACAGTGCCACTGAATTCTGCTTTTTGCTAAACCATGATACTAAGTTGTTTCCTAAGAATTGACATGTTCCACTAATGCTCTTCCTATCTAATTTGCATCCAGCAAAATCAGCATCTGAGTATGCAAGCAAATCTAGACAGGAGTCTCTTGAGTACCATAATCCTATGTTCGTAGTTCCTCTTAAATATCTAAGGATTCTTTTAACAGCACTTAAATGTGACTCCTTAGGATCTGATTGGTATCTAGCACATATTTCTACACTAAATACGATGTCTGGTCTACTAGCAGTAAGGTAGAGCAAGGATCCAATTAGTCCTCTATAAAGCTTAATATCAATACTCTTTCCTTTTTCATCTTTGTCTAGCTTACTAGTAGGATTCATTGGAGTGCCTACTCCCTTATGATTTTCATTCCCAAACTTCTTTAGTATTTCCTTTGTATACTTAGTTTGATGAATGAATATACCTTCTTTAGTTTGTTTGATTTGTAATCCTAGAAAGAAACTTAGTTCTCCCATCAAACTCATTTTGAATTCTCCGTGCATTAAATCAGCAAATTCTTTGCAAAGAGTATCATTTGTGGCACCAAAGATTATGTCATCCACATATATTTGTACCACTAATAGATTTTCGTCCTTTCTTTTGAGAAACAGTGTTTTATCTACATTTCCTCTACTAAAGTCATTATTTAGCAGAAATTTGCTTAATCGATCATACCAAGCCCTAGATGCTTGCTTCAATCCATATAATGCCTTATGTAATCTAAACACATGATTTGGCAATTCATGATTCTCAAAATCAGGAGGTTGCTCTACATATACTTTTTCCTCTATAAAACCATTTAAGAATGCACTTTTTACATCCATTTGATACAATTTGAAATCCATGAAACACGCAAATGCTAGAAGTAATCTAATAGCCTCTAATCTAGCTACAGGAGCAAATGTTTCATCAAAATCTATCCCTTCTTCTTGATTGTATCTCTTAGCTACAGGTCTAGCTTTATTTCTTATAACTAACCCATTTTCATCTAATTTATTTCTAAAGATCCATTTTGTTCCAATTACAGAGTTATGCTTTGGTCTTTCAGTTAATGTCCATACATTACTTCTTTTGAATTGATTTAATTCTTCTTGCATGGCATTTATCCAATTTGTATCTTTTTCAGCTTCTTCATAAGTCTTAGGTTCTAATTGTGAAACAAAAGCAAGATAATCATTTAAATTTCTAAGAGAGGATCGAGTTCTTACCCCTTAAGATGGATCACCAATGATTAAGTCTTTAGGGTGTCCATATGCATACCTCCATTCCTTTGGCAAGTTTTGAGATTGTGGTGGCACGCAATCATCTCCCTTATCTTGAATTGGCACGTCATCAATATTCAACTTTTCAAAGTTAATAATTCCTGTATCATCATCAAGAATATTTTCTTTCCTAGCAGACTCACTATCAGACTCATCAAAAATAATATTAACTGACTCTTCGACTACAAGAGTTCTTTTATTGAATACTCTGTATGCCCTGCTAGATGTGGAGTATCCTAAGAAGATATCTTCATCTGACTTGGCATCAAATTTACTTAGATCCTCCTTGCCATTGTTTAAAATGAAACGTCTACATCCAAATACTCTAAGATATTTAGCAGTTGGTTTCTTATTCTTCCAAAGTTCATAAGGAGTTTTCTTGGTTATTGGTCGTATTAAAATCCGATTTAGAATATGGTAAGCAGTGCTTATAGCTTTAGCCCAAAAGTACTTTGGAAGATTTGACTCGTACAACATTGTGCGTGCCATTTCTGCCAATGTCCTGTTTTTCCTTTCAACAACCCCATTTTGTTGAGGCGTTCTGGATGCTGAAAATTGATGTGAGATACCATTTTTATTACAAAATTCTTCAAAGTGTTGATTTTCAAATTCAGTACCATGATCACTTCGAATTGCTACTAAGGTGAGCTTCTTTTCATTTATGATATTATTATAAAGTTTCAAGAATTCTGAAAATGCTTCATTCTTATGTGCCAAAAATGAAACCCATGTATATCTTGAAAAATCATCTACAATAACTAGTCCATACTTCTTCCCTCCTAGACTCGCAGTTCTAGTGGGTCCAAATAGATCCATGTATATAAGTTCAAAAGGCCTAGTTGTTGATACTATATTCTTTGATTTGAAGAATGATTTAGTTTGTTTTCCTAATGAGCATGGTCCACAGATTTTGTCCTTTTCAAAAATCAATTTTGGCACATCTTTTATTAATTCCTTATTGACTAGTTTTGATATTAATTCCATACTAGCATGTCCTAGTCTACGATGCCAAAGCCAACTTGTTTCATTTTTCTTTTCTTCATTAGTAATTAAGCATAATCCATTTTTCTTGCCTAAATCATGAAGATCTACCAAGTAAATATTTCTTTGCCTTTGTCCTACAAGTACAATGCTATTATCTTTAGAATTTGTGATTATGCATACTGATGCTTCAAATGTGACTTTAAACCCTTTATCACAAAATTGACTTATGCTAAGTAGGTTATGTTTCAAACCCTTAACTAATAAGACATTTTCTATGAAAGTAGATGGAGTAATGAAAATTTTACCCTTTCCAACGATATACCCTTTACCATTGTCTCCATAGGTTACTACTCCACCCTTCTTAGATTCCAAGGTGACAAATTGGTCTACATCACCGGTCATGTGTCTTGAACAGCCGCTATCTAGATACCATCGTTTTTTCACTTTATTAGCTGCAAGACACCCCTCATCGTCATTGGCCATATGGCATAATTGGGCCGTCTCTTGATGATCTTCTTCTTCCGAACTTGATTCCTCACTTTCACTCCATTCAGCCATGAAGTTCTTCTTTTTGAGTTTTCTTGCCATCCACTTTAATTTCGGGCAATCTATCTTATAATGCTCGGGCTTGTTACACTCATAACAAATAGGTGATTCTTTTTCTTTTTCTTTGTCCTTACCCTTTTCTTTGCTTGAGCTACCTTTGAAGAAGGGTTTCTTTTTATGAAATCTGTTCTTACCTCTCATAAATTTTCTGAATTTTCTTCCAAGCATAGCCATTCCTTCTTCATCAAATTCATCATCATCATCTGAATCTTCCGACTCAGTTTGTTGTTTAGGGGTGGTAGACTTTAGGGCAATGGTCTTTCTTCTCTTGACCTCATCTTCTGAATTTTGCCTCATGGTCAACTCATGGGTCATGAGTGATCCTAGAAGTTCCTCTAATTGCAGTGTGTTGAGGTCCTTAGCTTCCTGAATTGCAGTTACCTTGGCCTTCCAAACTCTTGGTAGAGACCTGAGAATTTTTCGCACCAATTCAGAGTTAGTATAAGACTTTTCTAAACTCTTAAGCCCATTTATAATTTCAGTAAAACGAGTAAACATATCAGTTATGGACTCAGTGGATTTTATTTTAAACAATTCATACTTATGTACTAATATGTTTATTTTTGACTCCTTAACTTGATTAGTCCCTTCATGAGTGACCTCAAGTTTGTCCCAAATTTCTTTTGCAGAGATGCATGTAGATATTCTATTAAATTCACTTACATCTAATGAACAGTAAAGTACATTAATTGCCTTTGCATTTAATTGTGCTAATCTTCTATCACTTTCATTCCAATCCATTTCTGGTTTGGGTATGATAGTGCCCTCTATATTAAGTGTGGGTGTGTGAGGTCCTCTAGTAATAATGTACCATAATTCATAGTCTAAAGCTTGAATGAATATCCTCATCCTAGCTTTCCAGTATGTGTAATTTGTGTCATTAAATAGAGGAGGTCTATTTGTGGATTGCCTCTCACTCATAGAACATCCCACTTGGGTTGTCATGATCTTTAACTCTTGATTGTGAGATCAATAAGTACTATTGGAGCACCTTGCTCTGATACCACTTGTTGTCCAAGGTGACAAGCCAAGAGGGGGGTTAATTGGTTTATCTTAATTTTAACTATCTTACTTATGTTAATTGATGAGTTAGTGGAATTAAACAAATCACAATACAAACAACAAGAAGTATAGTGGTTCGGTGCTCTCCTAAGCACCTACGTCCACTCCCCAAGCGACCCCTTGGGAATTCGCTATAATCCCGCGGATTACAGTTGGATTGTTTTCCGGGCTCACAATCCAAAAACCTTTACACTTTGGTTTTCCGGGTTCACCAAAAACCTATGTTGGTTTTACGGGCTCACCAACGAACCTATGTTGGTTTTCCGGGCTCACCAACGAACCTTTACAATTGGTTTTACGGGTTCACCAATCAACCTATACCGTTGGTTTTGCGGGCTTACCAACTAACCTTTACAATGAGTTTAATAAACAAAGTAAGAAGATTTAAACTCCTAGATGAGCAAATATAACAATATAATCTACAAAGAAGAGTTTAGAGAATAGTTATCGCTTGATGTGACTTCTCTCTTCTTTGTCAAGGATGCTTCACTCTTCAAGGGTGGATGGAGCTCTTAATGACTCTTGAAATCTGCTCAACCACTTTCTTTTGACTCTTGAATGAAGCACTTGGATGAAGAAGATTAGGGCACTTTGTCTTTCTTGTGTACTCTTTGATATTTTGCAAAAGAATGTTCTCTCTGATGAATAGTGCCACTTTAAATAGTTTCCTTCATCCATTGGACAAGCCTTAATGGTTAGAATTCAAAAACTAGCCGTTACTCACTGTTGGAAGGACAAAAAGTACTTCTGCAGAACTAGCCGTTATGCTTCTGCCCGTGCTTGGGTTGGCTCAACCTGTCCTTGGGTCGACCCAACTTTCACTTGGGTCGACTCAACCTTTCTTTGGGTCGACCCTCTCAGAACCACAAAAACTTGCAATTCAGCCTTCCTTCACTTGGGTCGACTCAACATTTCTTTGGGTCGACTCAAGGTTCAGTTGGGTCGACTCAACTTCCACTTGGGTCGACCCTCTCAGGGTTTTCAGAGAACCTATTCTGTCATGTATTCTATCATTGCCTTTGGGTCGACCCTCTCAGTGTTTGGGTCGACTCAAGCTTGGGTCGACTCAACTTCCTCTTGGGTCGACCCTCTTAGTGTTTCCAGAGAACTATTTTCTTGAGTCTTTGAGAAGCTTGAGGTTTGGGTCGACTCATGCTTTCCTTGGGTCGACCCAACTACTGTTCATCCGTGCCATTTTTGCAGAAGTGTGCCAGATGCTTTCTTGATGTGCCGGGGTCGACCCAATCATCCTTGGGGTCGACTCAATCCACACTTTGCTGCAACTCAAGGTTAGATTCATCCAAATAAACAATGAAATGCATCTTTATCTTATTATACAAATATACTGAGAGTAACAGACTTATAAATGAAGTATCGAATTAACTTGTAACATACTCTTGATTATTGCTTGTTAATCATCAAAATAACACTATCATCCTCAACCACCTACCAAAAGAATCAAATCTGGAGGTATTGGACCTTATTCTTTTGATAAGATCTAATGAATAAAATTATATCGATAAGTAGAATTATTGGGAGATTTGAGTTGGTTTTCTAATGGAGAAGAATATTATTGATTTTACAGATAGTCTAGAGATAGCTATATAATTTTCACCAGTTAGTTTTCTGTTGTTGGCAATTCCTGAAAGATTTTGGGCATCTTAAGTTTAGTGTTAATGGATTGATGGTTCTTTGGGCCTAGACTTGGGATGTTTAACTCTGGTCCTGTACTCCTAGCTATGACATTATCAATCTATCCATTTGAAAAAGGGTTTGAGGTGTTCTTAGGATAAAGGTTGATCATTAAATCATGGGCAAAGTTAAAAGAAGAAAGAGGATCATAGATTATGAAAAGTATTTGATGCTTCATCTATTTCTGTTAAGCCAATTACGATCGTTGTGTGGACTTAATCGAGAGCAATTAATTTCTTGGGCCAAGAATCATAGCATTTAAAATCTAAGGTTGGAAGATTAGTCCTCTTTTGAAAGAGATCAAAGAACTCCTACATGTCATAGATGGAAAGGATCAAGTTTTGGAGATGCCATGACTTTGTAAATCAAAATCTTGTCAGTAGGTACTCCGAGAGAGAGGCTAACTGAGATCGCACGGATGACTCGATGGTTGAATACTTTTAAAGCCTGAACCTTAAGGTATGACTAATTTCGAGGATGAAAAATTTTTTTAAGGAGAAAAGAATGTAATATCCGAGCCCAATCTGAGCCCAATATCCTTTTGGGCCCATGGTTGGCAGCCCATTTGAGGGCTGCCACCTCATGTTAATTAAGAGGATAGAGGAGTCCAGCTGTCGGCACCGGGTGCAGCTGAAGCAGTGCTGCTAAAGCGGTGACTAGCGCTTAAGAAATCCCCAAACCCCCCTGCCTTCTCTCCTCTTGATGTATTCGAGATAACAAAGAAAGAAAGAAAGAAAGAGAGAAAGGAAGGGGAAGGAAGAAGACTCACTGCATGTGGCCGCGAGCGTCGCCGGTGCCCTGAAAGCTAGGTAAGCCCCTTCCTCCCTGTCTTCTAATTTATTCAATATAACAAAGAAAGAAACAAAGAGAGAAAGGAAGGGAAAAAAACAGGGCTCACCGCGTGCGGCCGCGAGCATCGCCGGCGCCGCTGGCCCCGGCCGCGAGCATCGCGGCGTTGCAGCCGACCGTGAGGGCCACGACCATCGCGGGAAGCGGCCGTGGGCTCAGTCGCGGGCATCCCGCGACGCCGCTAGCTCCCCCGACGCGTCTCTCCTCCGCGGGAAAAGGGAGGGCCGCCGTAGGCGCCGCCAGCCTCAGCTAGCCTGCCGAGAACTCCGTCGCCCTCATCCCGAGCTCGCCTTCCTCCCTTCGCGGGAGAAGAAAGGGGGGAAGGAAAAGAGGGATCGGGAGAAGAAGCTTCGGCCGAGGACGCCGCGAGCCCGGCCGCAAGCGCCGCTGGCCGTGGCCTGACCTCCCCCGAGCTCGCTTTCCTTCCTTCACGGGAGAAGAAAGGGGGAGGGAAAAAAGAAGGATCCGGAGAGAAGGAAGGAAAGAGAGGAGGAGGAGAGGAAACTTCGGGAAGAATAAAAGAAACAGAGAAGAAAAGAAAAAAGAGAGAAAAAGAAAAGAAGGAAAAAGAAAAGAAGAAAAGAAAAGGAAGAGAAAAGAAAAAGAAAAAAAAAGAGACCCTTAACGAGTCTGGCCTAACGGGACGGATCGGGGTTCGGGTCCGAAACCCGTTAAGCCCAACAACAAGAAATTGGTTTAGCCAACTGAACCTGAACCTGAGCCCAATCAGATTGGGCTAAGTCTGGACGAGCTTAAACTATAAATTGGGTTAAATCCGAACCAAATTAAGTTAAATTGAAATGGGTATAAACCCAATTAAGCTGAGTTGGTCTCAGCAGACCTAGTTGATTATGAACCAGGCCCAATCCTTTAATTAAAAATCCAATTAACCCATATGGACCCAATCTGGTTTTAAATCGAACACCAAAAGCTTCAAATTGGACTTGGGCTAAATCCTTGGATGGGATCCAAGCAAGTAAGTTCATAGTATGATGAACTAAGGAATTATATAAAAATAATGAGGGAATAATGTGATCCCTATGTTGTTGTTTTAGGTGATTAAGGATTTATCACCTGGACTTGAGAAATTTGGAAAGCGAATTACGGTAAGTAATCTATTTTAATCTTATTGTAGATCATGTGAGTACTATGTTTATTAAGATTTTAAAGTGTTATTCGTGTATATATTTCATGAATGGGTGTATTATAAAATGTAAGTAATCTGTCCTAATCTTTTATGGATCATGCATGAAATTTAACCCGTTATACTTGTATTGTAGGTCATGTACCCTAAATTATAAGCTATGAACGGTGAATGTATATGGCATGCTTTAGTTATACAAGTTATGATTATATGTGCTTTATGATTTTCCTTATGCCTACGAAATAAGTAGATTACATTATATCCTAAGATATGGATTATGAATCATGTATATGAGTGGCATGTGTTAGTCATATAATTGGTGATTATGCACATATCATGCTTATGTAGATTTCATGATGCATGTAAGATGAATGGAATTACATGTCATAATTTTCATTAGCATGAGCATAAAGAATGATGATGAATTGCCTCTAGTTATTTGCACATCTTGCAAGGGGTACCTAAGGGTTCTCGATGCTACGGGCCGAATGCAACTGAGCCGGCCTTGCCAGTGGCCGATAATGACTGAGCCAGCCCCGCCAGTGACCGACTAATAACTGAGCAGGCTCCGCCAGTGACCGATAATGAATTCGCCGTAGCATCCATGAGGTACCACTTATAAGAAGTATTGTCCACGAACTCTTAAGAGCTACTGATCGAATGCAACTGAGCCGGCCTTGCCAGTGGCCGAGAATGACTGAGCCAGCCCCGCCAGTGGCCGCCTAATAACTGAGCTGGCCCCGCTAGTGGCCGAGAATGACTTCGCAGTAACGTCTGAGAGTATGACCGCGGCATGCCGGTGGCACGATTTTCTATATATATATATGCATGTTACAAGATTCCTTGGTAATGTAGGATACTGATTTATTTACTCAGCATGAATATTTTTTTATAATAATTTATTGAGTAGTATACATGTCAGCTTCTCAAACCCTGTTAAAACTGTTAGAAGTATGCCCTAGAAGCCAATTTGGCTGATGCATTATTTTATTCTGGGACATAAATTTGTACTTGACCTTATTATGAATTTATTAAGTTGGGCATTCTTTTCATTCATGTTCTTATGTGTCCATGAATCGTCCAAAGAATTAATAAGATGATGACGCATATTCTCAAGAGTTGAAAATTTGAGCCATGTGTCATTAGTGATTAATTTCTAAATGCTCCTGATTAATAGATCATCACGAGGACGGTGATCAATCCGATGAGATCAGTGCACAGATCGCTTTCCTTATGGATGGACGAGACTCGAGTCCACAGAGGGACACTGAAGTGATAGTGCAGGTGCTTGTTAGAGAATAAGGGTACTGAGCGTGACCAAGACAAGAAGTAACTTGGATGTCTATCCACTCGTCAGTGACTTGCTTGATGTTGCAGTAGTGTGACTGGTCCTTTGACCTGCGGTGCTTCGGCTACTCACAGTGAGGTTATTGTAGTTTGACTGCACATATACATGGTCTCTAGATATATGGGTCCATGCAGTGTAGATTGGCTGCAGTAGGTTCACTGTAGGAGTAGGGTATGCACCTATATGGAATCTATCGACCTTGATAGATAAGGAGAGATCCTATGTGATTTATAAGACTGAGTTCGTAAGACCTCGGCCGGGGCAGTATGCATAGTGGAGAAAGAGTTTTCCACTCTCGAACTTAAGTCGAATAAATCTTGACATATGACAGACGATGGGGTTTGACGAGTTGTTCATGACCTCCGTCCTGTAGGGATCCACGATAGTAGGATTGTATCATACGATAACTGCACCTAGAGCTTTATTATTCTATTCTACTGGGTTGCCACTACATACTGCTAGGTATCACTTGTGGATGTTGGGACTCACGGGAATTTATCTGATGATCGGTAAACCCTGACGAGTAGAACTGAAAGTGTTTCAGTCCACTGAAAGGTGTTTCAGTGATATTGAGATGGAGATCTCAATATGTCTCATTACTAGTTAGATTAGAACCTACGAGGTCACACACATTAGGGGTTCTGATTATTAGGATTGTCGAATTGTGATTTGGAATCACAATGTCAATGAGATTGATGTTTGAAATAACCCACTAAGAGTTAGTGAGTTAAATCGAAGAATTAAATAATTATAATTAGATTATAATTAAGTCTTTGATTTGCTGATTAATTGAGTCAAATTATGTTGGGTCTAACCCAAAAAAATTTGACTCAAATCCTAGTCAAAAGTTGGCTAGATCGAGTCCTTAAAAACCCTGCCAAATTCAGCCTTTTTCCTATTATTGGAGCCTCCCTCTTGATGCCTTATTTTGAGGGGTCAAAATAGGCAAGAGGGGGCAGCCAAGAGGACAAGGAGGGGCGTGGCCCCCTCTCCTTCTTTGCTGGGAGCCAACGCCCCTTGATTCTTGGAGGGGCGTGGCCCCTTGATTCTTGGAGGGGCGTGGCCCCCTCTCCTTCTTTGCTGGGAGCCAACGCCCCTTGATTCTTTCCAAGAATCAAGGGGCCCGCCAATAAAGAAAGGCACCAGGAATAGGTTTCCTGGCGCATAGGATTTTGAACCCTATAAAAAGGGAGCCCCACGCCCCAAGAAAAATTAGAGCTCTTCTTCCAGGCGTGGGGCAGCAAGGCTATGTTTTTGGGGATTTTTAAATCAGCAAAAAGGGAGAGAAAAGAATCAAAACAATGAAGGGTTTTTTTCTTCCTTTTGAAGGTTGCACAAGGTGGGATCCTTATGATTTTTTCTTCCTTCTTCTTCGACATCCAAGAGAGGCTTTTGCAAGGAGCTAGCATCCCGATGAAGCCCCATCTCTGATCTTCAGCAACCTCGTGTGGATACTTGTAGAGGCCGGACGTTTGTGCGGCTACAAGGAACCAAACCACGATCATCGGTTGCGATGTTCTTCTACCCGCACAAAGGTGAAGATGAGATCTTCATTTGAACTTTTATATTTCTGATTTTTTGGTAGTTCAACAATTCATAATTAATTATTAGATCTTAGTTTAGTCCCCATCTTAATTCAAAAGTGTTCTGAATCGTTCTGATTCAGAAAAATTTTGAAATCTACCTGATCCTGTTCCGGCGTATGCGATGCACCGGGCCCGGCATGCGGATTTCGCCATGAACGTCGCGCCGTTGTGGGGCAATCCAACAGTGGTATCAGAGCCATGGTTTTGGGGATCCAATTAAGATAATAGTTAATTGATTATGAATTAGTTCTGATTTTTTAATTATTATGCATGCTGAAAAATTCTGCATGCTGAAATTTCGTGATTCTGAAATTTTCAGCATGCTGATTTTGTTAGATCAATCATGCGATGTTAGTTTTAAAATTATGATGTGATTATGATGTTTAAAGTTAAGGTATTGCATGATCTGGATCTCAGATGGTTGCATAAAAAAATTAAAATCAGATTTGATAAAATCATGCATAAGATGCATGTAGTGATGATCATAGGATTCAAACCCTTTTGGTATCAAATGTAAAGACCTGCGATGTGATCTGTAATGTCATGTAATATTTTCAGATGCTTGCATGCATCTTATTTGATGTTTTGAGGGGCCTGTGTGCCTCCTAAAAGGGATGTAATTTATTTCTATATCTGGTTGTAATTCTGTGATGTAATGTACGTCAACGATCAGTCGAAGATAGTACATGAGATGAACGGCAATCTGAGCGGTTGATGGCGATTGGATCAAGAGTTGATCAAGGATCGAATTAAAGAGACTTAGGACCAATTCAAGAGTTGAAGACCAGCTGATCGACTGACGTGCATGTGCTTGTAATATGACCTAATTAGAATCCATGATCATCACTTATTTAAAATTCAGATTTTATTTATTGCTGCGATTTTAACTACCTGCGATGTGCCGTTTGCATATGATGCGAATGTATGCGGGGTAGATAGATTTATATATGATGCAAACTAATAGACCAATCCAAATGAGTCCTAAACTAAAACCTCCTCAATCAAGTCGAGAGTGAACCAACATGAGCGAGTCATATTAGATTAATTGATCTAATTGGTATATAGGAAAATATGAAAGGTGGTTACTTAATTAGAACCTTACTCTCTGAGTAAGGGGAGCCTCCCACCTGCTTACCTGGCAATTGTTCGATTACCTCTTATGAAGAGCTCAAGTTGCAAACACTAAGACATGATTAACCAATATTAAGTCCATAGGTCTTCCACCGTAGTAGAGCTGCTAAGATCTTTCTGATGTTGATTTGTCTCGGCTGGACACAGTGGGCAAGTTGCATCGGGGTGCTGGACCTCTCTATAGACATGAGATGTTGTAGGGGTAAAGATGGGGTTGGGCACCAATAACTGTTAGGTGAGGACCCAATGACGACTTTATTTCTACGGTTATATGGTGAGTTTGACTTAACTAAGGAATGGGACCAATAACTGTTAGGTGAGGTCTTCATGACTTAGAGACCAAGTAGCACTGCAACATGCTTGAGAAGCATTGTACAAGAGTTGTACACTCATCCATTTATGTGTCACCAATAACTGTTAGGTGAGGTGGCATGTAAATCGGTGGGACCGCAGTACCCACTAGAAACCCTAGTCGTGTAGGTTTTCCGTTTTCCTACCAGGAGAGTGTGAGGAATTCGAGAAAATAATGGGAGGTACATTTATTCTAAAAGACCCTAGAATAAATTAGGATCAAATACAAAATTCTAACTAGAATCTTTACTCTCTGAGGATTATAAAGTCAGCTTCTAGACTTTTAACTCATATCCTATAGAACAACCGTTTGACCAAACCCAATTATAAAGACTGGCTCAGCAAATTTCAAAATAGTTTTGAATTGTGAAAAATTAGGGTATGTGCTAGACCATGGAATCCCCGTGTTACCAATCTGTCCGATCACTGATTAGCGTAAGACGCATATTAAGTGGATGAACAATGACAATAAAGTTAGGTATTGCACAATGGCATGTATGTCCAATGAATTACAATGCCAGCATGAGAACATGAGACTGCCAGGGACATATTAAATCACCTGCAAGAGTTGTATGGTGTCAGAGTTGCGCAGCATGTTTTGAAGTGTCCAAGAGGCTCTTCAAGGCAAAGATGCGTGAGGGGCAGTCTGTCCACGATCACTGTTTGACTATGATCAAAGACCTAGAGGAGCTTGAGAAGCTCGGTATGACCATGTATAAGGAATTGCAAATAGATCTGATCCTACAATCCCTTCTAGATTTATATGAACAGTTTATAGTAGACTACCATATGAACAAGATTGTATGCACCAAAACAGAATTGTTAAATAAATTGGTAACTACCTTAGGGACCTTGAAGAGTTCAAGGGGCATCGTTCTCGCTGTCGAGTTGGTTTCTACTTCCAAGAGATCGAGTCTATCTGTAAGAAAAAGAAGCCTGCAAAGAAGCAGAAAAAGGACAAGAAGCCAAGTAAGGAAGTTCCAAGAAAAAGGCCAATTACAAAGAAAAGTGTTTCCATTGCATAATGGACGGCCATTGGAAGAGGAACTGTCCTACATACATGGAAAGCATAAAGAACATGAAGGGTGACAGACCTTCAGAAGGTATGTCAGAAATGCTCAGGATACTTAGGGACTGTTACCTATTGCTAGCAGAAATTTAATTTCTGTATCTTGTTTAGCACAAAAAGATTTTTATAAGACTACTGTTCCATTTATTTGAGAAATAAATTGGTTCAACGTGGTTTTATGATTGACAGATATGGATGTATCTATGAATGTATCTGAGAAAACAATGAATACCATAGGATCTAATAGATCCAGAAATGAGATAAATTTAAAGTATTTGTGGCACCTCAGGCTTGGCCATATAGGAGAAGACAGAATAAACAAATTGGAGAAACATGAGCTTTTGGGCTCATTGACTTTCGAGTCATATTCGATTTGTAAATTCTGCCTTCGAGGAAAGATGGCCAAATTATCCTTTGTAGGACACAGGAAGGTCCACTGAAATACTTACCCTAGTACACACTGATGTGTGTGGCCCATTCGATATGCAGGCTAGGGGTTGTAATTTTTTACTTCATTTACCGATGATTACTCACGGTATGGATATGTGTATGATACACAAATCCGAAATTTTTGAAAGGTTCAAAGAGTTGAGATATGAAGTAGAAAAATAAACAGAAAAACTCATTAAGGTTCTTCGATCAGATCGAGGAAGTGAATACCTTAGTGGAGAGTTCTGTGATTATCTCAAGAAGAATGGTATAGTTTCATAATGGACTCCTCCTGGTACACCTTAGCTCAACGGAGTGTCAGAAAGGAGAAATAGGACTCTATTGGATATGGTCCGGTCCATGATGAGCTTCACTGATTTACCCTTGTTTCTTTAGATAGATACTCTATTTTCAGCTATTTACTTATTGAATAGAATTTTCTCTAAAGTCCGTTCCTACCACACCATATGAGATATGACATGGTAAGAAGCCGAGTCTTGGTAATCTCAAGATTTAGGGATGTCCAGCTCAACTCAAGCGACAATAGGCGGACAAGTTAGAGGATAGGACAATTAATGCTTGTTTTATAGGATATCCTAAAGAGTCATCAGGATACGACTTTTCGTCCCAAAGGATCACAAAGTGTTTGTGAGCCTAGATGCTATCTTTATGAAAAATAGTTTATCCTTGATAGAGACAGTGGGAGGAAAATTGAGCTTGAAGAGAAACTCTCTAAAGAGCAACGAGCCATTGTGCCTATAGAACCTATTAAGCCAGTACACGTAGTACCTCCTCCACCTCGTAGAGGAAGTGTTCCTCATGGGAGATGGAGATCAAGGTAAGGATCCCAATACCTACAACGAGGCAATGTTAGACATCGATTCCAAGAGATGGCTAGAAGCGATGAAGTCAGAGAAGGACTCCATGCATTCCAACCAAGTCTGGCCCTTGGTAGATCCACCAGAAGGTATAGTACCTATTGGGTGTAAATGGATCTACAAGAGAAAATTAAGTTCAGATGGCTAGATAGAGACCTATAAGGCAAGGCTAATGGCGAAAGATTATAGTCAGTGCGAAGGCACTGAATATCAGGATAATTTTTCACCTGTAGCCATGCTGAAGTCCATTCGAATATTGCTTGATATTGCAGCATAATATGATTATGAGATATTGTGATGGTGATCACAAGGTCTGCAAACTGCAAAGGTCCTTCTATGGACTAAAGCAAGAATCTCGAAGTTGGAATATTCGTTTTAATGATATAATCAAATCATTTGATTTCATCAAGAACGAAGAGGAACCATGTGTTTATAGGAAGGGTTAGTGGGAGGGCTATTGTATTCCTCGTATTGTACATGGATAATATTCTTCCAATTGGAAATGGTGTTCCCATACTAACTTAGGTCAAGGTATGGTTGTCTAAGGATTTCTACATAAAAGACTTTGGAAAAGCATCCTATATTTTGGAAATTAAGGTCTATAGAGATAGATCTAAAAGGATGCTTGTCCTGTCACAGAATATTACATAGAGGGAGTGCTGAAGAGGTTCGGCATGGAAACCTCTAAAAGAGGATTATTATCCCTTAGACATGGGACAAATCTCTCCAAGAAGATGTGCCCCAACACATCTGAAGAGATTCAGCGAATGAGCAAGATTCCTTATGCTTCGGCTATAGGGAGCCTCATGTATACCATGCTATGTACGTGATATGATATGGTATATCCTGTGATTGTCACGAGCATATATCAGTCAAATTCAGGCTAGAAGAACTGGATAGATATGAAGAACAGTCTTAAGTACTTGAGAAGAACTAAGGACATATTCTTGGTCTTTGGAAGAATATCAGAGTTGAAGGTAGAAGGATGCACACATATTGACGATAGAAAGTCTACATCAGAATATGTGCAATGATGGTTCAGTAAATTGGAAGAGTTCCAAACGACCGATCATTGTAGATTCTACCTTAGAAGCTGAATGTTAAGCCGTATCTAAGGGTGCAGAGGAAACCTTCTGGTTTAAGAAGTTCATTGCTGAGTTAGGTGTAATGTCATCAGATGCCATAACACTCAACTACGATAACAAAGGTACCATAGTACTAGCTAAAGAGTCAAGGTCTCACCAGAAGCCGAAGCACATAGAGCAGCGGTTTAACCTAATAAGCGATTACCTCGAAAAAAAATAAGTAGAGGATCAGAGAGTAGACTCCACAGGAAATGTGGTGGACCCATTGACTAAGCAGCTAAGTCGGCAGAAAACTGAAGCGCATCTTGAGAAGATGGGGCTTTAGGTTTATGGCTGATTGGCTTTAGTGCAAGTGGGAGATTGTTAGAAGTATGCCCTAGAAGCCAATTTGGCTGATGCATTATTTTATTCTGGAACATAAATTTATACTTGACCTTATTATGAATTTATTAAGTTGGGCATTCTTTTCATTCATGTTCTTATGTGTCCATGAATCGTCCAAAAAATTAATAAGATGATGATGCATATTCTCAAGAGTTGAAAATTTGAGCCATGTGTCATTAGTGATTAATTTCTAAATGCTCCTGATCAATGGATCATCACGAGGACGGTGATCGATCTGATGAGATCAGTGCACAGATCGCTTTCCTTATGGATGGACGAGACTCGAGTCCACAATGTAGGGACACTGAAGTGATAGTGTAGGTGCTTGTTAGAGAACAAGGGTACTGAGCGTGACCAAGACAAGAAGTTACTTGGATGTCTATCCACTCGTCAGTGACTTGCTTGATGTTGCAGTAGTGTGACTGGTCCTTTGACCTGCGGTGCTTCGGCTACTCACAGTGAGGTTATTGTAGTTTGATTGCACATATACATGGTCTCTAGATATATGGGTCCATGCAGTGTAGATTGGCTGCAGTAGGTTCACTGTAGGAGTAGGTTATGCACCTATATGGAATCTATCGACCTTGATAGATAAGCAGAGATCCTATGTGATTTATAAGACTGAGTTCGTAAGACCTCGGCCGGGGCAGTATGCATAGTGGAGAAAGAGTTTTCCACTCTCAAACTTAAGTCGAATAAATCCTGACATATGACAGACGATGGGGTTTGACGAGTTGTCCATGACCTCCGTCCTGTAGGGATCCACGATAGTAGGACTGTATCATACGATAACTGCACCTAGAGGTTCATTATTCTATTCTACTGGGTTGCCACTATATACTGCTAGGTGTCACTTGTGGATGTTGGGACTCACGGGAATTTACCTGATGATCGGTAAACCCTGACGAGTAGAACTGAAAGTGTTTCAGTCCACTGAAAGATGTTTCAGTGATATTGAGATGGATATCTCAATATGTCTCATTACCAGTTAGATTAGAACCTACGAGGTCACAAATATTAGGGGTTCTGATTATTAGGATTGTCGAATTGTGATTTGGAATCACAATGTCAATGAGATTGATGTTTGAAATAACCCACTAAGAGTTAGTGAGTTAAATGGAAGAATTAAATAATTATAATTAGATTATAATTAAGTCTTTGATTTGCTGATTAATTGAGTCAAATTATGTTGGGTCTGACCCAAAGAAATTTGACTCAAATCCTAGTCAAAAGTTAGCTAGATCGAGTCCTTAAAAACCCTGCCAAATTCAGCCTTTTTCCTATTATTGGAGCCTCCTTCTTGATGCCTTATTTTGAGGGGTCAAAATAGGGCAAGAGGGGGCAGCCAAGAGGACAAGGAGGGGCGTGGCCCCCTCTCCTTCTTTGCTGGGAGCCAACGCCAAGAATCAAGGGGCCCGCCAATAAAGAAAGGCACCAGGAAACCTATTAGGAATAGGTTTCTTGGCGCATAGGGTTTTGAACCCTATAAAAAGGGAGCCCCACGCCCCAAGAAAAATTAGAGCTCTTCTCCCAGGCGTGGGGCAGCAAGGCTATGTTTTTGGGGATTTTTAAATCAGCAAAAAGGGAGAGAAAAGAATCAAAACAGTGAAGGGTTTTCTTCTTCCTTTTGAAGGCTGCACAAGGTGGGATCCTTGTGATTTCTTCTTCCTTCTTCTTCGACATCCAAGAGAGGCTTTTGCAAGGAGCTAGCACCCCGGTGAAGCCCCATCTCTGATCTTCAGCAACCTCGTGTGGATACTTATAGAGGCCGGACGTTTGTGCGGCTACAAGGAACCAAACCACGATCATCGGTTGCGGTGTTCTTCTACCCGCACAAAGTTGAAGATGAGATCTTCATTTGAACTTTTATATTTCTGATTTTCTGGTAGTTTAATAATTCATAATTAATTATTAGATCTTAGTTTAGTCCCCATCTTAATTCAAAAGGGTTTTGAATCGTTCTGATTCAGAAAAATTTTGAAATCTATCCGATCCTGTTCCGGCGTATGCGATGCACCGGGCCCGGCATGCGGATTCCGCCGCGAACGTCGCGCCGCTGTGGGGCAATCCAACAAAAACATGTTTAGTATTTTACAGAATCAAGCATATGCTAGTAGATGTGCATGATTTCCCAAGGATAGCATGGTTCAAGTGTATTATGTATTTCATGAAATATGGTGTCATAAACACATTAAAATGATATTTATAGCATGACCACGAACTTAAGGTGCCATTAATCAGTTTTCCAATAACTCATAAAGTATGATTTATGAAAATTATGATTTATGAACTCTCAGATGCTACGCATATGGCCCCCGCCAATGGGTATAATAACTCGGCATGCGCATATGGCCCCCGCCAGTGGGTATAATAACTCGGCATGCGCATATGGCCCCCGCCAGTGGGTATAATAACTTGGCTGCACTACTATATGAGAGTATGGATTTAAAATCTTGGATTAACGGCAAGGTTTTACGTTGCATTTTATGTTTACGAAATATCATGATGGTACATGCATTAATTTACAGCTTGATTTGCATATATATATTGTATATGGAACAATGGACATTTGATGTCTATGTTAGCCTCTCAAATCCTGCATAAACATGGTTATCATTATGTTTGATCCGATAAGATTATGTATAATTACTTACTGAGCTGTATAGCTCATACCCGTTCATTTATATTTTTCTTTCAGATCCTCACCACTGATAGCTATCAGAGACACTTTAATTTGGTATCAGGGCTTCTTTCTTGTGGGGTAAAACAAGTATACTTTTGTGTACATAAACTACATAGAAGCTTTGTATTTGGGTACTGACCAGCATGTTGTACTAAGAATGCTTTCATATATAAAGGTTTGGTTGGTTTGACTACCCTGTTACCCATGTATGAGGCTTCGTGCTATTGTGGACGGTAGTCGGCAATAACACGGCCATGTCACGGATCCGGATCCGGAGCGTGACATTACCCTCCATTATGAGACATGTAGTTTAACATGCATGGCTCGAGTCCAACTTAATGCTCAATACAAGTGAGATTGAGCTTATATCAAGTAGGCTGATCAAATCAATTTGGCAGGCTAAGCCAATCGTGCTAGGCTATTGCAATGGGAATTTATAGGTGGCATGCTTCGTCACAAGGAATGCCAAGGACCAAACCTTTATGTTTCTTTCCATGCTAGTCTAATCCACCAGTTTCTCTACTAAGGTACATCTCTAAGCATTGTCCTTCTATGAAGAATTAGTGAGGAAATTATCGCCTGCGATATTGCCTTCTAAAGTGGACTATCTTTTCTTTGACTAAACGGTTTAGGATTCCAATTCAATCGATAAAGTTCCAAAATCTTGACATAAACAACAACATAAATGATTTCTCACCTTTTGATGAACTGTATTAAATAAGCCACTCATGGCGGCATACATGCATATGAGATATTCCTCTTGCTAGCGTATAGTGGGTTATGTATAAGGATGTAGGGCTGCTGATAGCCATGCCAACCTTAATAATATTTGCTGAAGTGGTGAACGTCCCATAAACAGGCATTGCGCGTCTAGAGTATGGTTTCCCTACTCTAGGCAGTGCATCCACAGCTGGATAATTTTCGCCGGACTGCAGAGGTTTCTTTGATGTCAAGAACTACATCAATGATTCCGCGCTCGAACTTTTCAATTTTCAAAAGCAAGGTTTGAAAATTAGTAGCCTTTCAATCTAGGGCATAGATATGGAAGCAATGCACAATTTGTTCTCAGAAGAGTTCTCATCAGTTCCAGGTCAAATAATGCAACTAAGGAGTTTCTAATTTGTCGTAGCTTAGAACCAGAGGTGAAATTGTGATGGTTTTGTTTGCCATTGTTGCATCTGGGTTATGAATATTTCAAAAAAAATGTAGGATCAATCATGTCAAATATAATTCATAATTTCATACTTAAAATTGATTGGTAATTTGAAATTGATTGTGCCAGGTCACTTATCTCTATTTGCCCAAAGAATACTAGGTTCAGTTGGGCAAATCCGTTGTACCAATCAAAATCATTTAAAAAGTATAAATTACTTACTATTCACTATTTCAAAAACTAAGTACAAATTAAAAAGCTCTAAGCAATCCAAAATGGACTTGAGCAGGCTTCAAGTCCCAACTGAGTAAATTGATCAAGAATCTACAAATCAAGTAGAGAGAGATTGAACCAAGGATGGAACTTTTTTTACTGGTTCGGTCTTTTAGAGAGAGAAATAGGAAGATTAGAGAGAAAAGAGAGAAGAAACTTGACAGAGAGAGAGAGAGAGAGAGGAAGAGAGGGATGAGTTTTTCTCTCTCTCTCTCTCTCTCCCCCCTCCCCTTCTTCTTCTTCCTCTTTCCTTTCTTTCTCTTTCTTCTTTTCTTGGTAACCAGGGGAAGGAGATGGGTAGATTAGTGGCTGCCGTGGTCGAGGTTCGAAGATGGCAGCCGGAGGCGGTGACAAGTGGTGGGGAGTGACTGGGAACAGCCAGTGGGGACAGCCATGCTCGGGCAAATGGAAAAAAAAAGAAGATGGAGAGGCAGCCTTCTCAGCCCAAGGAGCTTCGACAGGGGATGGAGAACTTACATGCGAGGGATGGAGGCAATGGACTTCGGTCAGTGGTGGCAGCCGCGGGTGGAGTGGAATCGAAGTTTTTATAACCCTCAAAGAGACAAGATAAGCTCGGATGAATGGCGGCACCGGCCGGCCATTCGCTGGTTGCAACGGCCTCTAATGGCTGTCGGCCGTTAGCAATGGCCCCAGGGGTTTCATACCAATGGCTGCTCCCCCGGCAGTGCCTCAACGATGGTCGTTCTAGCCGCTCGGACAAGAGATCGCGATCCCCTGTTCCAATTTCTTTTTTTATTTTTGAATTTTTAAATTAAAGCCGGCTGGCTTGGTCCAGTTCAGGCCCAGTTGGCCTGATTCTTACATTCTTTCCCTTTGAGTGTGGTAATTTCTATTTAACTTTGACTGATCAGATTGGATGCTAACTTTGTCTAATTTCCCTGCTATATGCCTGAGGTTAAGTGCATCTAGTATTAAAGTTCAGTTGCTTTGTTATTTTCAAGGACTCATGGCCATTTAATCTTTCAACGGTAAGAAGAGGAGATCCATGGTGTTCCATGGTATTATGAGTTTCTGCAAGTTAATGCAGCATAAAAGTTCTCACGGTTAAGTTTTGGTTCATATATTGAGGGAAACACGTATATGACGAATCATACGTTTGCCCAGAAACATGCTTTGTACAGTTTTACAAGCCTAGAAGGTTTGCGTTCGTCTCCTTATTTTGTAATGACATTTTCTTGGAGCATGTAACATCTGATCGTCTGATATTTCTATTGATTATCAGGGAAAAGAAAAAGAGAAAGCTCTTTAGCTGACATGCATATTGATTCCTAAAGTTATTTGTATCATTTATCAATTGTTTTTGGATACCTCCAATTAGAAAGGAAATGGTAAAATGCTGCTAAGCGTGAATTATTATTGCTTTCATCAGCAGCTCAAGCAGTTCATCAAGATCGTTGACAAAATGTAGAGCATCTTTTCTTCTAATAAAGTTGATGACGTCATCATTTGGCGCATAGAAATTAGTTTCACTAAATAATAATACCCTTCTTGAGGAAAAAAAAAGGTTTCAGTAGTATAGATTGTCATTGAACTTCTCTCATTGTTCATTTATGCTGAGACCATCCTGAGTGGTGACTTGCTGCAGAAGGGAATGAGACAGGGCTTGACACTGCTCGGTTATCTGCGACGAATATCTGATCAAGTTTATTAGGGCTTTCACAAAATATGGAGAAGTGTATATGCTATGATGACTATATGAATATTCAGATGGGTGGAGAATATGAATCAGTGCACCAATCTGTATGCTCTGTTGAGTTCTATGGATGAACATACATGCTACTGCGATATGATATTTATCTTCAAGTTAAATTCTATATGCTCTTTTGGCAGCAGTTTTCTTAAGGTCTCCTTGGCTGCTTGCTCCTATGGAAGCGGAGAGTAGGCTGATTCTGGTCAGGAGCCACTGCTCTCTTTCTCTCTCTTCTTCCCTTCTCTATTCCCAGTTTCCAGTCGTGTGGCTCTTTACCCCCTGTTTATTCTCATTTTATTGTTTAAATGAAGCTTGAGATGCTTGACCACTTTTTTTAAAGGGAAAAGAACTGAGACTGAATTGTTCTGCAGTATTTAATTTGACGGGAGTCTACCAGATTATGTATCATGCATCTTTGTGTCTCTATTACTGCAAAGTTATGACATGCTTTTCTTCAGATGAAGCCCTGGAAGTGCATAGATTAAATTTATCACCAATCAACTTTAGCTTAGCTGGTTGTCATCCCTATCTAGTTGAGAAAGATTACATCCTCACCACATTTCTTAAAAGGAGAAGGTATAGATTAATCCATCAATATTGGTGAATCTGTGATTGTCTCTGGTAACTGTAATTGATGCTGCCAAGCTGCCACACCTAAGAATTGGCCATAGTGTAGTTTGAATCTCCTTTCGCATGACAAAATAAGGGGATGATATGGAATTGCTAGGGAGTTTGATGGCTGAATGCTTTCTTGATGAACTACCAATGTTTCTTCGAAGAACGGATTTTTGGAGATGGGTTCTTCCTGGAGAACCTGAGTTTCTATGCTCTTCAAATTGGACCAAGACATCTTTCTCAACCGTAGAAGATTGAACTAGCTGTGACCAGTCCACGCCATTTGCTTTGGACCTCTTAGCTCAAGGAGTTTCCGCATCCAGTCAACTAAGGCCCTAACGGTTTAGGACCAAGTTGCAATTGATAAAAGTAGATGAAGGCTGTCATCGAGATGTCCCCATAGACAGTCTTATATTAATACCACATGCTTAAATGTACATAACAGATGCGTTTATGGATCTCTTCTAAAATGGCTTTTCTAAATGAAAGTCTGCCATGTCCAGGTTAGAAATGGACATGAGGCAGAATCTAAAGCCGAGATAATTAATTGCTATATGTGTATCATCTCACAATATAGTATGTACTGTAAAAAACATGTTCTGAAAACTGTGAACCGATTTACTTGGAAGTATGTATTGTGTATCAGATAAACTTACAGTATATATTAGAAGGTCGACAAATGTGTATCACCAACTATATGTTGATCTAGCAAGATGCTTCATAAAATATTCAAAACACATAAAAAGGAATTTAACAATTGTAATAAAATAGTAGTAAAGAAATATCTGGCCTGTGAGGTGTGAAAGGCACGCCAAGAGACGTACTGTCCTAAAGCCGTTGTTGCCTCCCACGTGCAGGTATTGGTGGTCAGTGACGGCTCCAAGATACAACCTAAACGACTCATAGCAGGCCTAATCTACAGTGCATGTCTGTAGTAAGCAGATTATGTAGTCTATATCGGTTGCCCAAAATAAAATAATATATATAATTATAAAAGAGAAAATGGAGGTAGGGAGAGACTATGAGAGCAAGAATAAGACTTTTTTTGTTGTATATTTTAGGTACAAGGAATGACTCATATATATTGGCCTATTGTAATCCAACCATAACGGTTGAATACTTATGGCCTCATTAAGGCTATAATGAGAGATAATGGAGAGTTTTGAAACTTCCAAATGGAATTTGAAATACATATAGATTACAACAATTCTTTTAAAATTTTGGAGGTTACAAATCTTTTTTTATTAACACCTCTTTAAAATATTTAAAACTCATTCAAATTCCAACGGTCCTCCATAAGTTTCAAAACTTTATAAGATCATATACATATATATATATAGAAATTCGGGCAACTTTATACTGTGCAATGAGTGTAGGTGTCTTCCGGACTTGAACCTACACTTAGTGTTGACAGTTCTAACATGAAGGATCAAAGTGAATTAAGTCTTGAACTAGACCCTTTGGACCAGATTTTAACATGCCACACACATAGTATTGATATAGATTTGGTGCGGGTTAGTGCTATTTATGGCCATGCGCTGAATCTTGATTCTCGTGAGAGTTCTTAGAGAACAGCCCAATTCTCATAGTTGCGGCTTCATGACAACTCTCATTTAGGTGAGTCCTCCAAGAATACATGTGACTTGTATCCTATAGGAGTATGCCTGCCTCGGGCTCATTCAGGGTAACACCCTTCCTTAACGTCACATATCAAAGCACTATTGCCATAAGGATGAGTAGGAGACTCTCTCCTTAAAAGTAGTGCTGAAATGCATCACGCAATATGGATTGTTTCTACCCATTGAACCTTCTTCATGGGATTTCCATTCATAAAGGTTGGGTTACCTCCCTAGGTGACTCCCTTGTGGGCTTAAGCCCATCCCCCTTGACAAGTCAATGATAGCTCTCTTAGAAAGAGCTTTGGTCAGCTGATCAGCTATATTTTTCTCAAACTTTACAAATTTCAAAGACACAATATTCTTCAATAGGCTTTTAACTGATTTATACCTCACTTGTAAATGCCTATTCATTTTCTTATTGGTATGTACTTACCTTACTAACTCTATTACTGCCTTACTATTATAATGTATGGAAATGGCAGGTATGGGTTTATTAACTAAAGGCATGTCAAGCATCAAGTTCTTAATCCACTCAGCCTCAGAGTAAGTTGTATCTAAAGCTATAAGTTCTGACTTCATAGTACTTCGAGAGATAATAGTTTGTTTCTTATATCTCCAAAATATTGCTGCTCCACCCAAAAGAAATACATACCCTGAAGTGGACTTCACATCCATATTGTCTGTTATCCAATTCGCGTCACTATACCCTTCAACTACATTTGGAAATCCCTTATAACACAATGAGTATTCCATGGTTCCTTTAAGATATTTAAAGACTCTCTCTAGAGCAACCCAATGATCTTTGCTAGGATTATGAATATATCTACTAAGTCTTCCAACAGCAAATGCTATATCAGGCCTAGTTTTATTTGTTATGTATAACAATGATCCAATCATTTGTGAGTACTTCAATTGAGATACTGGTTCACCATTATTTTTCTTCAAATGCACATTTAGATCATATGGTATTGATATAGGTTTACAATCAAAATAATTAAACTTTTTTAACATCCTTTCTATTGTACTGGTTTGATTAAGAGTAATTCTATTAGGTGTTCTTTCCAACTTCATTTCTAAAATTACATAGGCTTCTTCTAAATCCTTCATGTCAAACTTTCTAGAAAGATAAGACTTAACATCATTTACTATCTTCAAATTTGTCCCAAATATTAATATATCATCAACATAAAGACATAAGATCACATGTTCTCCATTACTCTCTTTGTAGTACACACACTTATTATATTCATTAATTTTAAAGTCATATTCTAAGATCACCTTATCAAACTTCTCATGTCATTGCTTAGGAGCTTATTTTAAATCATACAAAGATTTAACTAACCTACAGACCTTATGTTCTTGACCTTTAACTACAATACCTTCAGGTTGCTCCATATATATCTCTTCATCTACGTCTCCATGTAGAAAGGCAGTCTTAACATCCATTTGATGAATCACTAGGTTATGCACTGATGCTAATGCAACTAAAATTCTAATCGTAGTTATCCTAGATACAGATGAATATGTATTAAAGTAATCTATTCCTTCCTTTTGTGTAAAACCTTTAGCCACTAGTCTGGCTTTGTACTTGTCTATGCTGCCATTAGGTTTTAACTTCTTCTTGAACACCCATTTACACCCAATAGCTTTATTTTCAGGAGGTAAATCAGTTAACTTCCAAGTGTTATTTTGAATAATAGACTCCATCTCACTTTTTATAGCTTCCTTCCAAAATGGAGTATCTAAAGAAGACATAGCTTCCTTATAGGTGGTAGGATCTCCTTCTATTAGAAAGGTATAAAATTTGTCTCCAAAATTTTTCTCTATTCTAGGCCTTTTACTCCTTCTTAACTCTAGTTGTGGTTCTGGTTCCTTGGATGCACTTGTACTAGTGGAAGGTTTATCATTAGTAGATGATTTATCTATTACTTGTTGTGAAATTTTATTTTTATAAGAAAATATATCTTCAAAATATGTAGCATCTCTATATTCTATAACTGTGTTGTTTGAAATTTCACTAATCTCAGAGTTTATAACTAAGAATCTACTAGCACTACTATTTTGAGCATAACCTATAAAGATAGTATCTATAGTTTTAGGCTCTATTTTCTTTCGCTTAGGCTCAGGGATTGCTACTTTTGCTAAACATCCTTACACTTTCAAAATTTTAAGATTAGGTATTCTTTTCTTCCAAATTTCGTATGGAGTCTTATCATTATCTTTCACAGTTCCTCTATTCAATATGAAACATGCAGTAAGAATTGCTTCTCCCCACAAGTTCTCAAGTAGCCCAAAACTTATCAACATCGCATTAACTATATCTATTAAAGTTCTATTTTTTCTTTTAGCTACTCCATTAGATTGGAGAGAGTATGGCGGAGTTATTTCATGTACTATTCCATATTCCTCATAGAAGATGCTAAAATTAGTAAGGGTATACTCATCTCCTCTGTCGGATCTGAGTTTATTAATCTTTCTTTCTAATTGATTCTCTACTTCGGTCTTATAAATCATGAATTTATTAAACACCTCATCTTTAGTTTTTATTAAGTACACATAGCAAAATTTCGAACAATCATCTATAAAAGTCACAAAGTACTTATTTTCTGCTCTAGTAGGTAGTCTGTTCGAATCACATACATCACTATGTATGAGCTCTAAGAGTTGAGTGTTTCTTTCTATAGACTTATAAGGCCATTTAGGTTGTTTGGTTTGTACACACACTTCACATTTATGTTTAAAGTTTAGATTGGACTTAGGGACTAAGTCTAGATCCATCATTCTTTTAATTTTCTTCAAGTTTATATGTCCCAATTATTCATGCCATACATTAGAAGATTCAACATTGAAAATACTTGAAAAGATAACTTTAACTTCTGAAAGTATATTTAATTTAAACAACCTAATAAATCCTTTCCTAAACAATACATTATTTTTTGAAATTACAACTTTATTGGATTCCATAACAACCTTGTATTCTTGTTGGACTAAGGATGACCCACTAACTAAATTTCTCCTGATTTCTAGAACATGTCGCACTCCTTTCAAAGTTAAGATCTTTCCAGATGTCATCTTCAAATCTATGTCTCCAACTCCAAACACACATGCAATAGAGTCATTACCTAATGTTACACTTCCTCCACTTGATTTCTGATAAGTTTTAAAATAACCATGATCAAAACAATATGTACATTATCTCCAGAATCTAACCACCAATCTTTATTTCCATGAGTAAAATTGATAGAAGAAGAAATAAAGTTATACCTAAAGAATGGTTCGGCTGAATTCTCTTGATTCATCAACATATAGACTTGAGCCTTTGGATCTCTTTGATAGTGTTTTGACTTGGGCTTGGGTTTATACTCCTCAGTCATCTTAAAGAAACAATCCTTCGCCATGTGATTACTTTTCCCACAAACAAAGCATAGCCTTTTCTCACTTCCTTTGCCCTTGAATGTTTTATTGTTATTATTATTATGGCGTTGGAAGTTTTGGTTTTGGTTAGAACGATTGTGGAATCTATTATTTTTCTTGAAGTTCTTACCCCTACGTTGGAAATTGTTTCTCTTGTAAAAACTCTTAATGTTATTTTCAACTAAGTTCACTTTAGGATTCTTTTCATCCTCTTACTTAGTATTGGCTCTATGTTTTTTCTTAACTTTAAGAGAGTTTATGACTTGGGTTAAGGTTAACTCTCCTTATTTATGCCTAAGGGTCCTAGCAAAATCATTCCAAGATAATGGCAACTTATCTATAAGATAGGAGACTTTAAAATCTTCACTAAATTTGGTTTCCTTTTTCTCAACTCCTCTCAGAAGTTCTTGATACTCATGAATTTGATCTTCCACTAGTTTATCATCTACTATTTTAAAACTATTAAAATTTGAGACAGTAAACCGATCAATGCCAACATCTATTATCCCATATTCAGCCTCTAAAGCATCCCAAAGTTCTTTTGCACTTGAAGTAGTAGCATGATACACATCATAAAGGTGATCAGACAAAGCACTAAGTATTCTATTATAGCAGTGGTACTCTACTTGCTTATTAGTCATCCGGAAAGGTAACTCTTGATTAGACTGTGGTTCTTCTATAGCAGATACAAGTCCTAACACAGTCAACCAATATTTAAGTTGTCTTTGCCACCTACAAAAATTTTATCCACTAAATTTCTTGGGCTTAACACTATTAGCTTCTTCCATATTTACCATTCTAAATTTTAAACTCTAAAATTTTAAAGTTTAAAAGGGCAGTAGAGTATTCAACCGTGAGAAAAAATAATAACAATAACGTCACTAATGAATAAATGTAAGCAAGATGTTACTAAAAGTATCTCTTAATAATATACTATATAACAATAACTTTACTAATAATTGTAAAGGAATATAATACCAATGTCACCAGTTAGGTTTAATACTTGCAAGCAAATGGTTACGATTCTCATTAAATGACCATTTATTGCTTAAAACAATTTGTTATCAGAAATTAAAATCCTAAGAGTTTGTTTTTAACTATTCTAATTAATTCATTTGATCTTCCAAAACGTATTATAGCTTTTCTCCTTTTTTTATATATCTTAGCCAAAACTATTTTTTATTAAAATAGTAAAGTATTTTCTTAATTAAAACAATAAACTATTTTTTTAATTAAACAGTAAACCTTTTTTATTTTTAAAATAATAAACTATTTTCTTAATTAGAATAGTAAACTGTTTTATTTTTTTTAGTTTAACATTATACTATTTTCTTTAATTAAATGGTAAAGTATTTTTTTATTAAATAGTAAACTATTTTTTTATTAAAATAGTAAATTGTTTTCTTGATTAAATAGTAAACTATTTTTTTTATTAAACAGTTAATTGTTTTCTTTAATTAAACAGTAAACTGTTTCCTTTAATTAAACAGTAAATTGTTTCCTTTAATTAAACAGTAAACTGTTTTCTTTAATTAAACAGTAAACTATTTTTTAATTAAAAAGTAAACCATTTTTTATTAAAACAGTAAACTATTTTTTTGATTAAATAGTAAACTATTTTTTATTAAAATAGTAAATTATTTTCTTAATTAAAACAGTAAACTGTTTTTTTATTAAACAGTAAACTATTTTTTTATTAAAATAGTACACTATTTTTCTTGATTAAAATAGTAAACTGTTTTTTTTTATTAAACAGTTTAATGTTAAAATTGAAAATCTAAAGCTAAACTATATATATATATATATTATTTAAAATGTATCCAACAATGATTTCTAACAGAGATGAACAAGAACAGTGTTCAACAATGCATCTTGCAGAATATATATATATATATATATATATATATATATATATATATATATATGTGGAACAATGTGACAACGGCTTTAGAATGTTGATCTAGCAAGATGCTTCATAAAATATTTAAATCACATAAAAAAATTTAACAATTGTAATAAAATAGTAGTAAAGAAATATCTAGTGTGATACCCAGGAAAAAAAAAAGAGAGAGGGGTGGACGGGCCGGCCCGAAAAGATCGGGCCCATCCACCATATACGATCGTGCCTAGGGCACGATCGTGGGAGAAGAAACACAAAAAAAAAAAACAATGGGCAGCGGCGGCGTTGGAGGGAGTCGCCGGAGGAGACGAACGCCGGAAGGGAGCGGTTCCGAGAACCAACCGGCCGTGGAGGGAGCCTTATCCCTTCGGTGGAAGCCCCACAAAAGCTTGGGATCCGTAGGCTTCATCCGAGCTCGCCCACGAATTTCCTCCCCCGATCATCGCCGGAAAGGTCGCCGGAGCATGCCGTCGGACCGAGGTAAGTGGGGCTCCCTTCCTTATGCTTCATTTCCTGGACTTAGGGCGGTGATGGTGGGGATTTGGCCGGTGAGATCGTCGGAAAAGGATCCGAAACAGGGGTACCCTGTTTCGGCTTCTCTTTTTCGGATCTTGCCGCCGCCGCCGGCCGCCGGTTGGCCGGGACCCATGGAATTGGAGGTTGATCGGGCTTGTATGGAGATTTGTGAGGGATTGCAGGTTTGGTTGGAGATGGGGGATGGCAGATCCGAGGCCTTCTTCCTCGTGATCCCGTCCTCTCCTCCTCTTTCCTCCGTCGGTTGGCCACCGGCGGTGACGAAGGCGGTGTGGGCCACCGTGGCTGCCGTCGGGTGGGGGGAGCCGAGCCACTTTCAGGGTGGTCTTCCGTGGATGAAGGGGGAGGAGGAAGGGAAGAAAGCATGCCGGTTCTTGGGGGAAGAAGAAGAAGAAGAAGATATCTCTTCTTCCCTCCTTCTCTTGGCCGGCGATGATATGGCTAGTGGTGGCTGTGGTGTTGTCGGGTTAGGGAAGGAAAAGGGCACAGCCACCATGGCTATTACCCTTGGACCCAAGTAAATAGAAGGAGGGAGATGTACTCCCAACCATGAAGAATTTTTTTCCTTTCTTTTGGTCTTTTCACCGAGACCGGCCATCGTCGCCGGCATGGCAGCGGCCCTGGCTGGCGACGACACAGGCCGGTGGTACAAGAGTGGGAGTCGGGCCACCCCGACTGCCCTAGATTTGGAGGGATTGAGATGTTTGGGGACCTGGTGATGGACCCCATAATAGATATGAATTATGGTTTAGAATATTTAAATATTAAATAATATAGTTGTGATTTATAATTGATGTTATAGAGGAAGAGTCAACGGAGCCAGAAGATTTTGATCAGGGGACTCAGCACCCCAGCGAGTAGGTTGTGACTCGGATCCATGATTGAGTCAGTCTACAATTTCTGTAAGAATTCCTACATCTGAGCACTTTTATTTATGCATATATTGGATTTATCGTTGGATATATTTTATCAATATGTTGCTATTTGTTTTTGAGCTTGTATGACACTATGAGGTGTGCATTTTGTTTATTATGAAAGTATTAAGATATTAAATTGGGAAGGAAGAACATATTTTTGAGAAATTATGAAAATATGTGATGTGATGGAAATGTGATTAAACATGTAAAACTGGACATGTAAAATGGGTTGGACTAACCTTGTCATGAGATAGCCTCTATGAGCTTATGCGTAGGATAGCTGCCACGAGCTTATGCGTGGGATAGCCTCTACGAGCTTATGCGTAGGATAGCCTCCACGGGCTTACGCGTGGGATAGCCTCTACGAGCTTATGCGTAGGATAGCCTCCACGGGCTTACGCGTGGGATAGCTGCCACGAGCTTATGCGTGGGATTTGTGCAATCTTGGACTGGGTCATGAACTTGGTTAGTCCAACGCCAGAAGTAAAAAGTCTGAAGACTTGGGAATCATGGTATTACGTGAATGAATCACGAAATGTGAAAAAGGGATTTATGTATACAAAATGGTTGTGTATATATTTGTTATTTGTTGAGCCTTTTGAAATGATGAAATGACATATATTTGATGCATTGATTATTTTATGATTTTTACTGTGTGTGGCTGTTGGGATTCTTACTCGGCTGGAAAAGCTCATACTACATTTACTTTCTTTTTCAGAGGCACTGGATTTATAGAGACCATTGGGTGGGACGAGAAATAAGATCAGCATGGAGTCTGATTGCTGGATAGATAGGAGTTAATCTATCTTTTATTTATGGACATTTGAAATTATGTAATAAATCAGTACATTTTAGTTGGATTTGATTGAATTACATTAATCTTTGATTTTGGCATATATGTGAATATTGTACCTTTTAGGCCTTGCATGATCTTTAGGGTACTGCTCTAGGGCTCATGCGGCCGGTCGCGTGCCGGACCCGGGAGTTGGGTTCGGGGCGTGACAGAGTGGTATCAGAGCTTAAGGTTAAGGTATCCTAGGGTTTAGGTTCAGGTGAGTGTGAGTGGGAAATTATGATAGGAAAACTATCAGAGCCTTGGTTTATAATCACCTGAGATTGTAACAGGAATGATGTTGTAATCTAAGGTTTAAGACCACTAGGGACTGTGGCCTTAGTGGCATTAGAGTTTGACATTTAAGATCATTGGGGATAGTGACAAAATTGGAATTTGAGCATATGTTTAAGATCACTCGGGATTGTGACAGAAATGAAATCAGAGTTTAAGGTTTAAGACTACTGGGGACCGTAGCATAAGTGGCATCAGTGTTTGAGGTTTAAGATCATTGGGATTAGTGACAAAATTAGAACCAAAGCATAAGATTAAGATTACTTGGGTTTGCGACAAAAATGTATTATAGCTTAAGGTTATGATCACTTGGGATATGATAAAAGTAGTAGAATTAAATTCAATGCTTATGATGTAAGTATTGGGTTTGATATTCTACAAGTATACAAGGACCGGATAAATTGTCTTTGATCATGATAAAAGAGGATTAGACCTAAGGCAAGTATAGGAAGGTTAGCCTTAGCATATTGGTTATGTCATGTTTAGATGTTGTGTAAGTGACCTGAAAGTTCAAACATGATATGGATGTAGATGTGATAGTACTTTTGGTTTTGCTAATTATTAGAGTGGGGTTTGTACGTAGATCTTTCATAGTATTGGAGTGAGCTAAGAAGATTTCATAATATTGAAAGGAATGTTCTTCGAAGTTGAATATGTATGTGGATTATATCTGGTGTTGGCATGTTGGATATTGCAAATAGGTCTATTTCCTATTAATATATTTGATTATTTTGAGGCCATAGAATATGCATATTGATGGGGGAATTCTAATTATTTGAATTCTCACATTTGTATTGGGCTACTGGATTTTACTTGTAATTGTAGGAGACTATTTGATGTGTTAATGTAAAACTCAAGCCTAGGTTTAAGATTTGAGCAGGGATCTTTTGTCATTGTTGATGAAGCCACTAATAAATGTCATATTGAGTAAAGACTTCGATCATGAGATGCTTACATGAATTATCATATATAGCATTGCTGATGAATGTTAAGAATTTTGGTAGAGAAAGATCTAGAGATCGATAGAGTTAATTTCTAATCATAATGTATTGGCTCAATGGCTTTTAACCCATTGAATTTGAAGTAAATCTTTTTGAGAAGAAGATCAACGTAGATTGTCTAATCGAATTGCGGAGAAAATCCAAGGTTAATTTATTTTAAATTAAACCTAGATATTTTGGATTCTAAAATGGTTGTAAAGATCATGTACTGACCTTAAACTTGATTAATGGCTTGAGTGTTAGTTATGGTTAGTATACTCTACATAAATTGAGGACAGAGAGATCTAGAGGTTCTGCTCAATTAAAATTTAAAATTTGGATTTTCTTAGTCTCGATGCAAAGTGATACTTTGGTCAGAAATTATTTTGTGACTTTAGAGAATTTGATGAGTTAGATCAGAGTGCGCAGCGGAAGTGTAGTGGTTTGAGTTATTTTGAAACCGATTAAAAATAATAATAATAATAATAATACCTTGATCTGAAAGGTATTATTATGGAAGACTTGAGTTAGTTTTCTAGTAGAGGGGAATGTCGTTGATTCTTTGCTTACTGGAAGTAGTTGTGGGCTCTCCTATTTTTGATAATTCTAAGAAGAATTTTGGGGCATCTTAATTTTAGCGTTAACGTATTGATAGCTCTGTGATTAAGCTTGGGCCTGGAATGATTTAACATAGTCCTTCGACTTCTAGCTCTGACATTGTTAATATACCTATTTGAACAGGTTTGCGGTTTTCCTAGGATAAAGGTTGATCATTTAATCACAGGCAAAGTTAAGAAAAGAAAAATGATTATAGAATATTAAGAGCATTTGATACTAAAGATTTCTCCTATTTATGTTAAGCCAATTATGATCTCTATGTAGAATCAAGAGAAATTAATTTCTTTGGGATATAATTATGGCATTTTAATCCAAGGTTGAGAGTTTGGAATTCTTTTGAAGGATACCAAAAGAACTTACTACGTGTGGTAAATAGAAAGGATCAAGTTTTAAGATGCTGTGATTTTTGTATGTCAAAATCTTGTGAGTAGGTACTCCGAGAGGGAGACTACTTGAGATCTCGGGGATGATATAACGGATGCATATTTTTAAAGTTTGAGGCTTCAAGTAAGTTAATTTCGAGGACGAAATTTTTTTTAAGGGAGAGAGTATGTGATACCCAGGAAAAAAAAAAGAGAGAGGGGTGGACGGGCCGGCCCGAAAAGACCGGGCCCATCCACCATATACGATCGTGCCTAGGGCACGATCGTGGGAGAAGAAACACAAAAAAAAAAAGGGCAGCGGCGGCGTTGGAGGGAGTCGCCGGAGGAGACGAACGCCGGAAGGGAGCGATTCCGAGAACCAACCGGTCGTGGAGGGAGCCTTATCCCTTCGGTGGAAGCCCCACAAAAGCTTGGGATCCGTAGGCTTCATCCGAGCTCGCCCACGGATTTCCTCCCCCGATCATCGCCGGAAAGGTCGCCGGAGCATGCCGTCAGACCGAGGTAAGTGGGGCTCCCTTCCTTATGCTTCATTTTCTGGACTTAGGGCGGTGATGGTGGGGATTTGGCCGGTGAGATCGTCGGAAAAGGATCCGAAACAGGGGTACCCTGTTTCGGCTTCTCTTTTTCGGATCTTGCCGCCGCCGCCGGCCGCCGGTTGGCCGGGACCCATGGCATTGGGGGTTGATCGGGCTTGTATGGAGATTTTTGAGGGATTGCAGGTTTGGTTGGAGATGGGGGATGGCGGATCCGAGGCCTTCTTCCTCGTGATCCCGTCCTCTCCTCCTCTTTCCTCCGTCGGTTGGCCACCGGCGGTGATGAAGGCGGTGTGGGCCACCGTGGCTGCCGTCGGGTGGGGGGAGCCGAGCCACTCTCAGGGTGGTCTTCCGTGGATGAAGGGGGAGGAGGAAGGGAAGAAAGCATGCCGGTTCTTGGGGGAAGAAGAAGAAGAAGAAGATATCTCTTTTTCCCTCCTTCTCTTGGCCGGCGATGATATGGCTAGTGGTGGCTGTGGTGTTGTCAGGTTAGGGAAGGAAAAGGGCACAGCCACCATGGCTATTACCCTTGGACCCAAGTAAATAGAAGGAGGAAGATGTACTCCCAACCATGAAGGATTTTTTTCCTTTCTTTTGGTCTTTTCACCGAGACCGGCCATCGTCGCCGGCATGGCAGCGGCCCCGGCTGGCGACGACACAGGCCGGTGGTACAAGGGTGGGAGTCGGGCCATCCCGATTGCCCTAGATTTGGAGGGATTGAGATGTTTGGGGACCTGGTGATGGACCCCATAATAGATATGAATTATGGTTTAGAATATTTAAATATTAAATAATTTAGTTGTGATTTATAATTGATGTTGTAGAGAAAGAGTCAACGGAGCCAGGAGATTTTGATCAGGGGACTCAGCACCCCAGCGAGTAGGTTGTGACTCGGATCCGTGATTGAGTCAGTCTACAATTTCTGTAAGAATCCCTACATCTAAGCACTTTTATTTATGCATATATTGGATTTATCGTTGGATATATTTTATCAGTATGTTGCTATTTGTTTTTGAGCTTGTATGACACTATGAGGTGTGCATTTTGTTTATTATGAAAGTATTGAAATAATTAAATTGGGAAGGAAGAACATATTTTTGAGAAATTATGAAAATATGTGATGTGATGGAAATGTGATTAAACATGTAAAACTAGACATGTAAAATGGGTTGGACTAACCTTGTTATGAGATAGCCTCTACGAGCTTATGCGTAGGATAGCTGCCACGAGCTTATGCGTGGGATAGCCTCTACGAGCTTATGCGTAGGATAGCCTCCACGGGCTTACGCGTGGGATAGCCTCTACGAGCTTATGCGTAGGATAGCCTCCACGGGCTTACGCGTGGGATAGCTGCCACGAGCTTATGCGTGGGATTTGTGCAGTCTTGGACTGGGTCATGATCTTGGTTAGTCCAAAGCCAGAAGTGAAAAGTCTGAAAACTTGAGAACCAGAGTAATACGGGAATGGATCACATAATGTGAAAAAGGATTTGTGTATATGTATTGATTATATACACTTGTTGTTTGTGAGCTTTTGAATAGATGAAATGGCATTTATTTGATATTTTGATTATTTTATTATTATTACTGTGTATGGCTGTTGGGATTCTTACTGGGCTGGAAAAGCTCATACTACATTTACTTTCTTTTTCAGAGGCACTGGATTTGTAGAGACCATTGGGTGGGACGAGAAATAAGATCAGCATGGAGTCTGATTGCTGGATAGATAGGAGTTAATCTATCTTTTATTTATGGACATTTGAAATTATGTAATAAATCAGTACATTTTAGTTGGTTTGTTTTAAATACATTAATTATGGATTTATTGGAATTTTTGTTTATCTTAGGCCTTGCATGATCTTTAGGGCACTGCTCTAGGGCTCATGCGGCCGGTCGCGTGTCGGACCCGGGTGATGGGTTCGGGGCGTGACATCTAGCCTGTGAGGTGTGAGAGGCATGCCAAGAGACGCACTGTCCTAAAGCGTTATTGCCTCCCCACATGCAGGTATTGGAGGTCAGCGACAGCTCCAAGATATAACCCAAACAACTCACAGCTGGCCTAATCTACAGTGCACGTCTGTAGTAGGCAGATTACGTAATCTATATCAGTTGCCCAAAATAAAATAATATATATAATTGTAAAAGAGAAAATGGAGGTAGGGAGAGACTATGAGAGCAAGAAGAAGACTTTTTTTATTGTATATTTTCGGTGCAAGGAATGGCTGCTATATATTGGTCTTTTGTAATCTAACCATAACGGTTGAATACTTATGGCCTCATTAAGGCCATAATGGGAGATAATGGGAAGTTTTGAAACTTCCAAATGGAATTTGAAATACCTATAGGTTACAACAATTTTTTTAAAATTTTGGATGTTACAAATCTATTTTATTAACACCTCTTTAAAATATTTAAAACCCATTTAAATTCCAACATCATATAGTATATATTGGTGAATATGATATTCTAAAAAATGTGAATTAATTTGCTTGCAAATGTATATTAGGTTACTAAATGACTAATCTGCTAAGTGTGTATCATCTAATCATATATTGTATACTGATGAACATTTTGTTCTAGAAATTATGTATCGATTTACCTAGATGTGTGTATTGACTTACTAAATAATTAATTTACTTGGTGTGTATTACTTGACTATGTAGTATATACTATATTTTTTTTATTTTTTTTATTTTCGTAGTCATGGAATTGACAACTCTGTTAGTAAAAGAAAATTGATTTTTGAATTTTTTTATTTAAGATGCGCACTAAAAAACTGTGGCAAAAAAGAAAGCCGGCCCCATATGATTTTTGCTCATCATTTGGCATTTTATATAGTTATTTCCAGCTCATTCCATCTTCCCTTGTTTTGTTCAGCGTAATTTAACCCGTAATTGAGCTGGATGGCTAGAAAATAATAAAAAAGAACACGCTCCACGTCTCAGTTTCTTCAGTTGCCTCCTAGAGCAGGAACACAGCTTTCTAACTTCCCTAGGCGACTGTATACATTGCACATATGATTTGTAAACTTACCTATAATACTTAAATATGAAATATGTAGCTCATAATACCATTCTTGGTTTCTCTTTTACGTAAGAAACCGTTCTTGGTTTCTCAAAGCTTAATTTTTTGAATTTTGTTCAAGTATAGTTACCATTGTTACTATATTAGTCCAAATATGATTGATATTTTCTTTGATGTGTTTTCGTTCTTAGCTCTATTGTTTGGTTAATATTGATGTACAAATCGTTGTAACTGTGATAGAAAAGTACATAGAATAAAAATATTTCTTTCTCTTCTCTTAGTTTATCAAATATATTAGAAAAAAACTATCTTGCAAATTTATTAGAAAAGTGTGCATCATCTGATTATGTACTATATACTGATGAACCCTTGTTCTAGAAATTATATATCGATCTACCTTGATGTGTATATTGACTTGCTAAATAATTAATTTGCTTGGTGTGTATTACTTGACCACAATAATATTATGTACTATATTTTTTTTTTTAGTTTCTTTTCGTTGTAGAACTGACCATTCTGTTAGTAGAAGAAATATGACTTTTGGGTTTATTCTCTAAGATGAGCACTAAAAAAAACTGTGGCAAAAAAAAAAAGTCCGCCCGATATAATTTTTGCTCATCATCTGACATTTTATATAGTTATGTCCAGCTCATCCAATCTCCTCTTGTTTTGTTAACCGTAATTTAACCCGTAATTGAGCTGGATGGCCAGAAAATAATAAAAAAGAGCACACTCATGTGCCTCCTGGCGTAGGAACACAACTTTGAACTTCCCTAGGCGACCGTGCACACTCGACGCGGTCCCCAAACCAGACAGCAATTTTCGTTATTTTTTATTTGTTTTACCAGTGCTGCCGGGCTGCTTCTTTCATCGCTTCTCTCGGATTCCTTTCAGTTAAACGAGGATTTAATCTATAAAGAGTGGAATCACGGCCATTTCTCTCTCTGCTAATCTTATATATTTAGGTGCTGCCCTGATCGATGTGCGCATAGGGATGCACTCTCTCCGGCGACAAAGTCATCCTACTTCATTGATCCCAGACATTTCATTGCTGGTGACGCTTCCTTTCAAGGGCTGGGCTGCATCAGAGGTGAGGACGGACTGTTCTTACTCTTTTATAGTTACGAAGGAAACCCCAAGCTTTTTAGAAATTCATTTTGGAATATTACTCCTGTGCAATAATATAGCTTCAAGTTTAGAAATTCAATTTGGAATATTACTCCTGTGCAATAATATAGCTTCAAGTTATATAGCTTCAAGATAGATTGTGCTGCATGATTGTCACTATAAGAAAATGGTCAATGAGCGACAAAATATTTTGCTACAAATTATAATTTGTAGCTAATAAGTATCATAAAAAAATGAAATAAAATATATGTCATGAAATATCATTTAAGTAGTATTTTAGCAACAAAATTATATTTCGTTGGTAATTTTTGTCACCAAGAAATTGCAAGGGAGTTTGATGGCTGAATTCTTTTTGATGAACTACCAATATTTCTTCGAAGAACGGATTTCTGGAGATGCGTTCTTCCTGGAGAATCCGAGTTTCTATGCTCTTCAAATTGGACCAAGAGATCTTTCTCAACCGTAGAAGATTGAACTAGCTGTGACCAGTCCACGCTATTTGCTTTGGACCTCTTAGCCGAAGGCAGTTTCCGTATCCAGTCAACTGAGGACCTGATGGCTTAGGACCAAGTTGCAATTGATAAAAGTAGATGAAGGCTGTCATCGAGATGTCCCCATAGACAGTCTTATATTAATACCATATGCTTAAATGTACATACCAGTTGCGTATACGGATCTTTTCTAAAATGGCTTTTCTAAATGAAAGTCTGCCATGTCCAGTTTAAAAATGGACATGAGGCTGAATTTAAAGACGACAAGTTAGGACCAAGTTGCAATTTATGAAAGTCGAATTTGGCGCCTAAAGCACCTAATCTAGATGAAGGCTCAAGTACGAACATATCCTTTGTGCGGAAGAAGCGTATGCCTCCGCGATCATCCACTGATCATTTTGAGAACTGTGCATATAGTTGGATGGTGTATTTGTAGTGCTTTGAAATCTGCGCAGTGGATGATCGTGCGAGGAGGAAGGCGCATCCTTGTTGCGCGCGTGTAATGCAGTCACGTTCCTTCCTAGAGGGGTGTCAACTTGGCGGCACATTGTTTTGGAATAGAGTGTTCCATCTGGTAGTAGATGGATAGTTGTTGCCGGAGAGTAATTTATTTTATATGATTATTGGAAAGTAACTTTAAGTCTCCTTTTATGTTCAAGATCTCTCCTCCATCAAGAGAGGTAAATCCAATTGGTTCGTTGTTTAGGATTGGCATCCATCACGTGGTGGGTGGATGATTATTGGTGGGGATTAATATTTTTATGTTTGGATGGGATGGCTTGCACAAATAGTCGCTGCAAGCTGCAATGGCCTTGATGGCCTTTCCTACCTACCCTGTCTATATAAAATAGCTTTATATGGTTACGTCCAGCCATGATTCCAATCATTTTAGAAAAAAAAATCATATGGAGGGGCACTATAGAATATTTTATGGACCACAACTTTCAACTTCCGTAGGCGACCGTATACATTGCACACCCGATGCGGTTCCCAAACCAGTGAGCAATTTTCGTTATTCTTTCTTTATTTTACCAATGCTGCCGACCAGTTTCTTTCCTCACTTCTCCCGAATTCCTTTCAGTTAAACGAGGATTTAATCTAGAACAAGTGGAATCACGGCCACTTCTGTCTCTGCCAATCTTATATATTTAGGTGCTGCTCCGCCTAGTGAGAAAGTCATCCGAGTTCGTTGATCCCAGACATTTCATTGCTGGTGACGCTTCCTTTCAGGGGCTGCCTGGTGATCAGAGGTGAGGACGGACTCTTCTTACTCTTTTATAGTTATGAAGGAAACCCCAAGCTTTTAAGAAATTCAATTTGGAATGTTACCCCAGTGCAATAATATGACTTCAAGTTAGATCTTGCATGATTTATCCCTATAGGAAAATGGTCAATCAGCCACAAAATATTTTCCTACGAATTACACAATTTGTTGCTAATAAGTACCACAAAAAAATGAAATAAAATATTTATCATGAAATATCATTTAAGTAGTATTTTTAGCAACCAAATTATATGTCGTTGGTAATTTTTGTTACCAAATTTATGGCGCCAAATACTTCTACTCCGGCCTTTTGGTGGTAATTTTATTGGTTATGATATTTTTGCAATGAAAAATTATTGTCATGAATACCATAACTTTTTATGATAATATATTTTTATCATGAATTAATTATCAATTTTGATGATGATATTAGAATCATTCCCAAATATATACTTATGGATACAAGATAATAAAAAAAATATCAGCAATTTTTTTGACAGGTTAATTTCGTCACTAATATTTTTTTATATTTGGCAACAACATTATGTTTCCTTGCATGTGGATCTTTATTTTTTGGTGAGGATAGTATTTCATCGCCGAAGATTTATTTATTGCTAATGTGTATAATTTTGTCGCATAATGTAAGCTATCTAGCGATAAAATAGTATTTCATCATACATTCTTCAGTATATAAATTTACGATAGAAATTATTTTCATTGCTAATTATCTAATTAACTATTAACAATGATAATATTTTGTAGTTAAACATAACTTTATTGGTAACATATATATTTTTATCGTAGAATACTAACTTTTTAACGACAAATTAGATTTTATCACCTATACATTATCGCATAACTTTTATGATGAAATAGTTTTTATTGCAAATTATTTATATAATTTAGTGATGACAATGTTTCATCGTTATATATACATATATTTATTGGCAACATATAAAGTTTTGTTGCAGAATATTGACCATTTAACGACGTAATGGAAGTTACCATCTATATATCATTGTAAACTATAGTTTGCAACAAAAAGAATCATGAATTATCTATTTTTAAAAAATTATAAAATATATATATAATGTTGCCCAGATAGACAATCCAAGAGGGGGGATGAATTGGGTCTTAAAATAATTATAGCAATTAAAAGGTTTGTGAATAACTAATCAATGCTTTTTGCAAGTGGATTAATTAGATGCTATGTGCAGTGTATGAAATGAAAGTAAGAGACAACAAGACAATCACAAACACAAGAAAATTTATAGTGGTTCGGAGCTAACCCTTGCTCCTACGTTCACTCCCCAAGCCTCACTTGGGAATTCACTATAACCCCTCGGATTATAGCCGGTTGTTTTACAAGCTCACAACCTAACTTGTTGTTTTACGAGATCACAACGAACTCGGTCGGTTTTTCCAGGCTCACCGACTAGAACCATCCGATTATTTTTCCGGGATCACAATCAAACCCTTACACGTTGGTTTCAACCTAGGCTCACCAACAAACCTTTACACCCTTGATTCAATCCCCTGATTGAATCAAGTAAGGAACAAATGGATTGAAAAACAAACAGAAAAATATAGCTTCTAAACAAGCAGATATTCAGCGATATAAATAAGAGAGAAGTTAAGAGCCCTCAAACGAATTTATGAAGATGTAGAAGAGGGCTTCTCGAACTCGGGGTCTCCTCTTGAATGTCTTGAAGACTTGAAGACTGAAGGAGACTTCTTTAATGCAGGGAAGAGTTGGTTGGATGGAGTTAATGGCCCCTCTTCCTTCTTTTCCTTTGAAATCCTTTGGTAGATGAAGATTTCTTATTTTCTTTGAATGGAATGTCGCTTCTCTACCTTGCTACAGTTCTCTTTGGCTATTTAAGCCATTCCCCACGGAAACTAGCCGTAGGCACAATCTTCTAGCCGTTCTGCACATTCTGCACATCCTAACAATGTTTCCGTTGGGATCGGAGTCGACTCGCGCGATCTGGAGTCGACTCGGCTGCAGCAGGAGTCGACTCATGCTTTTCTGGAGTCGGCTCGGCAACTGTTCCGGATTTGAATTAAAGTGCTCTTCTCGACTGGGAGTCGACTCGACTTAACCCGGAGTCGACTCCCCAAAGTCTAGAGCTGACCTGGCACTTTTGGAGTCGACTCATTCCAAGGAATCCATAGATGTATTCTTCAACTTTGCTCACTTGAGTCGACTCGAAAATTCTGGGAGTCGACTCGGCGCTCAGAGTCCGAACTCCCGATCTTCTGTCTTTTGACTCGTGCCGTCCTGGAGTCGACTCGAACTGTTTCGGAGTCGACTCGGCTCTCAGTATCCAAAAAACAGTCTTCTGTCTTTTTGGGGTAGCGCTGTCTTGGAGTCGACTCGAACTGTCTTGGAGTCGACTCGCCTCTCAGAGACGAAAATACTGTCTTCTGTCTTTTTGGGGTCGCGCTGTCTTGGAGTCGACTCGGACTTTGCGGGAGTCGACTCGGCTCTTAGTGTCCGAAAGTTGCTCTCTGACTTTTGCCTTGTATCACACTGGGAGTCGACTCTCGCTTCCTTTGGAGTCGACCTGCCAACCATCGGAGTCGACTCGAGTTCCTCAGGAGTCGACTCGGCTCTCAGGGTCCAAAATAACTTCTCTGTCTTTCTGTCTGTAACTCCCTGGAGTCGACTCGTACTACCCTGGAGTCGACTCGGCAGTATCGGAGTCGACTCGCGTTCTTCAGGAGTCGACTCGTTGACAGGTTTTGAGTTGGATCTTTCTGTTCGTCTGTCTGTTCTCAGTCGGAGTCGACTCGTAATGTACAGGAGTCGACTCGAGCCTGTGCCAGTACTTCTGATACGCTTGGAGTCGACTCGTAATCTCCCGGAGTCGACTCGAGTCTCAGACTTTGGTTCAAATTGACTTCTTAACTTATCCAAAATGTCTTGAACCAAATCTAGAGACACTTAACCATAAATTTACAAGAATTTCACTGAAACACTAGATTGAATTCATTAGTAAACATAAGATATACTCAAATGCTTTGAGCTCATCAAAATCAAATAGGGTTATAATCAATCACTCCACAATCTCCTCCTTTTTGATGATGACAAAACATTGAGTATATGTAAAGTGAATTGCTCAACAAACAAGGAGATTTATGGTAAAATTTTAAAATGAATTCAAGTGTCTAGTTATTTTAATTTATCCAAAACTGAAAGGTGTGAAACAGTAAATTTTGAAGTTAAAGCTTCCCCTTTCATTTGGAATTATATAAGCCTTCATGTCATGCAATCAATTGTTTGGCTTATATATATTTAATGAGTTTGTTTCTTAAAAATTCAGATTCTCCCCCTCAACACATGCATTCAACTTTGTTTTGATTCTCTGAAATTTTTTTTAGTGTATTGAAGCTTTTGAACTTAAATTTTCGGTTTTTAGAGGAAAAATCTGCCAATTTGTTCTTGAGTATGATTCAACTAATCTCCGAATATCCCTTGAATAGATTCTGGAGATTACTCCGTTAGGAGCCCCAACAGAGAGATAATGAGCCTCGAGGTATCGAATCCACTAAGAGCAAATTATTGTGTGTTTTAAAAGTTTGCTTTTTATTGATTTTCATTGATTCCCTTTACATGTCTATTCAATATATTTTCTCCCCCTTTTTGTCATCATAGCAAAAAGGAAGAAAGCACATCACACAAGCAATTAGAGATTAAATTTGCACAGTATTGAAGAAAATTGTCTACTCATTGTATTGATTGTATATGTAGGTACACTTGTAGATACAAAGAGTGTTGCCCAGATAGACAACCCAAGAGGGGGGGGGTGAATTGGGTTTTAAAATAATTTTACACTTAAAACGTTTGTGGATGACTAATTAATACTTTTGCAAGATGATTAATTAGTTGCTATGTGCTGTGAATGAAATAAGAGCAATAGAGAGAGACAAACAATCACAAACACAATATTTTTATAGTGGTTCGGAGCTAACCCTTGCTCCTACGTCCACTCCCCAAGTCTCACTTGGGAATTCACTATAACCCCTTGGATTACAGCCAGTTGTTTTACAAGCTCACAACCAAACTTGTTGTTTTACGAGCTCACAACGAACTCGGTCGGTTTTCCCAGGCTCACCGACTAGAACCACCCCAATTGTTTTTCCGGGATCACAATCGAACCCTTACACGTTGGTTTTACCCTCGGCTCACCAACCAACCTCTACACTCTCGATTCAATCCCCTGATTGAATCAAGCAAAGACAAGGTGGAAAGAATGACAACAAACAGAAAAACAGAGCTTCTCAAAAGCAGATAAATAACAATATAAGCTAGAGAGAAGTTAAGAGCCCTCAAACACGTTTGAGTTGGAGTAGAGTAGGGCTTCTTGAACTTTGAGTCTCCTCTTGAACGTCTGGTCGACTTGCAAGCAGGAGGAGACTTCGTTAATTGCTGGGAAGAGGGAGCTGGATGGAGTTAATGGTGCTCTTCCTTCTTTTCTGTTGAAAACCCGTTTGCAGAGAAAGAATGCTTGATTTCTTTGAATGGAATGGTCGTTCTCTGCCTTGCTACAGTCCTCTGTGGCTATTTAAACCACCCCCCACGGAAACTAGCCGTTAGACACCTTTTTCTGCCCGTTCTGCACACTCTGCACAACCTGACAATGTGTCCGTTGGGGTCGGAGTCGACTCTCGCGATCTGGAGTCGACTCGGCTGTAGCGGGAGTTGACTCATGCTTTTCTGGAGTCGGCTCGGCAACTGTTCCGGATTTGAATTAAAGTGACCTCCTCGACTGGGAGTCGACTCGACTTAACCCGGAGTCGACTCGCCAACTTCTGGAGCTGACTTGGCATTCTCGGAGTCGGCTCATTCCATGAAGTTCATGGAGCTAATTTTCAACTTGGCCCACTCGAGTCGACTCGACAATCCTGGGAGTCGACTCGGCGCTCAGAGCCCGAACTCCCTATCTTTTGTCTTTTGGCTCGTCCAGTCTTGGAGTCGACTCGAACTGTTCCGGAGTCGACTCGGCTCTCAGTTTCCGAAACACAGCCTTCTGCCTTTTTGATGTAGCGCTGCCTTGGAGTCGACTCGAGCTGTCTGGGAGTCGACTCGGCTCTCAGAGACAATAATTCGGTCTTCTGTCTTTTTGGGGTCGCGCTGTCTCGGAGTCGACTCGCACATTGCGGGAGTCGACTCGGATCTCAGAGTCCGAAAACTGCTCTCTGACTTTTCCTTTGTGTACCACTGAGAGTCGACTCTCGCTTTCTTTGGAGTCGACCTACCAACCATCGGAGTCGACTCGCGTTCCACAGGAGTCGACTCGAATCTCGGGTCGAAAATCGCTCTCTGACTTTTCTGTCTGTAACACCTTGGAGTCGACTCATATTACTCCGGAGTCGACTCGGTAAGCATCGGAGTCGACTCGCGCACTTCAGGAGTCGACTCGCTGACAGGTTTTGAGTTGATGCTTTCTGCTCGTCTGTCTGTTCTCAGTCGGAGTCGACTCGTAATGATCCGGAGTCGACTCGAGTCCGTGCCAGTGATTCTGATACGCTTGGAGTCGACTCGTAATATCCCGGAGTCGACTCGAGTCTCAGACTTTGGTTCAAAACGACTTCTTAATTTGTCCAAAATATCTTGAACCAAGTCTAGAAATATTTAGACAAGATTTTCACTGAAACACTCAATTGAATTCATTAGTAAACAAAAGATATACTCAAATGCTTTGAGCTCATCAAAATCAAATAGGGTTTTAATCAATCACTCCACAATCTCTCCCTTTTTGATGATGACAAAACATTGAGTATATGTAAAGTGAATTGCTCAATAAACAGGAAAATAAAATCCATAAATGAATTCAAGTGTCTGGTTATTTAATTTATCCAAGCTTGAAAGGTGTGAAATAATAAATTTTGGAGTTAAAGCTCTCCCTTTCATTTGGAATTATATAAGCCTTCATGTCATGCATTCAATTGTTTGGCTTATATATATTTAATGATTTAGCTTTCTTAAAAATTCAGATTCTCCCCCTCAACATATGCATTCTACTTTGTTTTGATTCTCTGAATTTCCTTTTAATGCATTGAAGTTTTTGAACTAAAATTTTTGGTTTTTAGAGGAAAAATCTGTCAATTTGTTCTTGAGTAGGATTCAACTAATCTCCGAATATCCCTTGAATAGATTCTGGAGATTACTCCATTAGGAGCCCCAACAGAGAGATAATGAGCCTCGAGGTACCAAATCCACTAAGAACAAATTGTGTTTTAATTTTTGATTCTCATTTTGATTTCTTTTATGTTGATTCCATTTACATATCTACTAAATATTTCTCCCCCTTTTTGTCATCGTATCAAAAAGGAGGTAAGCAGAACAATCAATCAATTAGAGATCAAATTGCACACAATTGAAGAGAATATGTCTACTCATTGTATTGATGTGTATGTAAATACATTTTAGAATACAATAAGTAAAGCAAAAAAGTACATGTCAAAATAAAACAAAAGCAGCTAGGGTCTCCTCGAGGATGTGGCTCCTCCTCTCGAGGATGTGGCTCCTCCTCTCAATCTGTTCTGCTCCATGAGGAGAGTGACCCCGTCTGTGACATTCCCAAGCTGGGAGATGATGGCCGAAGTGGCCCTGCTGTGTGTGGTGGAGAGCTCGGTCAGGGTCTCCTGCAGTGTGTCCAACTTGGCGATCAGTACATTCGCCAAGCGCTCGGCCCCCTGGGTAGTGGTGCCCATATCCTGTCGGACGTTATCGCGCATCTTCCGAGTGGTGCTCGAGACTTCGCTCATGCTGTGGAACTGGGCTTGGACCAGGAACCTTACATTGTCGATCTCTTCCCGCACATGGGCCGTCATCTCAGCCACGGCGGACAGGGAAGGGACCAACGCTGAAGAATGTGCAGGAGAAGGAGCAGGCACTGAACCCCGGAGCTCCCTAAGCAGGTCATCCCGGAGATCTCTAACTATCTCCTGCCGCAACTCCCGGAGCTGCTCAGGAGCGATCCGGACCTCCATGGACTGAGTATGTGGAGCTGAGGAGGAGGGTCCGGCTGAGGTGGTGGGAGCAGAGGTGGAGGGAAAGTCAGGATAATCTGAGTCTGGGTCAGGACTAGGGGAATGTCTGGTGGTATGTGTGGAGGTGGAAGACTTCCTAACCCAGGTCCCCTCTACCTTCCGAAACCCCATCCTGTGTAGGGTTCCCGCTCGCGTGCGATCTGTCCATCGCAATGCGCGAGAGGGCTCCCCCTCAGGAATAGGAATCTCGGCCTTCCTAAACAAAAGAGTGAACATCATACCATAGGGGAGGGTGAGCCTAGGTCTATCTAGTGGCTCACAGAGATATCGATACATAAGTTTCGGGAAGTTGATTGGGGTGTCCTGGAGGATGTAGAACATAAGGGCTAGGTCTCTCTCAGATACAAAATCGAAGCGGCCAGTCTTCGGGAAGAGGGACCTAGAAAGGATGCTCAGGAGGAGCCGCAACTCAACTGGAAGTGAGCTAGCAGACACCTCATCCAAGGGGGACTGGGGTGGATGCCCTAAAATGGCCGTAAGGGCCTCAGTCCTATCCTCAGGGTGTGCGGGTGCCACCCCAACTTGGGGAAGATGGAGGACCTGAGCAATGATATCCTCCGAAATGAATAATGGGACACCGGCTACCGTGCCCTCTATACCCCCATCGCCCCTATGGACGGTACCGTAGAACTCCCTAACTAGTCCAGGGTATGTGGGGAGATCTAAGGTGAGGAAATACTCTAAGCCCTGGGCCCGCAGTCTCTCTCCTATAGTAAAGCCCTCCCGGGAGAGATAGTCGAAATCGACGTATCTCCCGGTGGAGACCGCCTTTCCGGCGCACGGCCTCGAGGGAACCTCCCTCGGCGGGGAACGAGCCGGAGGTTGTGACCTCGCGGGGTCGTTCCGAGCCTTGGAACGCCGCTCGGTACCGGACGCGGGTTGGGGCCTCTTCCGGACAACGACTTTACGAGGCATTTTGACCTAGAATGGGATAAAAACCCTAATGGACGGTGAAAGGTCGACGGGAAAAGGCTTAGGAACGGCCGGAGACGATCTAGGAGTCGGCTCTAGGTCTTGTGAACAGTGGCGGCGGTGAATAGAAGTGTTTTGTAAACGACGGAGTTAGGGTTAAAAAGTCGGATCCCGACTACGAGTCGACTCCTCTGAGTCGCGAGTCGACTCGACCTTGAGTCGACTCCAAAGTATGCGCGAGTCGACTCCCCCTTACGAGCCGACTCTGAAACTTACTCGAGTCGTCTCGAACTCTGGCACGCACCTAAAATCATCCTATGTTCGTGCCGAATGAGGAAAAATCACTAAGTTATGATCTGATTTGATGATTATTGAAAAGAAACTTTATATTAACCACAATCTAATCATCAAAATCAATGAACTAGTGAAAAATACCACTAGGATGGATCAATCACTCCTAATCCCCTCCTAAGCACACTAAATCTCTCTTCACTTAGGGGTTTTGTAAAAATGTCAGCTAATTGATCATCAGTGCAAACAAATTGAAGTGTCACATCACCATTTAGTACATGATCTCTTATGAAGTGGTGTCTTATCTCAATATGTTTAGTTCTTGAATGCTGAATTGGATTTTTAGTTAGATTAATGGCACTTGTATTATCACAATTAATGGAAATTTTATCTTGTTTAATGCCATAATCTTCCAATTGTTGTTTGATCCACAAGATTTGAGCACAACAACTCCCGACTGCAACATATTCAGCTTCAGCAGTAGATAATGCAACCGAATTTTGTTTCTTGCTAAACCATGAGATTAAGTTTTCTCCTAGGAATTGACATGACCCGCTGGTGCTTTTTCTATCAAGTTTACATCCAGCAAAGTCTGAATCTGTGTATCCTATTAAGTTTAGGCTAGATTCTTTAGAATACCATAACCCTATATTCTTTGTTCCTATTAGGTATTTAAAGATTCTCTTGACTGCAATTAGATGAGATTCCTTAGGATTAGACTGATATCTAGCACACATGCAAATACTAAACATGATATCAGGTCTACTTACAGTAAGATACAATAAAGATCCTATCATACCTCTATATAGCTTCTGATCTACAGATTTTCCTGATTCATCTTGGTCTAATTTGCATGATGAACTCATGGGGGTGCTGATTGACTTGTTTCCCTCTATATCAAACTTCTTAAGCATCTCCTTGATGTATTTGGCTTGATTGATGAAGATGCCTCCTTCAGATTGTTTGATTTGAAGCCCGAGGAAATAGTTCAGCTCTCCCATCATGCTCATCTCAAATTCACTCTGCATCAAGTTAGCAAATTCTTCGCAGAGGCGATTGTTAGTAGCACCGAAAATAATATCATCAACATAAATCTGTACTAATAACATATCTTTGTTTTTCTTCTTTAGAAACAATGTTGTATCTACATTGCCCCTAGAGAACTCATGTTCTAATAGGAATTTGCTAAGCCTCTCATACCATGCTCTAGGTGCTTGTTTCAAACCATAAAGTGCTTTGTTCAATTTATATACATGATTAGGGTATTGATGATTTTCAAAACCAGGAGGTTGTTCTACATATACCTCCTCATTAATATACCCATTTAAGAATGCACTTTTTACATCCATTTGAAATAATTTGAAGTCCTTAGAGCATGCAAATGCTAGTAAAAGTCTAATTGCCTCAAGTCTAGCTACAGGAGCAAAGGTTTCATCAAAATCTATACCTTCTTCTTGATTATAACCCTTTGCTACTAGTCTAGCCTTATTCCTTATTACAATACCATTTTCATCAAGTTTATTTTTATAAATCCATTTGGTACCTATAATTGAATATTCAGAAGGTCTTTCAACTAGATTCCATACCTTGTTTCTAGTAAATTGGTTTAATTCTTCTTGCATTGCATTTATCCAATTTGCATCTTTTTCAGCTTCTTCTATGTGTTTGGGCTCAAAATGTGAAACGAAAGCTAGATGATTGTTCAAGTTTCTAAGTGATGCTCTAGTCCTAACAGGTTGAGATGGATCATCTAGAATTAATTTCTTAGGATGCCCGTGAGCAAACCTCCAAGCCTTGGTCAGCCCATGATCCACAGTAGCCTCTTGGCTTGATGATGCATCTCCAATTAATTTTTGATTATTATCTTGTAATGTCATCTCATCAATCTTTTCTTCAAGAATTTCCGTATCATCATCAAAATTAACTCTCTTGCTAGAAGAGATGTCACTAGAATCATCAAATACAACATGTATAGATTCTTCTATAACTAAGGTTCTTTTATTAAAGACTCTATAGGCTTTACTAGTTGTGGAGTACCCCAAGAATATACCCTCATCAGATTTAGAGTCAAATTTTCCTAGATTATCCTTTCCATTATTATGAACAAAACACCTACATCCAAAGATATGAAAATAGTTTACCTTTAGTTTTCTGTTTTTCCAAAGTTCATAAGGTGTTTTCTTTATAATGGGTCTCAATAGAACTCTATTTAATATATGACATGAAGTATTGATGGCTTCTCCCCAAAAATACTTAGGGAGGTTACTTTCACACAACATAGTTCTAGCCATTTTCTCTAGAGTTCTATTTTTTCTTTCCACAACTCTATTTTGTTGTGGTGTCCTAGGTGCAGAGAAATTATGAGTTATCCCCTTTTTACTACAAAACTCATCAAATAAATGATTTTCAAATTCGGTTCCATGATCACTTCTAATAGCTATGACTGAAGTGTCTCTAGCATTTGTTACTTCTTTATGAAATTTCTTGAAAATTGAAAATGCTTGATCCTTATGACCTAAGAATATGACCCAAGTGTATCTAGAATAATCATCTACGATAACTAGACCATATTTATTTCCTCCTAGACTTGTGGTTCTAGTTGGTCCGAATAGGTCCATGTGTAGTAGTTCTAGAGGTCTAGAGGTAGAGACACAATTTATAGATTTAAAGGAGTTCCTTAATTGTTTGCCAAATTGACATGCTTCACATATTTTATTCTTTTCAAACTTTAATTTTGACAAACCTATCTCAGAATCTCTTTTAACTAGTTTAGATATTGTGTCCATGCTTGCATGACCTAACTTACGGTGCCATAACCAACTAGCATCATTATCCTTAGTTTCATTAACAACTAAACATGGGTTGTGTTTGGCAAGATCCTCAAGGTCTACAACATACACATTTCCATGTCTTATTCCTTTAAAAACTAAGCTATTGTCATTTGGGTTTGTTATGATGCATAGTGATGGTTTAAACATAACATTATAACCTCTATCACATAATTGACTAATGCTTAATAAATTATGCTTAAGACCATCAACATATCGAACATTATCAATAAAAGTAGAAGGGGTAATTTGAACTTTACCTATACCAATGATGTGACCTTGGTTATTGTCTCCAAAAGTCACAGCACCTCCCTCCTTAGCTTCAAGGGTGAAGAATTGATCCTTGTCACCCGTCATGTGTCTTGAGCAGCCACTATCCAAGTACCAGCAATTTTTGTTGACCTTGGCTGCAAGACACTCCTACACAAGCAAATCATATAATCTTAGGTACCCAAGTTTTCTTGGGTCCTTCATGGTTAGTCATGTTGGTTCCTTTTGGAACCCATACCCTTTTAATTTTTCTTTTTGTTTTTCCTTTTCTATAATTGCACACATTTGCTTTATGTCCTAAAGTTCCACAACAAAAACAGGTTATTTTCTTAGTTTTGCTTTCTCCTGCTTTAACAAAGAAGTTACTAAGAAGTTTTTGCTTATTTTTAGGTTTATATCCTAAACCTGCTCTATTGAATACCGCTCGTTGACTATTAAGTATCATATTCAATTTTTCTGAACTATATGTAAATTTTTCAACCAAGGGTTTGTATTTTCCAAGTTCTTTAGTTAGTGTTTGTTTTTCTGCTTTTAGATCATTTAGTTCTTTTGTGATACTCTCATTTATATGTTTATTGTTTTTGGGTTTTAATGTTTCTTTGTTCAGCCTTTCATTTTCTTTAGTTAAGGTATTATTCTTTTGTACCAAGATTTGGTTGCTTGTTTTAAGTTCTGCATTCTCTTTGATAAGTACATCTTTATCCTTAACTAATGAATCATACTTACGGAGATGAGTTTGGTCACTTACTTTTAGTTCTTTGTTTTTAACGTTTATTGTTTTGTATTCATCCATTAATTCATTGAAAGCATCAAATAGTTCATCGAAAGTAAAATCTAAATGTGGTACGGATGTTACCTCATTTTTATTGGCCATGAAGCAGAAATTGGCCTTTTCTTCTTGTTCCTCATCCGATGATGATGATGATGCGTCGGAGTCTGATAGGGTGGTGACAAGGGCTTTCTTCTTCTTGTACTTACTCCCCTTCTTTAGTAAGGGACACTCAGCTCTGATGTGTCCCGGCTTCTTGCACTCATAGCATCCAATCCCCTCATTTTCTCTTTCCTTACTTTTATCCTTGCGATAGAAATTTGAGGGGCCTCTCCTTTGATGATAGGACTTCTTGTGGTTGATAAATTTTCTAAACTTGCGCACGAGAAGAGCCTCATCATCATCTCCCTCATGATCTTCTTCTTCACTGCTGCTACTGCAAGACAAATCTTTGTTAGATGATGTAGATTTGAGAGCTATTACCTTTTTCTTATGGGAGGACTCTTCTTCGCTGTGCTGCTTCATTGTTAGCTCGTGCGTCATTAGGGATCCAAGAAGCTCCTCAAATGGTAGCTTGTTCAAGTCCTTGGCTTCTTGGATTGCCGTCACTTTGGCTTCCCATGACCTTGGTAGACAGCGAAGAATCTTCCTGACAAGCTCACTGTTAGTATAGTTTTTGCCAAGGCTTTTTAGGCCATTGACAATGTCAGTGAATCTAGTAAACATGCAAGTGATTGTTTCATTAGAATCCATTTTAAATAGTTCATACTTATGAACCAATATATTTATTTTGGATTCTTTGACTTGATTCGTGCCCTCATGGGTCACTTCAAGTCTATCCCAAATCTCTTTTGCAGAATTGCAAGTAGAGACCCTATTGAATTCATTCCTATCTAATGCACAGTAAAGCACATTCATTGCTTTGGAATTGAGTTGTGCCTTTCTCATGTCATGTTCATCCCAATCCTTTTCGAGTTTGGGTACAGTGACACCCTCTACATAGATGGATGGGATGTATGGTCCATTTGATACAATGGTCCACATCTCATAGTCTTGGGCTTGGATAAATATTCTCATCCTAGCTTTCCAATATGAGTAGTCGGATCCATTAAAGAATGGAGGTCTTTGGGTGGACTGACCCTCTATGTGGGAAGATCCAAATGGGGTTGTCATTTTGATCTTTTACTCTTAGGGTAGAAGAGTTTAGGCTCTGATACCACTTGTTGCCCAGATAGACAACCCAAGAGGGGAGGGTGAATTGGGTTTTAAAATAATTTTACACTTAAAACGTTTGTGGATGACTAATTAATACATTTGCAAGATGATTAATTAGTTGCTATGTGCTGTGAATGAAATGAGAGCAATAGAGAGAGACAAACAATCACAAACACAATATTTTTATAGTGGTTCGGAGCTAACCCTTGCTCCTACGTCCACTCCCCAAGTCTCACTTGGGAATTCACTATAACCCCTTGGATTACAGCCAGTTGTTTTACAAGCTCACAACCAAACTTGTTGTTTTACGAGCTCACAATAAACTCGGTCGGTTTTCCCAGGCTCACCGACTAGAACCATCCCGATTGTTTTTCCGAGATCACAATCGAACCCTTACACGTTGGTTTTACCCTCGGCTCACCAACCAACCTCTACACTCTCGATTCAATCCCCTGATTGAATCAAGCAAAGACAAGGTGGAAAGAATGACAACAAACAGAAAAACAGAGCTTCTCAAAAGCAGATAAATAACAATATAAGCTAGAGAGAAGTTAAGAGCCCTCAAACACGTTTGAGTTGGAGTAGAGTAGGGCTTCTTGAACTTTGAGTCTCCTCTTGAACGTCTGGTCGACTTGAAAGCAGGAGGAGACTTCGTTAATTGCTGGGAAGAGGAAGCTGGATGGAGTTAATGGTGCTCTTCCTTCTTTTCTATTGAAAACCCGTTTGCAGAGAAAGAATGCTTGATTTCTTTGAATGGAATGGTCGTTATCTGCCTTGCTACAGTCCTCTGTGGCTATTTAAACCACCCCCCACGGAAACTAGCCGTTAGACACCTTTTTCTGCCCGTTCTGCACACTCTGCACAACCTGACAATGTGTCCGTTGGGGTCGGAGTCGACTCGCGCGATCTGGAGTCGACTCGGCTGTAGCGGGAGTCGACTCATGCTTTTCTAGAGTCGGCTCAGTAACTGTTCCGGATTTGAATTAAAGTGACCTCCTCGACTGGAAGTCGACTCGACTTAACCCGGAGTCGACTCGCCAACTTCTGGAGCTGACTTGGCATTCTCGGAGTCGGCTCATTCCATGAAGTTCATGGAGCTAATTTTCAACTTGGCCCACTCGAGTCGACTCGACAATCCTGGGAGTCGACTCGGCGCTCAGAGCCCGAACTCCCTATCTTCTGTCTTTTGGCTCGTCCAGTCTTGGAGTCGACTCGAACTGTTCCGGAGTCGACTCGGCTCTCAGTTTCCGAAACACAGCCTTCTGCCTTTTTGATGTAGCGCTGCCTTGGAGTCGACTCGAGCTGTCTGGGAGTCGACTCGGCTCTCAGAGACAATAATTCGGTCTTCTGTCTTTTTGGGGTCGCGCTGTCTCGGAGTCGACTCGCGCATTGCGGGAGTCGACTCGGATCTCAGAGTCCGAAAACTGTTCTCTGACTTTTCCTTTGTGTACCACTGAGAGTCGACTCTCGCTTTCTTTGGAGTCGACCTGCCAACCATCGGAGTCGACTCGCGTTCCACAGGAGTCGACTCGAATCTCAGGATCGAAAATCGCTCTCTGACTTTTCTGTCTGTAACACCTTGGAGTCGACTCATATTACTCCGGAGTCGACTCGGTAAGCATCGGAGTCGACTCGCGCACTTCAGGAGTCGACTCGCTGACAGGTTTTGAGTTGATGCTTTCTGCTCGTCTGTCTGTTCTCAGTCGGAGTCGACTCGTAATGATCCGGAGTCGACTCGAGCCCGTGCCAGTGATTCTGATACGCTTGGAGTCGACTCGTAATATCCCGGAGTCGACTCGAGTCTCAGACTTTGGTTCAAAACGACTTCTTAATTTGTCCAAAATATCTTGAACCAAGTCTAGAAACATTTAGACAAGATTTTCACTGAAACACTCAATTGAATTCATTAGTAAACAAAAGATATACTCAAATGCTTTGAGCTCATCAAAATCAAATAGGGTTTTAATCAATCACTCCACAAAGAGTAAAGCAGTAAGTACATGTCAAAATGAAAAAGCAAGCTAGGGCTTCTTTGAGGAGGATGTGGCTCCCTGTCTCAGTCTTGATTGTTCCATAAGTAGACTGACCCCAACTGTGACGTGCCCTAGCTGCGTGATGATCGCCGAGGTGGCCCTACTGTGGATCGAGGAGAGCTCAGTCAGACTCTCCTGAAGGGTATCCAACTTGGAGATCAACACACTCGCCAGACGCTCGGCCCCCTGACTCTGGCTGCCCAAGTCGTGTCGGATGTCATCTCGCATCTTTCTTGTGTTGCTTGTGACATCACTCATATTTGAGAACTGGGCTTGTATAAGGCTTCTGACGTTGTAAATCTCTTTCCTCAGATGAGCCGTCATCTCGGTCACGGCTGACAATGAGGGAACCAATGCAGAAGAGGGGGCAGTGGCTGGACCTCGGAGCTCCCTCAGTAGGTCGTCCCGAAGATCCCGCACGATCTCCTGCCGCAGCTCCCGGAGCTGCTCAGGAGAGATCCGGACCTCTAGTGGCTGAGTAGGAGGTGCTGAAGAGGAGGGTCCGGCTGAAGTGGATGGTGCTGAGATGGAGGGATAGGTGGGAAAGTCAGAATCATGATCAGGGCTGGGGGAGTGTCGAGTAGTAGGTGTGGAAGAGGATGATTTCCTGACCCAGACTCCCTCAACCTTATCAAATCCCATCCTGTGAAGGGTTCCCTCACCCATGCGATCTGTGTATCGCAGTGCGCGAGAGGGTTCCCCCTCAGGAATGGGGACCTCGGACTCCCTAAAAATCAGGGTTACAACATCCCATATGGAAGGGTGAGCCTAGGTTTGTCTAGTGGCTCACATAGGTATTTGTAGATCAGCTTAGGAAAGTTAATTGGGGTATCTTGGAGAATATAGTACATTAGGGCTAGGTCCCTCTCGGATACAAAGTCAAAGCGGCCGGTCTTGGAAAAGAGGGTCCTAGATATAATACTCAGGAGGAGCCGCATTTCAACTGAAAGCTGACTAGCGGACACCTCATCTAGTGGGGACTGGGGTGGACTCCCTAATATGGCCGTAAGGGCCTCAGTCCTATCGGCCGGGTGAGTGGCAAACACCCCTACTTGGGGAAGATGTAGGATTTGTGCTATAAAATCCTCTGAAATGAATAAAGGGACACCGGCTACGGTTCCCTGTATCCCACCATTACCCCTAGAAACTGTCCCATAAAACTCCCTAACTAGCCCCGGGTAAGTAGGGAGATCCAGGGAGCAAAGCAACTCTAATCCTTGGGCCCTCAACCTATGCCCTATTGTGAAGCCTTCCCGGGAGAGATAGTCGAAGTTGACATATCTCCCGGTGGAGACTGCCTTCCCGGCGCACGGACGCGAGGGAACCGGCCTCGGCGGGGAAGGAACCGGAGGTTGTGGCCTCACGGGTTCATTCCGAGCCTTGGACCGTCGCTCGGCGCCGCTCGCGGATTGAGGCCTCTTCCGGCTCGGGACAACTGCTTTCCGAGGCATCCTAGACCTAGAGAGGGGGAAAGGACACGAGGAATCGGAAGAAACTCGACGAAAAAGCCCTAATGGAGGTCGGAGAAGAGGTCGGAGACGACTCTAGGGTTTGTGAACAGTGGAGGCGGTGAATAGAAGTGTCGATTAAACGCTACAATTAGGGTTAAAACATCGGATTCCCGACCGCGAGTCGACTCCAGTAAGTCGCGAGTCGACTCGACCTCGAGTCGACTCCAAAATATGCGCGAGTCGACTCCCCATATGTTGCCATCGACCTCGAGTCGACTCCCATCTGTGTGCGAGTCGACTCCCCCTCATGAGCCGACTCTGAAACGTATCCGAGTCGACTCGAACTCTGGCACGCACCTAAAAATCATGCTATTTTCGTGCCAAACAAGGGATAATCACTAAGTTTATGATCTGATTTGATAATCATCGATGAGAGACTCTATATTTAACACAACCTAATCATCAAAATCAATGAACTAGAAGAGAACATCACTAGGATGGATCAATCACTCCTAATCCTCTCCTAAGCACACTAAATCTCTCTTCACTCAAGGGTTTTGTAAAGATGTCAGCTAGTTGATCATCAGTGCAAATAAATTGAAGTGTAACATCACCATTCAGTACATGATCTCTTATGAAGTGATGTCTTATTTCAATGTGTTTGGTTCTTGAGTGCTGAATTGGATTCTTAGTTAAGTTAATAGCACTTGTATTATCACAATTAATGAAAATTTTATCTTGTTTAATTCCATAATCTTCCAGTTGTTGTTTGATCCACATGATTTGAGCACAACAACTCCCGGCAGCAACATATTCAGCTTCAGCAGTAGATAATGCAACCGAGTTCTGTTTCTTGCTAAACCATGAGATTAAATTTTCTCCTAAGAATTGACATGACCCGCTGGTGCTTTTTCTATCAAGTTTACAACCAGCAAAGTCTGAATCTGTGTATCCTATTAAGTTCAGGCTAGATTCTTTAGAATATCATAAACCTATATTTTTTGTTCGTATTAGGTATTTAAAGATTCTCTTGACTGCAATTAGATGAGATTCCTTAGGATTAGACTGATATCTAGCACACATGCATACACTAAACATGATATCAGGTCTACTTGCAGTGAGATACAATAAAGATCCTATCATACCTCTATACATCTTTTGATCTACAGATTTACCTGATTCATCTTGGTCTAGTTTGCATGATGAGCTCATGGGTGTGCTGATTGACTTGTTTCCCTCCATATCAAACTTCTTAAGCATCTCCTTGATGTATTTAGCTTGATTGATGAAGATCCCTTCTTCAGATTGTTTGATTTGAAGCCCGAGGAAATAGTTCAGCTCTCCCATCATGCTCATTTCAAACTCACTCTGCATCAAGTCAGCAAATTCTTCGCAGAGGCGATTGTTAGTAGCACCGAAAATAATATCATCAACATAAATCTGCACTACTAATATTTCTTTGTTTTTCTTCTTTAAAAATAGTGTTATATCTACATTTCTCCTAGAGAACTCATGATCTAGTAGAAATTTGCTAAGTCTTTCATACCATACTCTAGGTGCTTGTTTCAAACCATAAAGTGCTTTGTTCAATTTATACACATGATTAGGGTTTTGATGATTTTCAAAACCAGGAGGTTGTTCTACATACACCTCCTCATTAATATACCCATTCAAAAATACACTTTTTACATCCATTTGAAATAATTTGAAATTCTTAGAGCATGAAATGCTAGTAATAATCTAATTGCCTCAAGTCTAGCTACAGGAGCAAAGGTTTCATCAAAATCTATACCTTCTTCTTGATTATAGCCCTTTGCTACTAGTCTAGCCTTATTCCTAATTACAATTCCATTTTCATCAAGTTTATTTTTATATATCTATTTGGTACCTATAATTGAATATTTAGAGGGTCGTTCAACTAGGTTCCATACCTTGTTTCTAGTAAATTGGTTTAGTTCTTCTTGCATTGCATTTATCCAATTTACATCTTTTTCAGCTTCTTCTATGTGTTTGGGTTCAAAATGTGAGACAAAAGCTAGATGATTATTTAAGTTCCTAAGATATGCTCTAGTCCTAACAGGTTGAGATGGATCATCTAAAATTAATTTCTTAGGATGCCCATGAGCATACCTCCAAGCCTTAGTCAGCCCATGATCCACAATAGCCTCTTGGCTTGATGATGCATTTTCAATTAATTTTTGTTCATCTTCTTGTAATGTCATCTCATCAATCTTTTTCTTCAAGAATTTCAGCATCATCATCAAGATCAACTCTCTTGCTAGAAGAGATATCACTAGAATCATCAAAAACAACATGTATAGATTCTTCAATAACAAGGGTTCTTTTATTAAAAACTCTATAGGCTTTACTAGTTGTAGAATACCCCAAAAATATACCCTCATCAGATTTAGAGTCAAATTTACCTAGATTATCTTTTCCATTATTATGAACAAAACACCTACATCCAAAGACATGAAAATAGTTTACTTTTGGTTTTCTATTTTTCCAAAGTTCATAAGGTGTTTTCTTTATAATGGGTCTCAATAAAACTCTATTTAATATATGACATGAGGTATTAATGGCTTCTCCCCAAAAGTACTTAGGGAGGTTACTTTCATATAGCATGGTTCTAGCCATTTCCTCTAGGGTTCTATTTTTTCTTTCTACAACTCCATTTTGTTGTGGTGTTCTAGGTGCAGAAAAATTATGAGTTATTCTCTTTTTATTGCAAAATTCATCAAATAGATGATTTTCAAATTTCGTTCCATGATCACTTCTAATAGCTATGACTGAAGTATCTCTAGCATTTGTTACTTCCTTATGAAATTTCTTAAATACTGAAAATGCTTGATCTTTATGAGCTAAGAACATGACCCAAGTATATCTAGAAAAATCATCTATAATAACTAGACCATATTTATTTCCACCTAGACTTGTGGTTCTAGTTGGTCCGAATAGATCCATGTATAGTAGTTCTAGAGGTCTAGAGGTAGAGACACAATTTATGGATTTAAATGAGTTCCTTGATTGTTTGCCATATTGACAAGCTTCACATATTTTATTCTTCTCAAACTTTAGTTTTGGCAAACCTATCACGGAATCTCTTTTAACTAGTTTTGATATTGTGTCCATACTTGCATGACCCAATTTACGGTGCCATAACCAACTAGCATCATTATCCTTAGTTTCATTAACAACTAAATATAGGTTATGTTTGGCAAGATCCTCAAGGTCTACTACATACACATTCCCACGTCTTATTCCTTTAAAAACTAAACTGTTGTCATTTGAGTTGGTTATGATGCATAAAGATGGTTTGAACAAAACATCAAAACCTCTATCACATAATTGACTAATGCTAAGTAGATTATGCTTAAGACCATCAACATATCTAACATTATCAATAAAAGTTGAAGGGGTGATTTGTACTTTACCTATACCAATGATGTGACCTTGGTTATTATCTCCAAATGTCACAGCACCTCCCTTCTTAGGCTCAAGGGTGAAGAATTGGTCTTTGTCACCCGTCATGTGTCTTGAGCAGCCACTATCCAAGTACCAATAATTTTTGTCGACCTTGGCTGCAAGACACTCCTACACAAGCAAATCATACAATTTTAGGTACCCAAGTTTTCTTGGGTCCTTCATGGTTAGTAATGTTGGTTCCTTTTGGAACCCAAACCCTTTTAATTTTTCTCTTAGTTTTTTCTTTTCTATAATCACACACATTTGCTTTATGTCCTAATGTTTCACAGCAAAAACATGTTATTTTCTTAGTTTTGCTTTTCCCTGCTTTTACAAAGAAATTACTAAGGAGCTTTTGCTTATTTTTAGGTTTATACCCTAAACCAGCACTATTGAACACAGCTCGTTGACTATTAAGTATCATTTCTAATTTTTCTGAGCTATATGTAATTTTTTCTACAAAAGACTTGTACTTTTCAAGTTCTAGTGCCAATTTTTGTTTTTCTGTTTTTAGTCCATTTAGGTCTTTTGTGAGACTCTCTTTTATGATTTGTTTATTATTTTTAAGTTCTCATATTTCTTTGGTTAGTCTTTCGTTATCTTTAATTAAGGCATTAGTCTTTTGAATTAACATTTGGTTGCTTGTCTTAAGTTCTGAATTTTCTTTAATGATAGCATCTTTATCCTTAATTAATGTATCGTACTTACGGAGGTGAGTTTGGTTAGTTAGTTTCAACTCTTTGTTCTTAAGGTTTATTGTCTTATACTCGTCCATTAATTCATTGAAAGCATCATATAATTCATCAAAGGTAAAGTCTAAATGTGTTTCGGATGTTACCTCATTGTCGTTAGCCATAAAACATAGGTTGGCCTTTTCTTCTTGTTCCTCATCCGATGATGATGATGATGTATCGGAGTCCGATAGGGTGGAGACGAGGACTTTCTTTTTCTTGTACTTGCTCCCCTTCTTCAGCAAAGGACACTCAGCTCTGAAATGCCCCGGCTTCTTACACTCATAACATCCGATCTCCTCATTTTTTCTTTCCTTACCTTTATCCTTGTGATAGGAGCTTGAGGGGCCTCTCCTTTGATGAGAGGACTTCTTCCGGTTGATGAATCTACGGAATTTTCTTACAAGGAGAGCCTCATCATTATCTCCCTCATTGTCTTCCTCTTCACTGCTACTGCTGCAAGACAAATCTTTGTTAGTGGAAACAGATTTTAGTGCTATTACCTTTTTCTTGTGAGAGGACTCTTCTTCATTGTGTTGTTTCATTGTTAGCTTATGCGTCATGAGGGATCCAAGTAGCTCCTCGAGTGGCAGCTTGTTTAAGTCCTTGGCTTCTTGGATTGCCGTCACCTTGGCTTCCCATGACCTTGGTAGACAACGAAGAATCTTCCTGACAAGCTCACTGTTAGTATAATTTTTGCCAAGGCTTTTTAGGCCATTGACAATGTCAGTAAATCTAGTGAACATGCAAGTGATTGTTTCATTAGAATCTATTTTAAATAATTCATACTTATGAACTAATATATTTATTTTGGATTCTTTTACTTGATTTGTGCCCTCGTGGGTCACTTCAAGTCTATCCCAAATCTCTTTTGCAGAAATGCAAGTAGAGATTCTATTGAATTCATTTCTATCTAAAGCACAATAAAGCACATTCATGGCTTTGGCATTTAGTTGTGCCTTCCTTATGTCATTGTCATCCCAATCTTTTTCAAGCTTGGGTACAGTGACACCCTCTACATAAATGGATGGGATGTATGGTCCATTTAGTATGGTGGTCCACATCTCATAGTCTTGGGCTTGGATAAATATTCTCATCCTAGCCTTCCAATATGAGTAGTCGGATCCATTAAAAAATGGAGGTCTATGGGTGGACTGGCCCTCAATGTGAGAAGATCCAAATGGGGTTGTCATTTTGATCTTTTACTCTTTGGGTAATAGAGTTCTGGCTCTGATACCACTTGTTGCCCAGATAGACAACCCAAGAGGGGAGGGGTGAATTGGGTCTTAAAATAATTATAGCAATTAAAAGGTTTGTGAATAACTAATCAATGCTTTTTGCAAGTGGATTAATTAGATGCTATGTGCAGTGTATGAAATGAAAGTAAGAGACAACAAGACAATCACAAACACAAGGAAATTTATAGTGGTTCGGAGCTAACCCTTGCTCCTACGTCCACTCCTCAAGCCTCACTTGGGAATTCACTATAACCCCTCGGATTACAGTCGGTTGTTTTACAAGCTCACAATCTAACTTGTTGTTTTACGAGATCACAACGAACTCGGTCGGTTTTCCCAGGCTCACCGACTAGAACCACCCAATTGTTTTTCCGGAATCATAATCAAACCCTTACACGTTGGTTTCAACCTAGGCTCACCAACAAACCTTTACACCCTTGATTCAATCCCCTGATTGAATCAAGTAACGAACAAATGGATTGAAAAACAAACAGAAAAATACAGCTTCTAAACAAGCAGATATTCAGCGATATAAATAAGAGAGAAGTTAAGAGCCCTCAAACGAATTTATGAAGATGTAGAGGAGGGTTTCTCGAACTCGGGGTCTCCTCTTGAATGTCTTGAAGACTTGAAGACTGAAGGAGACTTCTTTAATGCTGGGAAGAGTTGGTTGGATGGAGTTAATGGCCCCTCTTCCTTCTTTTTCTTTGAAATCCTTTGGTAGATGAAGATTTCTTGTTTTCTTTGAATGGAATGTCGCTTCTCTACCTTGCTACAGTTCTCTGTGGCTATTTAAGCCATTCCCCACGGAAACTAGCCGTTAGACACAATCTTCTAGCCGTTCTGCACATTCTGCACATCCTGACAATATTTTTGTTGGGATCGGAGTCGACTCGCGCGATCTGGAGTCGACTCATGCTTTTCTGGAGTCGGCTCGGCAACTGTTCCGGATTTGAATTAAAGTGCTCTTCTCGACTGGGAGTCGACTCGACTTAACCCGGAGTCGACTTCCCAAAGTCTGGAGCTGACCTGGCACTTTTGGAGTCGACTCATTCCAAGGAATCCATAGATGTATTCTTCAACTTTGCTCACTTGAGTCGACTCGAAAATTCTGGGAGTCGACTCGGCGCTCAGAGTCCGAACTCCCGATCTTCTGTCTTTTGACTCGTGCCATCCTGGAGTCGACTCGAACTGTTTCAGAGTCGACTCGGCTCTCAGTATCCGAAAAACAGTCTTCTGTCTTTTTGGGGTAGCGCTGTCTTGGAGTCGACTCGAACTGTCTTGGAGTCGACTCGCCTCTCAGAGACGAAAATATTGTCTTCTGTCTTTTTGGGGTCGCGCTATCTTGGTGTCGACTCGGACTTTGCGGGAGTCGACTCGGCTCTCAGTGTCCGAAAGTTGCTCTCTGACTTTTGCCTTGTATCACACTGGGAGTCGACTCTCGCTTCCTTTGGAGTCGACCTGCCAACCATCGGAGTCGACTCGAGTTCCTCAGGAGTCGACTCGGCTCTCAGGGTCCAAAATAACTTCTCTCTCTTTCTGTCTGTAACTCCCTGGAGTCGACTCGGCAGTATCGGAGTCGACTCGCGTTCTTCAGGAGTCGACTCGTTGACAGGTTTTGAGTTGGATCTTTCTGTTCGTCTGTCTGTTCTCAGTCGGAGTCGACTCGTAATGTACAGGAGTCGACTCGAGCCTGTGCCAGTGCTTCTGATACGCTTGGAGTCGACTCGTAATCTTCCGGAGTCGACTCGAGTCTCAGACTTTGGTTCAAATTGACTTCTTAACTTATCCAAAATGTCTTGAACCAAATATAGAGACACTTAACCATAAATTTACAATAATTTCACTGAAATACTAGATTAAATTCATTAGTAAACATAAGATATACTCAAATGCTTTGAGCTCATCAAAATTAAATAGGGTTATAATCAATCACTGCACATATAATTATATAAATATATTGAAATTATTTTAAATATTTTTAAAAAATAAAAAATATTATCCAGGATAAAATAAAGTCATTTAACTTTTATTTTTTGTTAAAAATAAATGGATTGAATTTTATAAAAATAATTAATTATTAAAATATGAAATACCATAATACATTTGAAATGATTATATTTTATAAAATGAATAAGTTTTCAATAGGTATAATGAACAATAATTTTTTATTACAACCTAAAGGTGTTGTAGTAGTTGAGTAGTAGGTAACAAATCGAGATGTCATAGGTTTGATCCTATCTATATATCTAGATGCATACACATGATTTTTAGATCTAACTTTTTCTGACAAAGTAGATGTTTAAGCAAAATCATTTACTCCCTTTTAGTGACAAATTATTTTGTCATGAATTATGTATGTGTTAACGACAACATTCATTTCGCCAATATTTGGTGACGAATTACTATTTTCGTCATAGATGACTTTTAGCGATGGGGCATGGTTATGAACCTAGCAACAAAATTTTTTTCGAACCTAGCAATAAAATTTTTTTCGTCATCAAATACTTTAAGCGATGAAATTTATTTTTTAACTATAAATTTTTTTGTTGATAAATGTATAAATTCTTGTAGTGTGTAATCTTACCTATAATACTTAAATATGAAGTATGTAGATCATAATACCATTCTTGGTTTCTCTTTTATGTGAAAAACCATTCTTGGTTTCTTAGAGCTTAATTTCTTGAATATTATTAAGCATATTGAATTACCATTGTTACTATCTCAGTTCAAATATGATTGATATTTTCTTTGGTGCACTTTCCTTCTTTGCTATATTGTTCGGTTAATATTGATGTACATATTGTTGTAAACGTGATACAAAAATATATAGAATCAATATATTTCTTTCTATTCCCTTATTTTATCAAATATATTGGAAAGAAACTATCCTGCAGATTTTTCTTTTTCAAAAAAAATCTTTCATTTTTTTTAAAATTTTCAATAGTGATCTTTGTGATCTATATATCTTTCAAAGAACTCTTTAACTCTCAACAACAGTTGTTAACTGAGTTGCTTAATTCTCTTCACCTGAAAGGCCTCAAATTCAAACTTGAGTGGTGAAGTATGCAAGGGAGTGATACCAACCAATTATTCTAACAAATGCTAGCCCTACCTTTTTATTAGTAAGAATGAGAGTTGGATATTCAAGATAAATAAGATTCATTCTTTCGGCATAACAATGAGAGTTTGCTATCTAAGATAAATAAGTTTAATTCTTTAAGTCATGTCAAGGTAGGAAAAGAATTGGATCGTCACATAGATTGTACACCTAATTCCACAATTCTTGGTGTGCTGCTTCCATTCCTTACTACATGTTAGAAAATAGTGTACTAGTCTATTAGAGAAAGTATATAGGATTAGCTTTACGTCCCATATCCATTGTATGGAAAAAAAAAATCGTGGTTGCCACTCCTGCAACCTAAGCTTGTTCCCATAATAGCCACAAGTTTAGTGTTCAAGAATATTTTGACAAGATTACGGAATAATTCAGCAAAAATTCAATAAAGTTTAAAAATCAAAATACATTGCTATGTAATTATTTAAAATTGTGTAATGCATGTAATTAATTAGAATTATATATCTTATATCTATTTAGAAATTGTTGGACATACTCGGCCGCTGTGCGGGCCATACCCGCGGGGTCCCTGAGCAGCACAGGGAGGGTCACTGTCAGCATGTCCTGCCGCCTGCCAACGGCGATGGCCTGGTTAGTAGGTGGGTCATACTGAGGGTCCCTGAACCCATGGCGAGGCCAGGTCGGAGTCCGGGGTTGGGCGAGGCCTTGGTCGGAGTCGACTCGTGGCACTGCCTTTGGTGGGGTTTAAGGAAATAGAGTTGCGCCTTCACTAACACCGGTCAGTTTTGGTGTAATAGTAGCGCTTGATCCTGACAATTGGTATCAGAGCCAGAGGTCTCGAGTTCGAAACCCAGGCATCGCGTTGGGGGGGGGAATGTTGGACATACTCGGCCGCTGTGCGGGCCATACCCGCGGGGTCCCTGAGCAGCACAGGGAGGGTCACTGTCAGCATGTCCTGCCGCCTGCCAACGACGATGGCCTGGTTAGTAGGTGGGTCATACTGAGGGTCCCTGAACCCATGGCGAGGCCAGGTCGGAGTCCGGGGTTGGGAGAGGCCTTGGTCGGAGTCGACTCGTGGCGCTGCCTTTGGTGGGGTTTAAGGAAATAGAGTTGTGCCTTCACTAACACCGGTCGGTTTTGGTGTAATGGTAGCGCTTAATCCTGACAGAAATCATATATATTAAATTAGTGAAAGTGTACCAAACCTAGGAACTATGAAGAAGAGTGCTAGGCATTATTGTGTGGAAGGATGAAAAGAAATAAAATTTGGAGAAGAGCATAGGACAGAGGTGAGGAAGCTTACTGATGCAGGATAATGCAGAGAAGAGAGGGAGAAGGAGGGAGAAGAGGTTATAAAGACACAGCAAGAAGAAGTTATAGAGACGCAGGAAGAAATAAGGGAAGCCACCCATGCCTAGCATGAGGAAGAGAAGAGAGTAGGCCAAGCCAAGGGATTTTTTTATTCAATGCTTCATTGTCCTAATCTATAAGAGGAGTAGCCTTTATATAGGCCTTACACTATGTCAATCAATTGACTACATACCAAATTTGGGCCCTTACATTCATTCAATCAATTGACTATGTCAATTAATTGATTGCATACCAAACTTGGACCCTTACATTAATTAATCACTTACCAATATTGATATAATCACTTGATCTAATTACTTGACCAAACAACTAACCAAATTGACTTGACCAATAACAAAAGCAACTAGCCAAATTGACTTGACTAATAACAAAAGCAACTAACCAACTTGACTCGATCAATAATAAAAGCCACTAATAATACAATGAAACAGAAATGACGCAGACTCGAGTGGACCCAATTTGGGGGTCCAACTCAAACTGATGTCATTCTCTGGTGCGACGTGAGCTAGTGGCTCGGATGGCTCCATCATCTGAATGAAGGGCTATGATGTCTCCATCAACTCCTTCCAAGTGGAAAAAACTCGATCCCTTCGAGGGCAGGTCTTATCGGTTATCGTACTAGGCTGGGGCACGATCAGAGGTGCGGTCGCAGTAAGTAGGCTCGTCAAATGGCTCAAATCTGATTTGATCACAATAATTTAGCGAACCTGATAACACGATCAGAGGGGGAAGCAGCTATTGCCAGGCCTGTTGGGCCTTGAGTTGAAGAAAGGGGTGATCCGTAAGGTGGTTTGGACTCGCGGGCCTAACGACTTGGCCCGTGATAAGCTACTTGGGGAGGTCTCGTGTCGGTGTGTTGTCGGGTCCAATGGGCTATCGGGAGTCAGGGTGTGTATGGGGTTGCGAGCAAACAAAGGGGAAGGGTAAGGGCGAGAAATGAGACCTCCAAGAGGTGGTGGTCACGGCGGCGGCTTCAAGGACCGGAGCGATGGTGGTGGGAGCAGAGGACGAGGGAGAGGTGGTGGAGGCCCTTGCGGGCGAGGCGGAGGCTGTGGGAGCCGCCGAGGTGGCGGCCGAGGCGGGGGAAGGGGCAGTGACCTAGGTGGTGGTTCTCGGACGGCGACGGCTGCGGGTGCACGGCGGCGCGGGTGGTGGAGCAACGGGAGGACGCGGGCAGACACGGGCGCACGGGAGGGTTTCTTCTTCCTCACTCGTGGACTGCAACAGGGAGTTTTCCCTTCCTTCCACGCGAAAAACCGCCGAACACCAAAGAACCCAAGATCGGGAGACTCCTCTTCCCCGGATCCTCTCGCGGGCGGTGCTCCTCCTCCAGATCTGGCGTGCGGCGGCGATGGGGACGCGGGCGTTCGGTGGAACTCGGCGGCCTTCTTTTCCGCCGGATCGGGAGCCTCCTCCTCCTCCGGACTGCGACGCGAACCGGGGGGGGGAGGCCTTCTCTCCGCCGAAAACAGGGGACTCACGGGAAGAGGGGGGCTGTTTTCGGCGTGGGCAAGAAGAAAGCTTGGAGAATATGAAAACCGCCTGAGAAGAAGAAAGGGCCTTCTTTTGCTTTTCGGCTTGGGAAGGATGCCACCTGAGAACCCCACGTGATGGAACGCCCACTCCTCATGCGAAGAAACAGAGATTTGGCGTTTTCCGGCTTGGGAGAAGAAAGCAAAGGCGCAACCAAGTGACGATTTTTTTGTTTTTTTTTAAGTTGCCGCATGACCGGGGAGCTTCGGCGACAGAGGCAAAGCTTATCAAATTTGATGCAGAATAATTACAAAGAAAAATAAAAGAAGAAAAAAAAAATTATAAAGATCAGAAAAAAAAAAAAGTTATAGAGACGCCGGAAGAAAAAAGAAAAAAAAAAGGATGGCCTTTATATATATCTTATACCAGGTCAATCAATTGACTACATACCAAATTTGGGCCCTTACATCAATTCAATCAATTGACTAAGTTAATTCATTGATTACATACCAAACTTGGATCCTTATATCAATTAATCACTTACCAATATTGATCTAATCAATTGATCTAATTACTTGACCCAACAACTAACTAAATTGACTAGATCAATAACAAAAGTAACTAACCAAATTGACTTGACCAATAACAAAAATAACTAACCAACTTGACTCGATCAATAATAAAAGATACTAATAATGCAATAAAACAGAAATGACGCGGACTCGAGTAAAATCAAACTGATGTCACTCTCTGGTGCGACATGAGTTAGTGGCTCGGATGGCTCCATCATCTGAATGAAAGGCTCTGATATCCCCATCACTTACAAGTAGGCCTGCAAGCAAGACGGGTAGGATTGGGGATAGGAACAACCCATACCCAATGCATATTCAAATCAGGTCAAAAAATAAACCTAAACATAATCCAATTCCCTTCGAGTTCGATCAGGTTAGATTTAATAGTAATTGTATAAATCCATCAGACTTTTCATATCAAATCAAGTCAAAAATAGTTCAAAGACAAATCATAATAAATACATACAAATTCATTATCTAATTATATCATAAATATCTTATGCAATAAAATAATAGCAAGCCACATGAAAACATTATCAAACATATTTTAAGTAGGATTTTCATAATTATAATCAATGATATAAATTATTAACAAATTATTAGAAGACTAAAAAGAGTACTATAGAAGACAACCAAAATATAAGAATAGAGAAATATATAAAAGCTATAAGGTGGCAAATAAGTAAGTTAAGAAGATAGTACGAGAGGCTAGATTCAAAGCATATGAAGTATTATATCACAAGTTAGAAGCTAAGAATAGAGAAAAAGATATTTCTAAGATTACAGACTAAGAGAAAAGAAAAACTAGAGATTTGATTAGGTTAAATGCATCAATGACAAAAATTAAAAAGTTTTGATTAAGGAGGACGGGATTAAAGAAGGATGGAGAGGTACTATTTTTATAAGCTATTCAATAAAGTCATATAAAATATTTAGGATGTCTTACTAGTTCCATTGAGGATAGAAATATTAAGTATGCATGTAAAATTGAATATCTGAGATAAAGGAGGCAATATAAAAGATGAAAATAGAGAAAGCGGTTGGACCTGATGAAACGTCTAATTTATTTAATAAAATTTTAAATATTAAGAAGACATCTGATGAATGGAGGAAGAATATTATAGTATTAATTTATAAAGATAAAGGTGATATTCAAAATTATTTTAACTATCGTGGTATTAAACTCATGCATTATAGAATAAAACTTTGGGAGAGGGTGTTTGAGCAAAGATCAAGATGTGATAGAAAAATATGAGAGAATTAATTTGATTTGAAGCTAGAAAGTTTGACTATAGAAGTCATTTTTCTTCTTTGAAGGTTAATAGATAAATATAGAGAAAAGATATAAGATCTTTATACAATTTTTATTAATATAGAGAAAGCATATAATAGAGTTTCCAGAGAAGTCTTATGGTGCGTATTAGAAAAAGAAAGAAGCTTTCATTGGTTATATTAATATGATTAAAGATATGAATAATAGAGTGGTTACTAGTATGAGAATTATGGATAATAATAAGTAAGTTTTCCATCATAATAGGTTTACACCAAGGTTCTACTCTAAACCCCCACCTTTTTGCGCTCGTTGTGGATGAACCTATTGGGCATATTTACGATAATATTCCTTAGCGCGTACTATTTGCAGATGTTATAGTCTTGGTGAATGAAACTAAAGTTTGAGGTAATCGTAAATTGCAATTATATAGGTGTGCACTAAAATTTAAGAGTTATAAGTTAGGTAGGACCAAGATAGAATACATGGAATATAGTTTTAATAAAATTAGAAATACAAATGAAAGTGAAGCAAAAGTTATGGATTATAAAGTTCATAGGATTGATCATTTTTAATATTTTGGATTCATTATTCACAAGAAAAGGATTCATATAGTCGACCCAAACTAGATTGGGATTAAGACTTAGTTGAGTTGAGTATATCATCAGAAGAAGACTTATATTTCTTATATTAAACCAGAGTATTGAAATATATGGTATACTAATTTTCTATCGGTCTAGGTTGGTTCAGTTTCAAATTGGAAATTTAAGTATCCAAATCTAATCCATTTTAAGAACAGGTCATTTTTTCAAATCCAAACCTAATCCAGGTAATTTTGGTGCTGGTTGGAATGAATTGGTTTCGGATCAGTGCCAGATTGGAGATAGATCAATCCACTTGTAGGCCTATATTTGAATGAGAATAAGTGGAAGATATCTAATCTTCTTTGTTTTGTTTTTGAAGAAAAAAACTTTTGGAAGAGAAGTCATGAAGGCAACAGAGAAAAGTTGGGAAGTCGAAAAAGTTTCACCCCTATTTTCTTCTATAAAAGATATCTTCTAAAAGATATCTCCCATGTCAAATCACTCTTCCCTATATGCCTTAGGCCTGCCTTTATCATTACCTAGAATCTCATGTGGCACCATAAACCTTCTTTTTGTCTAATGAACAATTTAGGATTCCTTGAATTAATCATGAATCATTCCCGTTTTATGATTAATTCATGAAACAACCGTGAACCTGCAAATTATTCATTTAATGTAGGGCTAGAACGGGGTCAGACTAGGTTGGGCTATATTTCTATTGGAATCCAACTTGAATTTTTTTTGGGCTCAGGGCTAGGCTTAGGCCTGAGATTTTTCAAAATGCTGACTTGATCTCAAGCTCATCAGAAACTCAATGCATTGACCCAAATTAGTCTTTTTAGGCCAAAAGACTGGACCGACTTATGTTCTGGTTGACCTAATTTTTGGCTCGATTGGCCCCTACATGGCTTGATTGGACCTGCCAAATTAATGAGAAATGGTAAAAATTAAATTTTTTAACAATAATGCACCATAGTATGACCACAATTGCCCTAGAAATAGGATATCTTGCTTTAAAATACTAGAAAAATACTAACTCCACGGGAATACTAATAAAAAGGAAAAGATGGTTCTTTTTTCTTTTATTTTGAATGAGAGAATGAGGGGAAGGATATTATAGGAGAGGGAGAGGACAACAGAAGGGAGGAGGCTAGAGTAGATCAAATAGAAGAGAGAGTAGACCTTGTCATGCTAGGAAGGCCATTCAAAGCTATACGGGTCCAACAAATTATGGTTGTCCAACCCTAACTCTCCAAGAATAGTGCCCATAGTTGGGCATCGCTCATCTCTTCTCTTTTTCATCTCTCTCTCTCTCACGGTGAGAGAGAAGGGATCAGGAACATTGGATGTGGCTGATCTCTTTGTTCTTGAAAAAGGGGGCCTGTAGCATTGGATTGTTGACCAGCAACGATGAGAGGAGGAGGGGACTAGTGGAAGTGGATGGAGAAGCGAAGAGCTGGAGAGATGTAGAGATCCCAAGGGTTAGAAAAATTCGGGACAAGAGACTTAGGGATCGAAGGTTTTAGCCCTCCCCTCTCACCCGTAGGCGGTCAATCCCACTACCTTAGCTTGGTAAACAGACAAATTAGATTCACTAAAGAAAAGGTCTGGCTAAATTGAGCCGCAGGGCCTAGTTGGATATAGAGCCAGAACAGGTCTCGGGCCTTGTTCCAGTCCTTTTTTTGGGTTTGATTTCAGGCTCGATTTTTGGTCCCGGCTCAAGCTCGGGCTTCAGGGTGGAGCTAAGCATCGACACAAGCTTAGCCAGAAATTCTTTCAGGTTCTACTTTTAGATCCTAACCCAACCTAAACTATTTCAAGCCTAGCTTATGGTCAGACTAGAAGCTGGCCCAAGTCCACTTTTGACATTAGTTGAACAACTTTGTGGAATAGTAAAATTTAAACAATTAATGAATTTTTCAAATTATCACATAATCTTGTTATTATAGTTGCAACAAGATAATATCTTATATTTTAATTAGGTAAAATGACTCTTGGAAGGTTATAGTCTTGTTTCTACATCTCTAGTGTGATTTAGAAGTGGGAACGTTATATTCAATTCTATAGACCAAACCTTGTTGGTCTTTTTATAATTAGATATTTTTTATTTTATACACATCATACTCGTATACACCTCAAAGAATGGAAAGCCTTCTTGTTGTGAATGGTGATACTATTTTCCAAGGTTAGTTTACAAATGGTTTGAGAAATAGTGATCTTAGAACTAAATAACATGGTAGCAAATTATTCAGTATATATGTGATATCTCAGAGTTGAATAATTTTATTTATTGTATAGAACTCTTGATGAACTCTCATTTATTACTAAGATCAAACTTTTTTTGGACAGACCAAACACCAAGAGAGAGAATATAAGACAGACAAGAGCTAGTCTGGTAGGACACCTGGCCTGTCCAACAAAGGAAGTATAGTTCATAGTGGAACCAGACATGGCAGAGGCGGCTGTACTTCTAGCAGTTCAAAAGATTGGTTTTGCTTTGGGTGGAGAAGCACTGAAAAAAGCTAGATCTCTGTTTGCAAATGAAGTCTCATTGTTGACTCAACTACCAAGTAGTATGAGCCGTATCAGGAGTGAACTTTTGGTAATGCAAGCCTTCCTCGGTCAAATAGATACTCGAACTGACAGCAACCAAGTCCTTGATGCTTGGGTTCAGGAGGTACGGAAACTAGCATATAGTGTTGAGGACATTATGGATGAGTATGTCTATCTCATAGCTCAACAGCAAGGGAGCGGGTTAGGAGGCTGTCTTTCAAAAGTAGTAAGGAGATCCCAAAATTTGGTTGCCTTCCATCAAATTGCTGCTCAGCTGAAAGAATTGGAAACTAATTTGGTTCACCTTTCACAAATGAAGGAGCGATGGATTAAGACAACAGAGGGAGCAATGGGTGGTAGTTCACGTAATGCTAGTGAAAAGCAACAGAATTTAGCAGACTCTTCTCGTTTCATGGATGAAGATGACCTTGTGGGGATTGACCAAAACAAAAAAAAATTAACTGAATGGCTACTTGATGAGGATCCAGTTGGCTCTATAATATCTGTGTGGGGCATGGGGGGATTGGGCAAAACAACCCTTGTCACCAATGTATATAAAAGTGAGAGAAAAGAGTTTCAATGTCATGCATGGGTATCCATCTCACAAACTTACGAGGTGGATGATCTTTTAAGAAGAATGATAAAGGAGCTGTATGAAAATGAAAAAGTAGAGAAAATTTCGAATGACATCAGAGAAATGGACCATATAAAGTTAGTTGAAAGAGTAAGAAGTTGGCTAGAGAAGAAAAAATATTTGATCGTACTGGATGATGTATGGGATATAAAAGCTTTCAATGCTATTAGTGATGCCATTAATGTTGATGACAACAATGGAAGCAGAGTAATCATTACAACTCGGATTGCTGAGGTAGCTTCACTAGCACATGACAGTCGAAAGCTTGAGCTCAAGGTTTTGGAAAGCACCGAGGCATGGGATCTATTTTGTAGGAGGGCATTCCGGAAAGATAAAGTGAGAAGATGTCCTAAAGAACTGGAGGAGTTGGGGAAGAAAATTGTATTAAAGTGTCAAGGGTTGCCACTAGCTATTGTCTCTTTAGGCAGTCTTCTATCCCTAAGAGAGAAAACCAAGTCAGAATGGGAGAAAGTTTATGATCGGCTGAGCTGGGAGTTGAATAACAACCCAAATTTGGACAATGTGAAGCATGTTCTGAATCTCAGCTATAACTATTTGCCGAGATATCTCAAGAACTGCTTCTTGCATTGCAGCATGTTCCCGGAGGATCATGTGCTTCAAAGAAAGAGGCTTATGAGGCTATGGGTCGCAGAGGGATTTGTGGAGGAAAGGGGATCAAGCACAATAGAAGAAGTGGCAGAGGACTATCTTAAGGAGCTCATCCATCGATGCATGCTTCAAGTTGTAGAGAGGAATCAATTTGGTAGAATAAAACACTGTCGAATGCACGATCTTGTACGAGAGTTGGCTGTACCATTGTCTAAGAAGGAAAATTTTAGTGCTGTTCTTGATGATCTTCAGATGGTGGGGAAGACGGGTAATGAAACACGCCGCCTATCAGTGCACAATTACAGTAACGAAATCCAATCGAGCATGGAGTTGCCAAGACTTCACACTTTCATGGTGTTTGACCGTTCAATGTCCTCATCATCATCCTTCTTGTCGCTGTGTTCCAGCTCTAGATATTTGACCGTCTTAGATCTGCAAGGCATCTCGATTGAGAGAGTACCAGATGAAATTGGAGACTTTTTCAATCTGCGCTTTTTGGGTCTGAGGGACACGAAGGTGAAGGTGCTACCTAAATCCTTGGGAAGGCTTCGTAACCTACAGACGCTCGACCTCATGAACAGTGAAATAGAGAAACTGCCAAGCACGACAAGGAACCTCAAGAAGTTGCGTCACTTGTTTGCCGAGAAGATTCTCGATCCAAATTGTAATACTATAAATGGTCGGAGAGGGGTGCGAGTTTCGAAAGGACTCTGGAATTTGAAAGACCTGCAGACTCTCCAAGCAGTGGAAGCAAACATGGAATTTGTGAAACGGCTAGGGAACTTGACGCAACTAAGGAGCATTCGGATATGGAAAGTGAGCGGCATCCATTGCAAAGACCTATGCGCTTCATTATCAAGGTTGCGCTACCTATCCTACTTGTCCCTTAATGCAAGCAACGAGAATGAGATTCTCCAGTTGGGAGGGTGGGATCATCCACCTCAGCATCTTCCAAAGCTTGATCTGAATGGACGGCTAGCAGAAGGGACGATGGAGTTGCCCTTATTTCGTGCCCTTGGAGCTAGCCTTCAGAATTTGTACCTGCGTCGGAGTGGGTTGGCAGAGGATCCAATTCAATCTCTTTCTCAGTTGACCAACCTCAGAGTACTCATACTGCAGAAGGCATATGACGGGCAGCGATTGTGGTTTGGCACAGGATGTTTCCCTAACTTGAAGCAACTCTTGTTAGACGATATGCCGCAACTTAATCAGGTTGAGGTAGAGGACGGCGCCATGGCAAGGCTGGAGGTCCTAGTCATGGATGCCCTACCCGCGTTAAAGGATGTTCCACGAGGCATCGAATATCTCACATCCCTCCAGGAACTGTACTTGAAGGATCTGCATCCAGAATTCAGAGGGAGGTTCCAAGAAAGCGACGACAAGAACAAGATTCAGCGCATCCCTGTTGCCTATTATGTTTTTCAGAGAGGGGACGAAACAAAATATGAAAAACTTTCATGATCCATCCCTCTGATCCATCCCTCTGCCCACTTATCTAGGACCACCAAGTAAGAGTCTTTCATTTTGTATCTTATCACTGCATCTCTTGTTTATTAATCATTCCTCATGCCCTGATCTTAACCCATTTTCCCAACAAAGAAATTAATTCGATATTTCTAGTTTGTGCTCAGTTTCTTCTACCCAACATCTGAATCCTATATTTTTCACATGTTCTTATGTCTTTACTATTACATGAGGCTCATATCTGCATATTTTGCCACTGGATATTTCGTGTTATATATATATATATATATTGCTGATCCTGATCTCTGATTTAGTTAATGGCAGCACCTATTAGTTCTTGAAAATAAGAGGGCTAATTTCCAGTAGCATAAATTTTTTTTCTTAATTTTTAAAATCTCATTAACATGTTTCTCCCTTAAATCAAAATTTAAATAATTTCTGTTATTTTCACAAGGATTTTGATTCAACTTATAACCTGATACACACTTCTATTTAACGACTTTTGTCACTATAATTTTTAACAAATATTTTCTAATTATTTTTGTCTTTAATTTACAAGCGCTATTTTTCTTTTCTCGATCTATATATTTCCTTTTCACTGCTCCAAAGCTAACCATTTTCCCTCTCTTCATCTCTATGCTATTGTCCTATATTTTTTTCTCTTAAAAATATGCGCCTTTTTTGTGGTATGATACTTTCCTTTTATGTATTTCTCAAAATCTAAATTATGATATGCACTTACAATTCCCTCCAAGTAAAACTTCATTTTGATTTTTACTTCCATTCAGATTTTACTCAAAAATAGGCTTTATTAGATATTTCATATAATCTTCACTTCATAATTTGATTTTATTGATTTAAAAATTTTGTATAACTCATTTTCTTCATAACTTTTCTTAATTTATCATACTCTTTTTAGCATACATTTTGGATTATGGAGGTATGGAATATTTAGAAAATTATGCATCTAGCTCATTAATCTATTCAATTGTTTTATTGACCTTGGATGAATAAAGGTTGCTTCATCTTGCAGGAAAATCATTTTAGGGAGTTGAGAACAAGCTCACAAGATTAAAATTCTAGCAGATATTTTATTAAATTTTTCTCTTTCTACTTATAATGTACTTTGCTCATAAAGATCTGTCTGCCGTGTATTATGTGTATAAGTGCTTGCCCTATTCTATTAGGATCCATTCAATATACTCAAAATGTGGTGTCTTTAAATGCTCATGTAGTCATAATGATGTGTAATATGTGTTTTTTTTCTTCATTAGATTGCTTATGTAATTAACTGGAAATTACTTTTTCCTAAGATCTTCTATTTTTCGGTTGGGTGAGGATAATTGAGTTTGTTATTTTATTAGTTGGTGCATACTATATAAATTGTGACTTTGCTCTAAGTCATTTATGGGGCTTTAGTAGTACCATTATCTTTACGAGCTCCTTTCTATATTTTGAGAGAGGACTATTGAACTTGTTATTTTATTAGTTGGTGCATTCTATAAAACTTGTGACTTCGCTCTAAGTCATTTATAAAGCTTCAGGAGTACAATTACCTTTAAAGCTCCTTTCCACATTTTGAGATAATTTTTTTCTAAAATCAAATAGAATCAAGTGAGAAGTTTTTTTTCCCTTAAAGAAAGATAGTTGTATTTTTTTATGGCTATTGGCTGAGCTTTTCTCACCGCCTAGCAATGAGCAAGCCAGAAAACTTGTTCGCAAGTTCTCGCAATAGCGGGGTAAATCATGGGAGTGATAGCAATATTTGAGTAACCAGAAAGAGGATAATCGAAAAGAAGATGATTTGATTAGCCTTGACTTCCAATGAATTTTGCTATCATCATACCACAATTCAATTGATAAGGGTTATGGTGCTAGGTTACGGTAAGGGTGTAGTGCTAGGATATGGTAGAAATCTAAATTGGTGAGAAAGATTACATCCTCAGCACATTTCTTATAAGGAGAAGGTATAGATTAATCCATCAGTATTGGTGAATCTGTGCTTGTCTGTGGTAACTGTAATGGATGCCGCAAAGCTGCCACACCTAAGAATTAGCTATAGTGTAGTTTGAATCCCCTTGCGTATACAAAATTAGGGGATGATATATATTACATATATATATATATATATACATATATATATATATATACATATATATATATATATACATATATATATATATACATATATATATACATATATCTATATATATACATATATATATATACATATATCTATATATATACATATATATATATATACATATATATATATATATATATACATATATATATACATATATCTATATATAAACATATATATATACATATATCTATATATATACATATGTATGTATATACATACATGTATGTGTATATACATACATATATATACATATACATACATACATATATATATACATACATACATATATATATATATATACACACATACATATATATATATATACACACACACATATACATACACACACACACACACACACACACATATATATATGTATGTATGTATGTATGTATATACATACATACATATATATATATATACATACATATATATATAGATACATACATATATATATATATGTATGTATGTATATATATGTATGTATCTATGTATTTGTATATATGCTTCTTTGAAAAGATGATAATGAGAACTTATGTGCATGTTATTTGTATGAGCTTTCTAAGTATTGATACAATATTCATTTTATCTGGTATTGCTAATTGATTATTTTCTTATTATTCATGGTATAGTGGTTCGGAATTCTTTCTAGGCTAGAAAAGCTCATATTCTTCTTTGCATTTTTTTCCAGAGTCACAAGGGGCATAATTTTGAATGGGAGGGATGCAGAGTTGGTGCTGCTACTAGTTAGTTAGCTAATTATCTCTTTTATTTTGCTGATACTGATGGACGTCAGAAACTATATAATTTAACTAGTTGATGATTTAATGTTAGTGGTATTATTGGATTGATTTAATTATAATTGTTGGTGTTATGTGGATATTATTCATCTCAAGCCTAGCATATTCTTTAGGGCACTGCCTTAGAGAGTGTGCGGCCGTGTTACGTGGTCGGACCCGAGTGTTGGGTTCGAGGCATGATACTATTTCATTAGGATTGGGGCTTGTGAATTCAAAGTTGTAATTGGCTCCTAATTGCAGATAGGCTAGGCTTAGTAGTGCAATTATAAAGAATGGCTCAATCCTTCAGTATTTTCAAACATAAAGTTTTAGTAACAAAAGCCAATATATAATAGCTCAGCTAGTTAACATCGCTCTTCACTTGGGTAAGGTCCAAGATTCAAGCCTAGTGAGTTATATGGTGCACCACAACTTTTGTAGTGACATGTACCTTTGCTAGATAGAGCATGACAATGATATCTGCATATTTTTTTTAAGATTTTGGATGCACATCAGAAGAATTTAAGTTGTCATTTGACATTACTTTCATTTTCTTATTTTAAAATATCAAAAAGTAAAAATTCTATTTCGATTTAATTTTGAATGTCAAAATATAAATATGTTTTATATTATCAATTACTTTTTAAAAATATAGATATGTCAATGGTGGCCAAGGCGGTAATAGTGTGGCGGAGATAGTAGAGGGCATAGGTGTGGTGGTGGTTATGGTGTTGGTGGTGGGAGCATAGATGATGTTGTGATGGTAGCAATGATAGTGGTAGAGCGATAAAAATTATAGTGGCAACGATGATGTGGCTAATTGGTGGGATAATAGCAACAGTGGTTGTTATCATATAATTACTATCGTGGAGACAATGATGATGGTGGTAGAAACAATAGTGACGATGGTAACGACATTGGTAATGGATAAAATGGTGGTGGTGTTGGTGGCAATAGATGGTGGAGACACCAATGGTGGTGGTGACATCCATGATGGTAGTGGTAGAGATGGTGTAGTGGTGGTGGTAAAAGATATGAGTTTCTTATTTTCGAAAATAGTGAAAGTAAGTTATTTCTTATTTTTCATCTCGATTCTATTATTTTATTTAAAAATAAAATTAAAATTAAAAGCGCTACCAAATAGGCCCTCAATTTTGGCTCCAAAATGAAAAAAAATTCTGTTCAATATATTTTATAGCAACTTACAATCAACCATTTGGCAGAATTGTCAAAATATTATATTTTATAGGGCAACTTGATAAATGGTAGATGGCGCAAAGCTCATCCTGCTCATCCTCTTATATTCCAACCAAACCAGAAAAAGTGAATGGAAAGGATTTTTTAGATTGTCACCATATAAAAATATTGCTTAATTGCAACCATCACAAAATATGGCAAAACGCCAGTACAAGTGGAATTGGGGCATATATTAATAATTGATTAGCACACTTATATGTTAACAATTTCACCACTTAATATAACTTTCTAGAGGCTAATACCCTTACTTGTTATCTTTGCCCTAGTTGTTGATGAGTTTCTTGCTAGTTAACAAGGTCTCAAATGTAAGTTACTTACAAAAGGTGGCATCTTAAATCATCAAATAAGAATCAACTTGACATTGAAGGCCCAAAATTTGGTGCAAATAGAATGAAATGAGTAAAATATCTAGCATTCCTAAATGTAAATAGTTGGAGGGTTTGGTCATACTTCGCTTTCATCGCACCCATGTAATTGACTAAAATATCCTCTATATAATGTTCCATTAAGAGTCTGGCCTTCATTTTCTATGGATTTAATAATTACTCTTAAATAAGGGGATTGCGATGGTGCTTTTTTTACTAAAAATATGATTAATCATAGTTGTTGATTAGCTATGCATCTCTCTCTCTCTCTCTCTCTCTCTCTCTCGCATTCAACATCCCTAATCCCCCATTTCTATTTGTCTCCCTGATCTTGCCCAAAATTAGACATCCCTTTATCCGCTGACGCATATCGACACAAGTGCTCCCCTCTCACCCATCAAGAAGGACCACTGTTTGCTTCTCTTTGTGTGAATGGATGCTGTAAAGAAGAAGGAATTGCCTTGAAAGAATACCGTTACAGAAGTTTCACCTACCTACTCAAGTAAGTTTCAACTCTAGCCTATGGGAACTTGGAGGCATTCGATATTATTTTCATAGAAATGTGCTTTCGTAGTTTGTACTATAGGGTGTCCTTTACTACGCTATCCGCATGAAAACAAGCTATTCGAGGGTCTTATCCAGAGGCCCCTATTATTCCTTATTTCCTGTCTTATTCCCTTGTCCTTTTTTGCCAAAAAAAATTAAGGATCAAAGGAGAAAAAATAAATTGGTTCTGGCTCTTGAAATTATTGAATTGAAAATAAGGTACGTCGCATCGGCCCGAACCAGATAGTACAGGACATACTATATTATACGGTTCGGTACCCATACCCGATATAGGTAGTATACTGACGCTCGGTATGCCAAAAAAATTCTGTACTATATCGTACCGACACTATGCTAGCGTAGCATCAGTACGGAATCTGATACCGAAACGGTGAATCTTGGTTAAAAGATATTGTTTTGTCTTTCTTCTAGTATTAGCTTATTTCTAGAGTGATTGCCAATATTGGATATTACCAGAAAAATTAAAATGCAAGTATGCAATGCTGCACATGAAAGTAAATTTATAGTGTTTTTCCTTCACTCATGCAATGCTTTATAGTCAAATTTTCCTTATATTCAGTAAATTTGCAGTGTTCTCCTTTCACTCTTGCAATGTTTTATAGACAAAATTTCCACATATTCAGTCACATGATGTTGTGCATTTATAAGGCATTGAATTTTTTGTTAGTCTGAAGTTAAAAAACAATTAATGCATATTATCTTTATGTTATATTTTTGCAAGCAGGTACGTGAATGTGGATGTCGCTGGATATTTTCAATGTGTAAGAAAATTCTCTCCGATAGATTCTAAGCTAATTTAAGTATCTGGTATGAGTACCTGGAACTGAACCAAATTGGTTCGATAAATTTTCTATCGCCCAATCATGCAAGCACAAGCCATTAACAAAGAGTGATCTAATCTTGCACTCGTACTGTATGAAGTGCTCGTTTTCTGGAGAAAAAAAAATGATCTAATCCCAGTTCTTATAGTGTTGGCAATTTCACCAAATTTACTCTACCCATGTCTGGATCACAAAATAATACTTGAAGAATGTAAAGAACTGATATATCTATGAGCAGACACATGGTAGGAGATGTGGAAAATAGGGGGAAAAAAGCCAAGGACAAACATGATGAATGGCATCATTTATTCCATGTCATAAAAACCTCATGAATAAGCCATGGACTATTTATGATAAGGTTTTGACTATTTTCATCCTTGTTAGAAGTGGAACTCAACTGCATTGTATATCATATATTTGAATTTCAAAATTAAAATACATAATCTGAAATTGTCGGTATTAAGTCTTACAGATACCCATACCTCTATACATGGTATTTTCAAATTATATGTGGAAGCTATAATGTATGTTGTATCGTTCCATATAGGTTCATACATGATATCATCCTTGTTGCTGGAAACTGGGCCCGGAGGCGACCGTCGGCTAAAAAGGGGGAGCTCCGGTGAGGATCAATGGGCTGCGGGTGGTGGCGGTCCGTCGGCGGGTGGCGTCCTCTGGGAGACCTGCAAGAAGAAGCCGGGGGTTTCCGGCGCCGGCCCTCCGATGCTTAAGTCAGAGGTGGAATATGAGCAAGAGCAATTTTTTCAAAGTTTCAGTCCTCTGCCCCTTTACGGTAGAGGAATTCCTCTTTTATAGTGGGGTGCTGGGTTACCTGTGACGCGATGGGTCCAGGTTACTGTACGGCTGAGCACGTCGCATAGATTGATGCACGATCATGGGAATTAATGCTTTGCCGTAGAGAATGAGGTCGGAATTATGGAGTTGTCATGGCTGATTGATCACAGCCGAGCTGATTTACCGTGGAGGATTGGAGATCCGTAGACAAAAGGAGCCATACGCGTTAATTGTTGAGTAAGCCGGAAGTCTGCAGAGACCATGCGCATTAATTGTCACGTAAGCCGGAGGTCTACAGAGACCATGCGCATTAATTGTCACGTAAGCCAGAGGTCTGCAAAGACCATGCGCATTAATTGTCGCGTAAGCCAGTCAAAGCGTAGTTCCGAGTTGGGCCATAGGAGGACGTGACAGTGGCGAGTAGTTGGTGAGGTCTGACTCCTAGAGATTGGATGCCTTCTGAGGTCGGGCGTTCTCTAGGTCGGGCGTTTCGAGGTTGAGAGTTCAGGTTCGGATGCCTGGTCTGGCGACAGGCCGTCCGAGGTCGGGCACCAGGTCGGTCATCCGAGGTCGGTTATCCGAGGTCGGGCGTTTGAGGTCGGGCGTCCGAGGTCGGGCGTTTGAGGTCGGTCGTCCGATCAGATTTTTGGGGCGACCTGTATTTCCCTCAACAATCCTCATGGAAGGGAGTTATACAAGGAAAGGCAAGGCACCCATTGATGGACATGGCGAAGCAATGCATTTAAAAAACATGGACCCATGATCACTTACCATTGCGAACATAATATTGGTGACCTTTTCCTTTGGGAAAAAATGGATATAAATTTTTCAATAAATATGCAAAGTATCAATGGTTTAGTATCAGGAAAGATACAGTAAAACATGACTTGGAGACCGGTGCAATCATTCACTGACGTTTTGTTTGCTCAAGGGAGGGTTCAGGAGATGAGAAGCATGTGATTGCCCTGAACATTTTACTATTCTTTTTTATCCCAACACAAGCAATGGTTTGTGTATAATTAACTTTGAAGAAAACCATAATCATCAGCTAGCTGGACCAGACGAAGTCCCATTTCCCCGATCACATCGCAACTTAGACGATGTTCGGAAAGCTGAAATTGCAAGCTTAGCATTTGTCGATATTCGAAAAAGTAAAATTTTCGATTTTTTGGAACATAGAGAAGGTGGGTATGAAAATATATCGTTCGCATACAAAGATCTATACAATCTTCGCTACCAGAGTGCTAGGAAGAAGATTTTAGAAGGTGATATTAAGGAGGTGCTAAAATACATGAAGGAGAGTAGTGAGATAGGCCTAGAATTTTTTATAGCTACGAAACAGATGCTGAAGGCTGCCTGACCAATTTATTTTGGTCTGATACGCAATCTCGCATAGATTACATGGATTTTGGTGATTAATTTGCTCGTGTTTGATAGTAGTTGTCGCACCCACCGGCGCTTCATGCCCTTCATCCCCTTCATTGGAATAAACCATCATCGTAAAACCATTGTCTTTGAATATGGTTTTGTTTCGAATGAGACTGTAGAAAGTTACAAATGGTTTCTACCAACATTTCTGAGAGCAATGTACCAAAGTCATCCACAATCTATCATCACTGATGGATACCATGCAATGCGCAAAGCAATCAAGAATGCCTTTCTATGCAGCTCATCATTCATGTAGTTTGCATATGTTGAAACATGCAATTGGCTGATCATATAAAAAACCATGATCTACTAAATGATGCTAAGGGTTTAATGTTTGATGAATGCACTCTAGATCAATTTGAGAGTGAATGGAAGGGGCTCTTTCTTAAGCATAATATTGCAGAAGATCATGAGTATATGAAATAATTTATGCAAAACAGGAAAATATGGGGCTAAAGCATATCTTCATGGACGAGCGTTTCTTGGGTATACAAGTACCCAACCAAGTGAAAGCTTAAACTCGAGCTTGCATAGATATTTATTTCGAAAGATGCACCTAAAGGACCTAATTGACCACTATGATCTATGTGCTTCACGTATGCGCCATTGGAGTGAGGCCGGAGACGATTGTAAACCCTGCAATCGATCCCTTGTTGTTGCACAGATTTGCGAGAGCTAGAAATGGATGCTGCAACGATGTACACTCCAACCATTTTTGAGCTTGTCCAACAAGAGCTTAAGATGGTAAAGCATGATGTGATTGTCCATTTTTAGACTCTGCATGCTCCAATGAATTCATGATGGCAAATGGAACAAGAAATGATGTTGTGGCTAAGGTGAATTGTAAGCTTGGTAATGGAATAAAATAGATTGGATATAGTTTTTGGGAGTTGCAGACAGTAGGTATGGAATCTAGTCGTGTTTGCTGTGTTGAGGCAATTATAGCAAGTAACAATTCCCTCATGTTGCATTTGGTCTAGATGGATGAAAAATACAGAAGTATGTTTTTTTTTTTGCTAAAATGGATAATTCATACATTTTTAGTACGGATACATCCAATAAAGTCAAAAAATAATAGGTTCCGGAGTGCTCTACGCAGCTGCCCTTTTCTAACCCATAGGGTGCCTCCAGAGTGATTGGCCCCATACGAGGCCACCTAGTCTGCGGCTCCATTTACTTCTCTGGAAACATGCTTGGCCTCAAAGACCACCCAATTACTCATCAAAGCCCAAATATTGCGAAGCAGAGGGTGGCTCCCTCCCTCGTTACTGGAGCCACCCTGAATCCATCTACTGTCCCTCTCTGATTTGATAGCTCGGGACACCTGAGCTCTCCCCTTGCTTGTGTAATGCCTCAAACGATGTTTTTCACTTAAGAGCTCCCACCATCGAGTTTTCTCAATGTCAACTTTGATGGATGCATGCTTGATGGTGGATGGAGGAGAGATGTTGGCTTCATCATCAGAGACCCAAACGCCAAGATGGTGGCTGCCGGAGGCCGTCAGATCTTCGACACCTTATTTCCTGGTGCTGAGCTGAGGGTGGCATGGGCTGGACTGAGCCACGCTCGGCAAGTGTTGCAAACTGGCCTCATCATACTTGAAAGTGGGTATTTCTTCGAACCGGCATTCTCGCATGCAGAATGCTCCCCATCCTTTAATTAGATTTTGGCGCATGATCAATATGGGTGATCAGATATTTTATGAAGCATCAAAATCTAAGGAGCATTATGTTGAGATAATGGTAGATTGAAGCTTTTTATAATAAGAAATGTAGATGGTCTGTGTTTTCCTAGATCCTTCAACCGTCGCAATGAAGAAGCTCCAGCTCCAAACGAGGATCATGGTCCCTTTCCTACGGTGCCTGACCCCCTAAGAAGCGATTAAAGTCCCATTATGAAATACCGCAAGATCGATGCGAACATTGTCATCAACGTAGTCATGCAAGGCGCAGTTGTCCTATTGCTAAAAATGATGCAATATAAGACATATGATGACTTCAATAGTAATGGCTTCCTTATGACATTTTAAGTCTTAATTAATCTGCACATATTGCAAGTTCTATTAAATTTTTTCAGAAAAAAATTAGTGCCTAAGGAAACATATAATTTTGACTGCAGATTTGCTGCTCAGCACATTTGTAAATCAACTTGGATGAAAAAAAAAAGTATCTAAGGAAACATAAAATTTTACGTTCTCAAACCCTCTAACTTGGTCACCACCTTTCTTACTGTGGGCCTCTCCTCTCCATTCAATCGAAGGCATCTCTCGGTGAGCTCCACGACTGCCATCAATTGCTCCATGGATCCCTCACGGAGGATGCGATCCTCGAGAATCTCACAAAGTCGACCCTCATTCATGCAAGAAATGAAATGTTTCGCATCTACTATATTCTTGAGATTTATTCATCGAGACAGCCTTCTCATCTATCAAGAGCTCGACGAATATTCTTATCTGCGAATTGACTAGAATGGAAGTATTATGGTCCAAGTACCCAAATATTCCTCTCATCAGGGAAGTAATTAAGGCAGTTTCGATCGAATAGAACCAACCTTGAAGTACCAAAATCTAAAACTTTAGCTATGTAGATGTCATCCAAGAGTATGATGGCGGACTTCACATCTCTGTGGATGATTGGAGTGGAGGCTGATGAGTGAAGGTAGGCCAGTGCTTCAGCAGCTTCTACAGTGATCCTCGCTTGATTTTCTAAAGATAACAAGCCTCGACGACCTTCGCCATGGATGTGGTGAGAGAGGGTTCCATTCGACATGAATTGAAACAACAGCAAGGGCACTTAGGTCTCTAAGCAACACCCCAAGCGCTTCACCACATTCTTATGGTTGATGGTGGAGAGGAGAATGACTTCATTTAATTATGAACGGCTTGATTTCACCTTTGGTTGCAATTTTGGATCTCTTAATCGCAACAGCTCTTTAGTCTGACAAGGTCCCTTTCTTTGTACACCATTCCGAAGCCTCCCAGACCAATAATGTAATCCTCATCGCAGTTGTTGGTTGTTCTCTATGGTGCTCCTTAGAGATAGATATCCTCATAATGGAATCATCACGACTGCCACCACCTAATGAAGAGATACGATGATGTATGAATCACCCGCTTGATGAGAGCACAAAAGTGCAATCGTCATACCATCTTAATTAGTATTATAGCTAATCATTAATAATAAAATTAACTAACTAACGTTGTATTCGTGTTTGAGTGCAAGTAATCCAAGAAACCCAATAATATCGGGTTTGAGCCCAATGTCCGGCAGCCCGAGCTCAAGTCAAACCAGCATCTTCCAGGGCCTGCACATCCTGACTTCATCCCGCGATACAACACAACATCGCGAGCATCTCCGTGTCCGTATCCAATGATCCAGATCAGCTCCCTCCGGCTTTAGCCTCTCTTCCAAGCCTCCCAAATAAGCAAGCCGCATCAAATCCCCCCTCCTGGCAAGGCAGATCCCAGCCATCCGTGCCTTCCTTCCATGCACCCAAATCAGCCGTCCGCATTCATCTCCCTCCCAGCGAGACAGACTTCCTTCCTTGCATCCGTGCCAGGCCGTCCGCATCCTCAGCATCCCCAGCGTCCTAGATTTCCGATGATTTCAGCATCCAACTTCTTCCTTCCACTTCAGCTCCCAGCATCAAATCCCCCCTCCCAGCAAGGCAGATCCCAGGCGCCCATCAAACCGTGATCGTCTCCTCCGGCTTCAGCCCCTCCTCCGCAATCACCGGCGATCCCATTTCTTCCGCCCGTGATGCAGCACTGGATCCGCGTCGCCACCTTCCGCTTCAGCTCCCAGCAGCACCCGAAGAAGGAAGCCCGCGTCCCCGCCTTCCGCATCAAGCATTCCGGCGATCCCGCATCCATGGCCCAAAGAAGTAAGACCGAGCCTCCCTTCCGTGATCCGCCCAGCCGATCCCGCTGATCCCGCCTCCACTACATCTCCAAGGGCCTATAAAAGAGGGGAGGAGGAGCTTAGAGAGGGTGTGCTCGGTTGGGGTGGAGGCCAAGAAAAAGAGGAACCAAGGAAAGGGCTCTTGGTCGGCTGGTCCAAGGAGGAAGAAGAACCAAGAACAGAGTGCTCTGTTCTTGGAAAGAAAGAAAAAAAAAAGAAAGAAAGATTAGTTTATGTCGAAGTCCCACCGTGGGAGAGAAAGGGATTTTCTCAGTTTTATTTTATTTTTCTATTTGCAGAAGAAAGGAGCATTAGGCTTCATCTTCAAGTTTTTTTACTTTTTGTAATCATTTTTTTTATGAGATCAATCAATTTTCTTCCATGCAATCTTTGTTCTAGGTTCAGTTTAATTTCTTTTTTTTTTGTGCAATCTTTTAATTTTTCTTTCATGCAAAATATGAAACTTTCTTTCATGCAATTTATGTTCCAGGTTTCAATCTTCTTAGCACTGTTTTCATCCATTTTAATTTATGCCAAAACTCTTCTTTGATTAATTATGCTTTTCGAATCTGAGTACCTTTCTTTTAGTTAGTTTCAATTAGAAAATCATATCAAAATCCCCGACATAATGTTTTTCTTTCGTTATTCAAAAATCGCTTTTGAATCCAAGTGAACGTTTTTATTTTTAAGCAACTCCAACCGCCTCCCTGTGGATCGACCTCTTACAACCGCTATTCTTCGAGTAGGAAAGGTAAGAGCAGAATTAAATTAAACTTTGTTTGTTGGTTCTAACAACGATCTGTTTAGCATATTTTTATGTAAACAAGAATTGGACGAACAAAATTTTGGCGCCGTTGCCGGAGAGGTAAATCGAGAAGCAAGAACGATCACGAAGATCAAATCGGATTTTGGATGCCAGGAGTGAACGCACTCCGGTAGTAAGTTTTTATTTTTATTTTTATTAATTTTTCTTATTTTGATAATTTTTAGTTAATAATTTCGTAGTTATTAAATTCTAAAATTTGAAATTCGAAATTTAAAATTTTTTTAAAAAAATTAAAATTAAAAAAAATTCCAAAATTCAAAAATTCAAAAAAAATTTAAATTCAAAATTTGAATTCTGAGATTCGAAATTTGAAGTTTAAAAGAAAAAAATTAAATCAAAAAAAAAATAAAAAAAATTATTATTTTTGCTAGTAATTGATAGGGTGCAATCCCCCGAGGTTATCATACCTCTATTGGGACTCCTCACGAAGTAATCTCCAGAGCTTATTCAACGGGCATTCGGAGATTGACTGATGTATAAGGATTGTGTTTAATTTACATTCAAGTTATTGCTATACAAAAAAAAATAAAAAAAATAAAAAAAATATTAAAAAATAAAAAATAAGAAAAAAATTTGTTTGCTCATTTAATCAGTACAACCTAATGACATTGCATAAACTTTAAAGAATTATTGATTATTTACTGCATTTAGTATTAAGCATTTGCATAAAAGAATTTAAGGGCAAAACCCATTAAAAAGATAAGGTCGGGAAGTCATTACCTGTCCTTAGCCCAAAAATCACCACCTTGCATCCATATCCTAAGCTAAATTAAATTAAAATCAAGTTAGACATTGGCCTTAGGGTTTTCGAGCTCAATGAGGCTCTTGGAAAGAAGCGGCTGAAAGCCACTCCAGTGAGAATTTAGTAATTGATAATGTCTAGAAAAGTTTTACAATAGTGAGAACTGTTACGGGTATTGTGGTATCGGTGTATCCCTTCTGGCACCACCACACACCCCGGGACTTTTCTGGTCACTGGTTACTGGATCGCTTAACTGGTAAGCTCAAGCTTAATCTGAAAGGGAGATTAGGAGCTGTCTAATCTAGAGAGAATTTCAGGAACTTTTTAACCTGATAAATCTCTGTGCAACTAGATTTAAGAAGCTACTAAACCTCACTTAATTCTAAGACTAATAGGGTCAAATTGTTGTGTGGTGTTGGTTGTGGTCATCTGTGTCTAGCCCTTCTCTTCTCTTAGGATTTCGTTTATTTTAGGAGTCAAATCTAATGAATTGTTGATAATGTATGCATGGTAGAAGGTCATTAAGGGATAAGTTAACCCCATTTGATCCTGAAATTGACAGAACTTTTCATCACAACCTGCGAACTGTAAACCAACCGTCAATCTCTACAATGGGTGAACATATCAGAACTTTGAATGAGTTGTTTGCACCCGCATCTACTAGTCCCCCTACTTGCATAGTATTACCAATTAATAATGCAGCCCAATTCGAGATTCGGGCTGCAACAATAAACATGTTACCCAAGTTTCATGGGTTCGAGAGCGAACAACCCTACATTCATCTAAACAAATTTTTGACAATCTGTCAAACATTTAGAAATCAAAATTTAGATGAAGAGGTATTAAATTAAGGTTGTTTCCCATGACTTTAGAGGATCGTGCCACTGCATGGCTGTATTCTCTTGCTTCTAATTCCATCACATCATGGGAACAACTATCTAGGAAGTTCATGGCTAAGTTCTATCCCATGGTAAAAACTGAAAAAATTAAGGATGCCATCAGAACTTTTAGAGAAAAATCTGAGGAGAAATTTTCCCAACTTTGGAAAAGATTTCATGATCTTTTGGTCAAGTGCCCGCACCATGGGCTTGACAAGGCTGATCTAGTCCACTTCTTTTACAAAGAACTACCTCCGGCACATAGAAACATGATCGAGTCCATGCACAAGGGTAGGTTCATGAACCAAACCCGAATCAAGCCTATGAATTTCTTGTTGACTTAGCCGAGAACGCCCAAAATTGGAGTAGCTATGGTGAGGAAGTAAATAGAGATGAGTTCGGATCTAGAAAACCAGGTAATTATGAAATGAAAGCAGACCCAGAACTCAAAAATGTCATGCCCAATCTGGTGACTGGAATGAACAACTTAAGCAAAAAGTTTGATGCTTTCACTGTTTCCACTAGCTCGAGTTCATACAAAGAGCTAAATCCCATCATGAAAGTGGATCACGAGTCACATAGTTTATGTATCTTGTGTAATAGTTCTGAGCATCTAGTGGAGTGTTGTCCTAGTTTACCCAATATTAAGGCTGAGCAGGCAAATGCTCTAAACTCATATAGTGCCTTCAAGAAGCCCACTCCCAATTCATTCAGCCCAGTCTACCACCCTGATAATAGGTTCCACCCAAATTTCTCATACAAGCAAAATGAATCTATTCAACATCAAGGTGGTCCACCAGGTTTTCAGAAGAATTTTCTCAGGATAGGTCCATCACAAATAAACCAATCATTGGCTCCACCTATTCTTACTTATAGTGTCCCTATCCCTCAGCAAACTACATCATTGGAAGCCATGATAGCTAACATGATGAAGCAGCAACAAGACTTCATCCAACAGCAACAACAGACCAACATGGCTCAAACCCAGACTAACCAATTCCATGCGCAAGCGATTGCAAAACTTGAGGTTAGTCTAAGCCAAATAGCAAACTCTCTAGGGGATAGAAAGAAAGGTGGACTACCTAGTCAGCCAGTGCCTAACCCTAGTAGGCAACAGAATCAAGGGCCGAGAGGCCAGTTTCAGATTGATTCTAATGGAAACCCTACCCATGAAGTTCAGGCAATTACTACTTTACGGTCTGGCAAACAAGTGGACAACAAGGTCCAACTTCCTGTACAAGAAAAAGAAGAAAAGCATGAACCGAACCCCACTCAAAAAAATGCACAAGAACAGGGAACACAAGGAATAGAGGAGAAACCAATAGAGACGTACACACCCAAGGCTCCCTTTCCTAGTAGACTACAAGACTCAAATAAAAAATCTCAGTACGATGAAATCATGGAAGTCTTTAAAAATGTCCAAATAAATTTACCTTTCCTAGATGCCATCAGACAGATCCCCTCCTATACAAAATTCTTAAAAGACCTAACCACGGTGAAAAGGAAAACCAGTATTCCTAGGCAAGCTGTGATGGCGGCACAAGCCTCATCTCTTATTCAACAACAGATTGCCCCAAAATACAAGGACCGTGGTTGCCCCACTGTTGAAATTAAAATAGGAGAAACCATCATTCGGAGAGCCCTATTAGACTTAGGAGCAAGTGTAAACCTATTACCCTATTCTGTCTACACCGAACTAGGTTTGGGGGAATTAAAGCCCACAAACATTACTTTGTCATTAGCAGATAGGACTGTGAAGTATCCTAAGGGAATTGTAGAGGATGTAATTGTAAAGGTAAATGAGTTTTACTACCCTGTGGATTTTGTAGTCCTCGAAACTGAACCAGCGAAAAACCCAGGTAGTCACATCCCGGTAATCCTTGGTAGACTATTTTTGGCCACTTCAAATGCTGTGATTAGTTGCCGAAATGGGATAATGACCTTAGCATTTGGAAACTTGACCGTCCAACTCAATATCTTTCACAGTAGTAATCAACCATCTGAGATGGACGATTTAGAAGAAATTCACATGATTGAAAACATAATCAGCAAGTCCTTCGAGGAATCAAGTTATTTTGATCCACTAGAAAGATGTTTGGCCCAATTCAGTCAAGATTGTGAGGAAGGAGAGTCGAATCAGGAGGTTAATGCATTACTAGATTCCATTCCTGTAATGGATACTAGCAGATGGGCTACTAAATTTGAATCATTACCTATACCTGAATTCCAACTAGTACCTTCAAGTGTCAAACCTCCCCAGCTTGAACTAAAAGATCTGCCTGAAAACCTAAAATATGCATTTCTAGGGGACAACAACACCTTACCTGTTATTATTGCATCAAATTTAACTGAAGAACAGGAAGAGAAGTTGTTAAATATCCTTCAGAAAAATCAAGAAGCGATCGGCTGGTCTATAGCTGATATTAAGGGGATTAGCCCTTCTGTGATCCAACATAAAATTCATCTAGAAGATGATGCAAAAACCTCTAGAGAACCACAAAGGCGACTTAACCCAGTCATGAAGGATGTGGTTCTAGCTGAAATCATTAAACTCTTAGATGCAGGGATTATATATCCTATTTCTGATAGTCAGTGGGTGAGCCCAGTTCAAGTCGTACCCAAGAAATCTGGAATTACTGTGATCAAGAATGACCAAAATGAGTTAGTCCCAACTCGAATCCAAACTGGATGGCGAGTGTGCATCGACTACAGAAAGCTGAACGCCATGACTAGGAAAGACCACTTTCCACTATCCTTCATTGACCAAATGTTAGAACGTCTAGCTGGCCATTCTCATTACTGTTTCCTTGATGGTTATTCTGGATATAACCAAGTTCCAATTGCACGTGAGGATCAAGAGAAAACCACATTCACCTGTCTTTATGGCACTTTTGCCTATCATCGCATGCCTTTTGGGTTATGCAATGCACCGGCTACATTCCAGCGGTGTATGATGAGCATTTTCTCCGACATGGTGGAGAAATTTTTAGAAGTTTTTATGGATGACTTTTTTATTCGGATCCAATTTTAATGAATGTCTCCATCACTTGACCCTTGTTGTAGAACGATGTAAAGAGAAAAATTTAGTTCTTAACTGGGAAAAATGCCATTTTATGGTCCAATCAGGTATTATTTTGAGACACATTGTGTCACAAAGGGGAATCGAGGTGGATAAAGCCAAAGTAGAATTAATTGCCAAGTTACCACCTCCCAAAACTGTTAGGGAAGTCAGATCCTTTTTAGGGCATGCGGGTTTTTACCGCCGCTTTATCAAGGATTTCAGTAAATTGTCGAAACCCTTATGCGATTTGTTGGCGAAAGATGCTACTTTTAATTTTTCGCCAATTTGTATAACTGCTTTCGAAAGACTAAAGTCTGAACTAACCTCAGCACCCATCATAAGGTCCCCTGATTGGAATCTGCCATTTGAAATCATGTGTGATGCATCTGATTATGCAATAGGTGCCGTCTTAGGACAGCGAGTAGAGAAGCTTCCCCATGTTATTCATTATGCGAGCAAAACTCTGAATGACGCCCAACTCAACTATTCCACCACTGAAAAAGAATTGTTGGCAGTTGTTTTTGCTCTAGATAAATTTCGTCCCTATTTGATAGGATCCAAGGTCCTCATTTATTCTGATCATGCCGCCCTTAAGTACCTTCTCACAAAGAAGGATGCCAAGGCAAGACTCATTCGTTGGATCCTATTGCTTCAAAAATTTGATCTTGAAATACAAGATAAATAAAAGTAGAGTCTCGATCAACCTAGTGCACCAACCAAAGGGATCTGAAAATGTTGTAGCTGACCACTTGTCCAGATTAATTGTTGAATCATCTGGAGAATCCATGCCTGTGTCCGAGACCTTCCCTAATGAACAATTAATGATGATTTCCCATACCAATGTTCCATGGTATGCTGATGTAGTCAACTATCTAGTTACTGAACGAATGCCCAGTTCATGGACCAAACAAAAGAAATTCCGCCTCCTAGCTCGTGTAAAGTGGTATTTTTGGGATGAACCATACCTATTTAAATATTGCCCTGATCAGATCATCCGACGGTGTATCCCTGAATACGAGCGAAGGAAAGTCCTTTCCTTTTGTCATGACCATGCTTGTGGTGGTCATTTCAGTGGTAAAAAGACGGCTGCAAAGGTTTTGCAGTGCGGATTCTATTGGCCCACACTATTTCATGACTCACACGAGTATTGCAAATCATGTGACCGATGTCAAAGACTAGGAAAAATTTTAAGAAAAAATGAGATGCCTCTGAACCCGATCTTAATTGTAGAAATCTTTGATGTTTGGGGTATTGATTTTATGGGTCCTTTTCCTATGTCATTTGGGCACCAGTACATACTCCTAGCTGTTGACTATGTGTCCAAGTGGATTGAGGTTGTCGCATGTAAGACCAATGATCATAAAGTAGTGATCAAGTTTCTTAAGGAGTCTGTCTTCGCTCGCTTTGGCACCCCTCGTGCTATCATTAGTGATGGGGGAAAACATTTTTGCAATAGAATTTTTAAAGCCCTTGCTAGGAAGTACAACATCACCCACAAGGTCGGTACACCATATCATCCACAAACAAGTGGACAAGTTAAGATTTCCAACAGAGAAATCAAGACCATCCTTGAAAAAACTGTCAATCCATCTCGAAAGGACTGGTCCTTTAGGTTAACAGATGCATTGTGGGCATATCGAACGGCCTACAAAACACCAATTGGAATGTCCCCATATAGGATTGTCTATGGCAAGGCTTGCCATTTACCTGTCGAGTTAGAACACAAGCCGTATTGGGCAATCAAACGCCTAAATTTCGATCTCGACAAGGCAGGAGAACATAGAAAGCTTCAGCTCGACGAGCTTGAAGAAATTAGGAACGATGCTTACGAGTGTGTTAAGAAGTACAAGGATCGCATGAAAGTCATGCATGATAAAATGATTACTCGTAAAGAGTTTCACCAAGGATAAAAAGTTCTCTTATATGATTCTCGATTACATCTATTCCCAGGGAAACTTAAATCTCGCTGGATTGGCCCATACACGGTAGAGAAAGTGCATCCGCATGGTGCGGTAGTAATATGCAATACTAAAGATGGTAGGTCGTTTCAAGTTAATGGACATCGTTTAAAATCATACCTTGAGTATTTGAGTCCAGAAGTCGAGGAGACACTTCTGACCGACCCTGTTTATCATGAATGAATTAGAATTGTCTGGCTGAAGACATAAAACTTAGCGCTCCTTGGGAGGCAACCCAACATATAAATATTATAAAAAAAAAGAAAAAAAAATTACTAACATGCAGGTTTGGGGGTATTTTGCCCCAATTTTTAATTTACCCGCCCATATCAGGTAACTTCTCCTCTGTCCTCTTACTGCTTTAAATTTTCTTTAACATTGAGGACAATGTTAGATTTAGGTTTGGGGGTATTCTTAAGCATTTGGAATTTAAAAAAAAATAGTTTTCAGTGAAAATTTTTGGAATAAAAAAATAAAAAATTAATTTCCTTACAACACACAAGGTATATAAAATCTAAGAGCCCAATGACTAGTCGGAAGTAGTGCAAAGTGAGTTCTTTTTATTAAGTTCCTTTTAGTGAGCTGTAAGCTAATTAGTGCTTTGAATTTCACAACACATCTGGCCTGCATTTTCTAAGGTATAGGTTCGACATTATGTTGAGAATACGGTAGCAAGCTCGAATCCTGATGAACCATCTTTTTCTGATCCAAAAAAAAAATACTATTTGGTGGAATTAGTCAGGTACATCGAAAAGGGCTACCTATTGTCAAAGGTCAGCGGGCTTGTGATGAGGAACCCGAGCATAGGTCCGTAGGGGAGTCTTGATGCCCGACACCTCATGCCAACTTGTGTGAGAATTGTCGACTAATTGCTCGCTACATGGAGGAATCATCACAGGAGTAAAAGTGCACAATATAAACATTTTCATGTTTCAAAAAAAAAGTTAAAAAAAAAATTATATTTTGACCTTAAGAAAGACAATAGTGTGAAAGTCGTTGTTGCAAAAATTCGAGTAAACTGTAATATTACAGATAAAGCCCATGAGGTATTAAAGTAAACATCCACAACTCTCGAAATCCTGCAGAAAAGATGATTTTGAATCAGCAAATAGGTCTTGTCCGACCAATTCTTGGAAACTACTAATATTAGCGATATTTTGGAGATCCAAAACCTTAGCTTGTGCATGGTCCAAACTTCACTGAGCACTCAAGTATAAATAAGTCTTACAACTTTCTAACGGAAAACTTAATGACTTCAACTTAAATTGCATACTAACCTAGAATTTGGGCTACTTAGTAATTAAAACCTTATGTGCTTTTGAAATTCTTATCAGTTATGTACTTGAAATTAGACTTTCATTTCATAAAACAAATTTTATTTTGGGATTGAAGTTTGTGGGTAACTTCACTGCAAACCCTCACGAGACAACACTCGTCCACTAGGGTAACCTAGGGGTTTAACGGCTTGTTGCACGTGCTAAGTGCAATCGTAATGCTCTACGAAAGTAAGTATTTATCTTAGTTCATGTATATTTATATTTATAAAAATAAATAAAACTTTTGCACTCTCATGTTATCATTGTCGCACTAAATTGCTAGAGACTAGTAATAAGCTGGTTGGGGGGTGTGATGAGAGCACAAAAGTGCAATCGTCATACCATCTTAATTAGTATTATAGCTAATCATTAATAATAAAATTAACTAACTAACGTTGTATTCGTGTTTGAGTGCAAGTAATCCAAGAAACCCAATAATATCGGGTTTGAGCCCAATGTCCGGCAGCCCGAGCTCAAGTCAAACCAGCATCTTCCAGGGCCTGCACATCCTGACTTCATCCCGCGATACAACACAACATCGCGAGCATCTCCGTGTCCGTATCCAATGATCCAGATCAGCTCCCTCCAGCTTCAGCCTCTCTTTCAAGCCTCCCAAATAAGCAAGCCACATCAAATCCCCCCTCCTGGCAAGGCAGATCCCAGCCATCCGTGCCTTCCTTCCATGCACCCAAATCAGCCGTCCGCATTCATCTCCCTCTCAGCGAGACAGACTTCCTTCCTTGCATCCGTGCCAGGCCGTCCGCATCCTCAGCATCCCCAGCGTCCCAGATTTCCGATGATTTCAGCATCCAGCTTCTTCCTTCCGCTTCAGCTCCCAGCATCAAATCCCCCCTCCCAGCAAGGCAGATCCCAAGCGCCCATCAAACCGTGATCGTCTCCTCCGGCTTCAGCCCCTCCTCCGCAATCACCGGCGATCCCATTTCTTCCGCCCGTGATGCAGCACCGGATCCGCGTCGCCACCTTCCGCTTCAGCTCCCAGCAGCACCCGAAGAAGGAAGCCCGCGTCCCCGCCTTCCGCATCAAGCATTTCGGCGATCCCGCATCCGTGGCCCAAAGAAGCAAGACCGAGCCTCCCTTCCGCGATCAGCCCAACCAATCCCGCTGATCCCGCCTCCACCACATCTCCAAGGGCCTATAAAAGAGGGGAGGAGGAGCTTAGAGAGGGTGTGCTCGGTTGGGGTGGAGGCCAAGAAATAGAGGAACCAAGGAAAGGGCTCTCGGTCGGCTGGTCCAAGGAGGAAGAAGAACCAAGAACAGAGTGCTCTGTTCTTGGAAAGAAAGAAAAAAAAAAAAGAAAGATTAGTTTATGTCGAAGTCCCACCGTGGGAGAGGAAAGGATTTTCTCAATTTTATTTTATTTTTCTATTTGCAGAAGAAAAGAGCATTAGGCTTCATCTTCAAGTTTTTTTACTTTTTGTAATCATTTTTTTTATGAGATCAATCAATTTTCTTCCATGCAATCTTTGTTCTAGGTTCAGTTTAATTTCTTTCTTTTTTTTTGTGCAATCTTTTAATTTTTCTTTCATGCAAAATATGAAACTTTCTTTCATGCAATTTATGTTCCAGGTTTCAATCTTCTTAGCACTATTTTCATCCATTTTAATTTATGCCAAAACTCTTCTTTGATTAATTATGCTTTTCGAATCTGAGTACCTTTCTTTTAGTTAGTTTCAATTAGAAAATCATATCAACATCCCTGACATAATGTTTTTCTTTCGTTATTCAAAAATCGCTTTTGAATCTAAGTGAACGTTTTTATTTTTAAGCAACTCCAACCGCCTCCCTGTGGATCGACCTCTTACAACCGCTATTCTTCGAGTAGGAAACGTAAGAGCAGAATTAAATTAAACTTTGTTTGTCGGTTCTAACAACGATCTGTTTAGCGTATTTTTAGGTAAACAGGAATTGGACGAACACCGCTCTAGCAAAAAAAAAAAAAAGAGAGAGAGAGAGAGATACGACATTGTAGCGAAAGACTGCCACTATGTTGAAAGAACTTCTCCTTGAGCTTGATAAGTCTTCTTTTTAGTTAGAATCCAGTACAACCAAGATACGTTGGCACAAAGAAATAGGTTAGGCTGATGGATGCATATATAGGTCTGTCTGGTTGCAAGAGATTACAACTACAGTTAACTATTAATATTTGACCGCATTACTAGTTGATGCTAATCAAAGTGTGGCCTTCTGGTTGACTGCAACCATGATAGCAACATCACATGTTTCAAGCCTTACATGTGGTCTCAGATTTTGGCCGCCAAGTGCAATTTTTTCTTATGAAATTCCAGGGACACATGTTGTAGTCCTAGGCTGTCACAGGAACATCTAGGTGTAGTTCATCGCATACAATTTGATATTGCGCCTTTGGTTACCCCTATATGTCAATTCTTGTAAAGAACTCTTAACTCCTGAGATTGAAACTTGCACCATTGTTGCAATCTAAATTGCTTAAACCTTAGGCTAGAGAGAGGCTCTGATAAGTTATACTTGGTTTGAAAAAGGTTAGGAATTTTTTAAATATTATCTTCCAATCTCAAAAGGCATAAATAATTTTAGGATAAAAAGATGGATCTCAGTTTGTGTTCCTATAGAACATTTCTATTCCATGGAAGAATTGCCTGGTCCATTTGTGTCTCCATGAAATGATACATAGTAATATAGTGCAATTGAACATGCTGAGGTTATTATTTTGGTTAACAAGGCAAAAGTAGCGCTATACTGCCCAACATATTAATTGCTAAAAAACTGGAGCTTTTGGTTATTTCAAAATAGAAGTAGGGATAAGAAGATTGGAAAACTCTTAGATAAATGTCCTATATAACCAATTTGCCTTACAAAATACCTATTACTCACAAATTATCCGCCCTTTAACAATTTTTCTTATTTCCAAACCAACTAAGCGGCAAATTGATTCTAGGTTCTTAATTTAGCTTGCATTTCGCACATACTTGCATAGACCAGATTCCTCAAACTATAGCATGTAAGGAGTCTTTCACATTTCACATTTTGACTATATTATTAAAAGACACCTGATTTTTAGATGATCCCATGCTCTTGAAACTATTATTTATTTATATGATTTATTTTAGAATAATTATTTAATATTTATATGTGATTGGCTTATTATTTTTGATCTCTTTGATCCAGTTTGGACTCTGCTATTTTATTTTTTTCAAAACCTAAGGCTCATCTTCTACCAAAAAATAAAAATCTTACAAAAAAATAAAAACAAAGTCTCGTAATGCAATTTATTTTTCTTTGGTGTTTGTCTTCTTTCTAAGTCATGTGCTTTGCGCATGCATATTATAAATTACTATATAATACAAATGTTTGGGATTTTGATTTCATGCAAATATTTTGACTCCCTGTAGGATTTTTTGGGAAAATTCAGTAGAATTAAGCTAGATTTTTTATAGAAATTGGACATGTTAGTCTACTCAGCCGGTTTTTTTTCCTAAAAGTCCATTCTAGTTTTGGCCTAAATCCGATCATTGAGCGTATTAGACTGCAAGATAAGAAAAAAATATATGGAGATTTTTTTTTCCCTATAGGATTTAGGCTAAGGAAGAATTGTGTTGATATAGATTTTATTTAACTAGGCTGTATAATCTATGATCTTATAGGAAATTCCATTCAATTCTATTAGATTTTCTAAATAGATCCTTATTAGGATTATAAAACTATCACTTCATAGTTTTTTTTTTTTTTTTTGTTGGTTCATTGGTGTATCTGTATCTATGGTCGTTACAAAACTATCCTTTCATATACGGTTCTCGTTGTATTGTATTTGTTCGTCTCTGTGTCAGATGCTACTAATGGGAACTCTAAGCGTATAGCTGAATGAGGGGTCACATCCTTGACCGACCCGCAGTGCACCGAAGAAGATCCGATATTTGTCCCGACTCGGAGTCGGGTTACGAAGACTGGGTCGGATTGGATTGGATTTGATTTATCAAAATCCGACCCGATTACACGGCTGTCTAATCTTTCTCGACGAACCACCGACCCAGAACCCAGCCTTTCCTCCCTTCTCGGCCTTGCTCGGATCAAAACTCGTGGGTTTTCCGAAAGCTATTCCTGGAATTAGGGTTCCGGCGTTGATCCGGCGGAGGGAGAGAGGGGGAGAAGGAGAGGATGGGAGAGCGCAAGGTGTTGAACAAATACTACCCGCCGGACTTTGATCCGGCGAAGATCCCACGGCGGCGGCAGCCTAAGAACCAACAGATCAAGGTTCGTATGATGCTTCACATGAGCATCCGCTGCAACACCTGTGGCACCTACATCTACAAGGGCACCAAGTTCAATTCCCGCAAAGAAGATGTCATCGGAGATGTAATCCCCTTCTATCCCTTCTCATGTGTTTCCCTTCCTCCTCTTCTTCTTCTTCTTTTTGTTCTTGATCGATTCGTCTCTTTCCCGCAGCTTCGTTCCATCGTTGTTCGTTTCCTTCTATTCTTTTTCAGTTGATTTCTTTCTTTTTTTTTGTTGTAACCTGTTAATTGAAGGTTTAGATTTCGCCGAGTTTTCCACGCAGTTTGAGTTATCTATTCATGGTCCCCTATCGTATTTGCATTATTTTATCTGTTTGATTGGTGAGATTCCTTTAGTTTGTTTGATATGCTGTAGAAAGGGTAAAATTATATTTAAAGTTTACCTGGAATTTGAGATTTATCTTAGCTGGGTCGAGATCCCTATACTCTGATATTGTAATTTCATAGATTTTGAGGTACAAGGTAACCTGAAGGTCATAAATTATCTTCAGATTAACATTATCGATGGTATTAAATTTCAGGAATTCTTTATTTGGTTAATGTTTGGTTGAAAAGTTAAATTTGATTGCGCATTTGATGAGGAACTGAGATTGATGTTTGGAATTTTGATTGGCATCCTGCAGACGTATCTGGGAATTCAGATTTTTCGGTTCTACTTCAAATGCACCAGATGCTCGGCTGAAATTGCATTCAAAACAGATCCTCAGAATTCGGACTATGTTGTTGAATCCGGAGCATCCCGAAATTTTGAGCCTTGGCGGGAAGAGGACGAAGTGAGTGATTTACATAATGCTCCGTAGCATGTTATATTGCTGGGTTTGACTAGTACATGTTCTGGGGTATTCTTGATCTTTGATATTTTTGCAATAGAATTGTGGTTTCAATTCCAATATCTTATGTTGTGCTTTCATCAGGCAGTAGAAAAAGAGAAGAAGAAAAGAGCTGCTGAAGAGATGGGGGATGCGATGAAGTCACTGGAAAACAGAGCAGTGGATTCAAAGAGAGATATGGACATACTTGCAGCACTAGAAGAAATGAGGTCTATGGAGGTATAAATTGGACTCTATCCCCAAATTTCCTCAGACTTTTATAGTTACTGGTGACATCAATACGACCAGGGGTTCAGGATAGTTTGTGATTCTGTACTATTATCATGCTGACAGATTCTTTTTTGCTGTTCTCCAGTCAAGACATGCAACTGTGAGTGTCGATATGATGCTAGAGACTCTAAAGCGTTCAGCCTACGACAAGGTAAGATTTTGGTTACTTTCCTTTCTCACTCCCCCTTGTGAACTTTTCATTCCTAAAGAATGATTGAGTATGTGGTCATTTCAGTGAAGCATTAACAACAGTACCATGAGCATGGCCCCTATTGCCTTTATTCTCTATACGACGTTTTCTCTTTCTTCTAGAATACGCTTGAGGAGGGATGGTTATGTTGTTAAATGATTAAGTTTCAATACAGTTCATATGGGTCGGTATGGAATGGTACAAAATCTGTACCGACCCCAACTTGAGTTTCGTATCGGTTTCCACCTGTACAGGACGTGCCATACAGTACTGGGTGGTATGGTAGACCATGCTCTGTTTAAATATTATCAAGATCATATCCGAAGGAAGGTTTTTACAGTGACCTGTCTTGACAACTTGTAGTACAATGATTTTAGGTATCCGATACTTGACTAGTGACCTTGGTGTAACATTAGTTTGGGCTGATCTTAATTAGTGTTATATTTTAAGGGAAGAAAGATATAAAGGTCACAAAATAGGGAGTTTGGGTTTTGATAAGATTATCATATGTGAATGGCATGCGTATTTGAAATTTTTTTAAGAATGGAAAAAACTAAAGAGGAGATACAGAAAGTGTATAACTCATTATACATTACTAATAAAGTGTGATAATAGTAAGACCTTTATTAGGTATTGTTACGGGGGAACTTAGCCACCATGCCCCACGTGACCGGCACGCGCGCCCAGAAAGACTACGGCTGCCCCTTGATCCAGCAATCCGACCTCGGGTCGGATATCTTCGGCTCCGCAGCCCAACCCCGAGTCGGCTGCCCCTTGGTCCAGCAATCCGACCTCGGGTCGGATATCTTCGGCTCCGCAGCCCGACCCCGAGTCGGCTGCCCCTTGGTCCAGCAATCCGACCTCGGGTCGGATATCTTCGGCTCCGCAGCCCGACCCCGAGTCGGGTGCCCCTTGGTTCAGCAATCCGACCTCGGGTCGGATATCTTCGGCTCCGCAGCCCGACCCCGGGTCGGCTGCCCCTTGATCCAGCAATCCGACCTCGGGTCGGATATCTTCGGCTCCGCAGCCCGACCCCGAGTCGGGTGCCCCTTGATCCAGCAATCCGACCCCAAGTCGGCAATCTCTTGACAACAACAGACTGTTCCCCTGAGGCACGCCGCGGCCCCCTGCTCCACTACTCCCTGCAACGGCCGTATCCGGCGCTGCCCCACGATCCCCTGTAACAGCCGTACAAAGCGGAGCTCCACTACGCCCTGCCATGGCCGTACCCAGCGCTGCCCCACGACGCCCTGTAACGACCATGTCAGTGGCAACCCCATCGTGCCACACGATGACCAATCCCCAGAAAAACCCCCCAGCCTGATATATATGCGGCTGGGGGGGGAAGGGGGAGGGTAAGCAAGATTTTTCAGAGTATTATCTTACCTGCTACCTCTTCTTCTCCTTCGATCTTCCCTAACTTGATCGTCGGAGGGCCCCCACCACCCCGGTGGTGGTGCGAGGCTTGCTTGCAGGTTTTCCGGCGGAAGGTGGAGCGCAATCGAAGTAATTCCAAGGGAACCCCGTTCACACCGCTGTGCCAATCGTTCTCGGTTTGGACCCCCAGCAACAGTTGGCGCTAGAGGAAGGGCACCGGATCTCAGAGCGATCGTAATCGCACGGCGAGGTGGTCGTGGAGCTTCCAATGCTTCCGGTCGCGGGGCCTCTCGCGCCTCTGGCCGGGAGGCCGCTGCATCTCCAACACACTCTCAGCAACACTCCACCGCCCCACCGCCCATTCAGACGGTCGAAGCCGCCCAGTTCGACCAGCTAACCCAGCAGGTTCGCACCCTCGCAGAGGCGGTGCAGAATCTGCGGGGTGCGATGTCCCGGGCGCCGCAGCGGGCTCAGGAGCCGCCGCTGCCTGAGCGTTCGCCTGTCCTCCTCAACCCGCGCTCCTTCCTCTCCCATGGGGAGGAACGCCGGCGCGAGGAGGATTCTCGAGCACGCTCCATTCTGCCGGGACCTTCCCACCGGAGCTGCGCGGGGTACGAGAGGCGGGCCCGGGCGCGTTTCCAGACCCCCCAGTCCTCGAGGAACCCGCGCTCCAGTCGGTCCCCCTCTCGCCGCTCCTTGTCTCCCACCCACCGGTCGCGCTCCCTGGACCGGCGGGTGGACGATCTCCACCGACAACTCCAGGTCCTGAAGGGCCATTCTAAAGATTCCTTCGCCGACTTAGAGATCTCCTCCCAGCCGGCGCTTGCCTCGAGGATCCTGCGGACCCCGAATCCGCCGGGGTTCAAAATGCCGGCGATCGAGCCCTATGACGGGGCGGCGGACCCGCGGGATCACGTCGAGAGTTTCAGGACCCTTATGCTCCTCCACGGAGCATCAGATCCCCTTCTCTGCAAGGCTTTCCTGGCAACCCTCCGTGGCCCGGCGAGGGCGTGGTTCGCCGGGCTGGAGGCTGACTCAATCCGGTCCTTCGACCAGTTCACCCGCCTCTTCATCACTCATTTCGCCGTCAGTAGCCGGCGGCGACTGGTCTCCGACTCCCTCTTTGATGTCCGGCAAAACGAGGGAGAAAGCCTGCGGGATTATCTTACCCGCTTCAACAGGGCTACGCTGGAGGTCCGGAACCTGAGTCAGGAGGTAGCTCTTTCAGCCCTGAAGCGTGGCTTCCGGAAGGGCAGACTCACCTTCTCCCTGGACAAACGCCTGCCGCGGAGCTTCCCAGAGCTGTTGTCCCGGGCGAACCAGTATGCGGACGCCGAGGAGTCGGCCGCCCACCGGAGCAAGGAGGCCGTCGAGATCCCTCCAAAGCTTGGGAAGAAAAGGCGGAAAGAGGCACGCCAGAGGAGGAGCCCGACGCCCCAGCGTCGGCGCAGAAGCCCGTCGCCGGCGAAGAACCACGGCGCCCCACGCCCTCGTTCTCCGCCCCGACGTTTCAACCGGTACACCCCTCTCCTGACTCCCCGGGCCCAGATCCTTATGGAGATCAAGGGGCGGGAGGACCTCCCGGCCCCGAGACAGATGCGGAGGATACCTGGGAAGAGGCCCTCCCGGGCGTACTGTGAGTACCACCGAGACCACGGCCACGACACAGAGGACTGCTTCCAGCTTCGGGACGAGATCGAGGCTCTCATCCGTCGGGGGCGTCTCGGTCGATATGTGAGCGACCGACGTCCCCCCGCAGACCCGCGTCCGGCCGACCCGGCTCCTCCGGAGCCTCGAGAGCAGAATCGACCCGTTGCGGGCGTGATCCACACTATCACTGGGGGCTGCCCCCGGCCCGTGAGGAACGCAGGGGGCTCGACGGAGACGTCAGGTGCGGCCGTCGCAAAGAGGCAGAGGGTCGGCAATGTAATCACCTTTTGTGATGAGGATGTAAAGGGGGTTCAGACCCCCCACGATGACGCCATGGTAATCTCCCTCACTATGGCAAACTATGATGTAAGGCGTGTTCTTGTGGATAGTGGAAGCTCAGCTGATAGCCTTCCAAAAGATGGGCTTGTCCAGACAATTGTTGCACAAAATATCCACCCCCCTCATAGGATTCACCGGTGACGCTGTCCCGGCGGAAGGTGTCGTTGAGCTGCCTGTGACTGCGGGCGTCGCACCCGCAGAAGCCACGGTGCGACTCGGGTTCTTGGTCGTCCATGTTCCCTCGGCCTACAACGCTATCCTCGGACGACCCGGACTGAACGCCCTTCGCGCGATGGTCTCTACGTACCACTTGCTCATGCGGTTCCCCACGGCAGTCGGGATCGGGGAGGTCCGAGGCGACCAACCGACCGCACGGCAATGTTTCCTAGCGACCCTCAAAGGGAAGAAGCCCGCAGAAGCTCTAAGCGTCGAGTCCCTTGATGCCAGAGACGAGGTGGCCTTGCGGCAGGGGGAGCCGGCCGAGGGTGTGGTCGAAGTTCCCCTCGAGGAAGGCCGCCGAGACCGGGTGGTCCGGGTCGGCGCCAATCTCGACCCGGGAGCTCGGGCCCGATTGGTGGAATTCCTCCGAGCCAATGCCGATGTATTTGCCTGGTCGGCGGCTGATGTACCTGGGATCGACCCGGAGGTCATTTCTCACGCCCTCAACGTCGACCCGACCCACCGGCCAGTGAAGCAGAAGAAGAGACACTGTGCCCCGGATCGGATCCGGGTGGTCGACCAGGAGGTAGACAAACTCTTGGAGGCAGGATTCATAAGGGAGGTGAGTTACCCCGAGCGGCTGGCAAATGTTGTACTGGTCCGGAAGGCGAGCGGGAAGTGGAGGATGTGCGTCGACTATACCGACCTGAACAAGGCGTGCCCTAAGGATAGCTTCCCGCTTCCGCGGATAGACCAACTGGTCGACGCGACTTCCGGATATCAGCTGCTGTCTTTCATGGACGCCTTCTCCGGTTACAACCAGATAATGATGGCCCCACAGGACGAGGAGAAAACTGCCTTTATAACAGACCGGGGGCTGTACTGCTACAAGGTAATGCCCTTCGGTCTGAAGAACGCTGGCGCCACTTACCAGCGCCTTGTCAACAAAATCTTCAAAGAGCAAATCGGCCGGAACATGGAGGTGTACGTGGACGATATGCTGGTGAAGAGCCGCCAGGCAGACCAGCACATCGTGGATCTGGAGGAGACTTTCACCACCTTGCGGAAGTTTCGCATGAAGCTGAACCCAGCGAAGTGCGCCTTCGGCGCTTCGGCCGGGAGGTTCCTCGGTTTCATTGTCAATCAGCGGGGTATCGAAGCCAACTCGGACAAAATCAAGGCTATCCAAAGTATGTCCCCTCCGACCAAAGTGAAGGAGGTTCAGGAGCTCGCTGGAAGGGTCGCCGCGCTCGGACGATTTGTGGCAAAATCGGCCGAACGCTGCCAACCATTCTTCAAGGTGTTAAAACGCCCGAAAGACTTCCTCTGGACGGCCGAATGTCAAGCAGCGTTCGACCAGCTCAAGGAATACCTGGCGTCTCCTCCCCTGCTATCCAAGCCGCAGGAAGGGGAGATGCTCTACCTCTATCTGGCGGTCTCCCCAACCGCGGTCAGTGCGGTGCTGGTTCGGGAAGAGGCAAAGCTCCAGAAGCCTGTGTACTACATCAGCCGGGTCCTACGGGACGCCGAGACGCGGTATACGAAGGCTGAAAGGATCGCCTTCGCGCTGCTGACTGCGACCAGGAGGCTCCGTCCCTATTTCCAGGCCCATTCTGTCACCCTCTTAACTGATCAACCGTTACGACAGATCCTCAGCAACCCCGAGAATGCGGGACGGCTGGTAAAGTGGGCAGTAGAACTCGGTGAGCTCGACATCCGCTACCAGCCTCGACCCGCCATCAAGGCCCAGGTGCTCGTGGACTTCCTCGCTGAGTGCACGGTGCAGGAGGCGGAGCCTAGACCGTCGGAAACGCCCAGCCTCGACCTCCTGATCTGGACGCTTCACATCGATGGGTCGTCGAACCCCGAGGGTGGAGGAGCCGAGCTGGTCCTTACCAGTCCTGATGGAGTGATAGCCGAGTATGCCTTGAGGTTTGGATTTCCAGTGACCAACAACGAGGCGGAGTACGAGGCCCTAGTCGCGGGACTCAAACTCACCGGGGAGCTCGGCATCCGGCGATTGAAGGTTTTCACCGACTCCCAGCTGGTGGTCGGGCAGGTCCGTGGGGAGTTCGAGGCCCGGATCCCGACCATGCAGAACTACGTCCGGAAGGTGCAAGCACTCATTCCCGACCTCGGCAGCATCGACCTCCAGCAGGTCCCCAGAAGCGAAAATGCCAGGGCCGACAGGTTGTCCCGCTTGGTGGGCGCAGAGGCGCACAACTTGTCGAGGGCAATCTACCTGGAGAACCTGGATGCCCCGAGCATCGGCGAGGCTGGAGCGGTGATGGCGATTGATCCGGAGCCGTCTTGGATGGACCCGCTCGTCGCTTACCTCGCCGAAGGGATCCTCCCTGAAGACGAAGATCAAGCTCGGCGACTTGGCAGGCTCCACCGCACCTACGCTTATATTTATAGCCAAACTGTGGCCCCCCGGTCGTTCCGATACGGGTGGCTCCAATAAATGCGGGCACATCGAATCCGGAGCCGTTCCGGCTCTCGAGGCTTATCCCCCCACGATCTCCTAAGCGTCGTTCTCCTTAATTGTATTCTTCGTGCAGGACACTCCGGGCGGCGTGTATCCCGCGGCCTCCGTATCTTCGTATGCGCCCAGGCCGCATCCGCCTCGAAGAACGCGCGTATCGTGGCCGCTTAACTGGCACTCCTCGCAAGCAGCAACTGGCCGGTCCGATTTTCCAGGTAACGCCTCAATTAGCATTTAATGGCCTTCTGGTGTTCCCCAGGTGACACTTCGAGAGGAGGAGAAACACGGTCGCAGCTGGCCACGGAGAAACTCCGTCGAGCGGCAAGTGATAGGCGCGCGACCAACGAGCGGAATTCTCCGAGACTCGGCCCTCGGATGCCAGGCTAACCCGATGATCATCCCGGGAGCAGACTAGCCTGAAGCCCCGACCGGTCGCCTCGGCTTGCGCCAGCCTTGGTCGACCAACGAGCGGAATTCCCCGAGGCACGGCCCTCGGATGCCAGGCTAACCCGATGATCATCCCGGGAGCAGACTAGCCTGAAGCCCCGACCGGTCGCCTCGGCTTGCGCCAGCCTTGGCCGACCAATGAGCGGAATTCTCCGAGGCTCGGCCCTCGGATGCCAGGCTAACCCGATGATCATCCCGGGAGCAGACTAGCCTGAAGCCTCGACCGGTCGCCTCGGCTTGCGCCAGCCTTGGCCGACCAACGAGCGGAATTCCCCGAGGCTCGGCCCTCGGATGCCAGGCTAACCCGATGATCATCCCGGAAGCAGACTAGCCTGAAGCCCCGACCGGTCGCCTCGGCTTGCGCTAGCCTTGGCCGACCAGCGGAAGAATTTCCTGAGAACCTTCAAGAGTCAGGAGTCGGCGAGGCGCCGGAGGAACTTCAAGAGTCAGGAGTCGGCGAGACGCTACTAAGAGTTAAAAAGAGGAAGGACGAAAGTGAAATGAAGAAACACTTTGTTTGCATTAACTTTCGTTGCATCAGGGCCGAGACCCATACAACATGGCAAAACGCCAACATACAAAGAAAAGAACAAAGAAAAGTACAGAGAGTCAGCTTGGAGGAACCCCTGGGTCTGGAACGGCGAGCACGTCCGCGAAGGGAAGGGAGAACGGCTCCGAGAGCGTCAAAGGAGGAGCGAACGAACAGTCCGACGGCAACGACAGCAGCACGAGGGAGAAACTCGAGGATGCCTGTGAAAAGAAAGGCGGACGGGGGAGGGCCCCCGGTTAAATAGGCGGAAAGGCGGGTGACGCCTCGGTGACGCCAGAGGACGCCTGGCTGCCGAAGGATCGTTCGTGCCCCAAAGGCGAATCGACGCCATTAAGGAAGGATGTCCGCCGAAATCCGCAGACCGCCAGATCAGCGACAACCGCCATACGCCATAAAGAAGGTGGGGAGCTCGGAGCGCGCGCGCCTTTCCGAGGGATGGCGGCAATCTCGAAGCGTCACTCCCTTCGCCCGTTCCCCTCCTGGTTCCAGGCTCGGAAGTGGGGGGCTACTGTTACGGGGGAACTTAGCCACCATGCCCCACGTGACCGGCACGCGCGCCCAGGAAGACTACGGCTGCCCCTTGATCCAGCAATCCGACCTCGGGTCGGATATCTTCGGCTCCGCAGCCCAACCCCGAGTCGGCTGCCCCTTGGTCCAGCAATCCGACCTCGGGTCGGATATCTTCGGCTCCGCAGCCCGACCCCGAGTCGGCTGCCCCTTGGTCCAGCAATCCGACCTCGGGTCGGATATCTTCGGCTCCGCAGCCCGACCCCGAGTCGGGTGCCCCTTGGTCCAGCAATCCGACCTCGGGTCGGATATCTTCGGCTCCGCAGCCCGACCCCGGGTCGGCTGCCCCTTGATCCAGCAATCCGACCTCGGGTCGGATATCTTCGGCTCCGCAGCCCGACCCCGAGTCGGGTGCCCCTTGATCCAGCAATCCGACCCCAAGTCGGCAATCTCTTGACAACAACAGACTGTTCCCCTGAGGCACGCCGCGGCCCCCTGCTCCACTACTCCCTGCAACGGCCGTATCCGGCGCTGCCCCACGATCTCCTGTAACAGCCGTACAAAGCGGAGCTCCACTACGCCCTGCCATGGCCGTACCCAGCGCTGCCCCACGACGCCCTGTAACGACCATGTCAGTGGCAACCCCATCGTGCCACACGATGACCAATCCCCAGAAAAACCTCCCAGCCTGATATATATGCGGCTGGGGGGGGGAAGGGGGAGGGTAAGCAAGATTTTCCAGAGTATTATCTTACCTGCTACCTCTTCTTCTCCTTCGATCTCCCCTAACTTGATCGTCGGAGGGCCCCCACCACCCCGGTGGTGGTGCGAGGCTTGCTTGCAGGTTTTCCGGCGGAAGGTGGAGCGCAACCGAAGTAATTCCAAGGGAACCCCGTTCACACCGCTGTGCCAATCGTTCTCGGTTTGGACCCCCAGCAACAGGTATGTTAGAAGAGTGAGAAGGGTTTTCCCCCAAAAAAAGAGTAGACCAAGTGGGAAAGGGAAATAGTTTTCTTCAATCATTTTCCATATTGAGGGTTTAAATATATTCATGATAAGTATGTGAACTTCTTTTGAGCATGCAACTTACCGGCCATCAATAATTAATTTAGAAAATAATTTAAAAATAAAATTGGTGAAGATTATGGGTAAAAAGGAGAAAACAATGTAAACGCAAGATATTTGAAGGCGGGCTCTAGAAGTATTATTAACCTTAACCTACAAGCCTCGTCATAACTTGTAAGTATTTAAGTCAGATTTGAGGATCAACTCAGAGATTTTTTTCTACATATCAAGACTGCTACCTGGAAATGTTGCTTTATATCAGTGAAATTTTTGTTAGGTTCTGGATAAAGAATGAGGTTATCATTTTTGTAGCAAATCTTTGGCAATTGATGCAGTGTTCTTGATTAGTGTTTGATGTGGATGGTGTAGCTTATATAACAATTGTTGTACATTCATGTATAAATCAATGTTTTTTGTTCTTAAGTCTTCTCATGAACTTTCTATGCTTTGTCAGGAGCAAAAAATTGCAGAAGAGTTAGATAAAGCAGATGAAGAACTGATCAAATCAATTGCTTTTCCTGTTAGTATTTGAGTATTCCTTTTATTTCTTTTTTGTCACTGTAATCTATTACTTTCAAAAAGTTTTGCATTAAGATTGGTGCATGAGGTGCTAATAACGAAGTACCTTTTGCAGGGTTCACAAAATTATGTCCGATGTATACAGGATGATGAAGATGAGGACTTTGGCCAGGCATCTTCCAATCCATGCAAGTTACCAGATGATAATTTAAAGGTATATTTTGGCTTTATTGATTGCTTCATTTGTAGTTTTCATTCTTTTGTCCTAAATATGCAAAATTTATATAAATTTTATTGGGGGAACATTTTAAATGTTGGAATTGGCTTTCAAAAATGGAGTGATAGACCTAGTTAAAAGAAAAATTCTTAAAATTTCTATTATCTTGCTGATTGTAAATCCTTTTCTTTATGAAGCTGGTAGTATTAGTTTTTATTTTTTGCCTTTAATTGTTATATACTTATATGACATTACATGAATTGTTGACTTCTTGATTGAAAGAAATCTGAAAGAATTTGCGAGCATTCTCCAGTGAATTCTGTGTTAGGCTTGTTATCCTTTTGTATTCTCATGCATGCCTATCAAGGCTGATCTTCCATGCTGGCATACATCATCATCTTTTAAGACCCTATGACATATGCCTTTGGCCATAAGTGTTTTCTCACTTTTTAATATTTTCTGCACATGAATGCACACAGTAAATTTGGTAGACATTTGCTCTTTTAAAGATGTAACCCCAAGGATTATGAGGGATTGCTAGTCAATAAACTGCTCGAATTTTAAATTCAGATTTGAAGGCAAATCTAAATTCTGTGCATTTTCAAAGTCTACTATCAGCAGCTATTATTAGTCAGCTTGGACCCCAGATCTGTTAAACAACAAGATTCCGCTGTTTTGCGGGGATGCTTGAGCACATAAAAGATAGAAACCAGACTGGAAGAGAGTAGAAGAGAGGAGAGAGTAAGAGAAGAATGTAAGAACAAAAGGAAAAGAGGAAAACAGGGAGCCCCGTGGTCCTCTTTTTAAATAAAATATCTCATATAAGCTGACTTCGGTAAAAAGTCTCCTCCACAGCTGGCTATGAATCCCCCATTTCATATGTTCTATCAGTCTCTTTTCCTAATCATATACGGATTCCTAAATAGTAAATAAGTCAAAACACTTAACTAAAAGCCCTACTTTATTTTGAAATTCTGAATTATGCCCCACGAGCCATGGTTATTTTTCATGCCATATAGCATATTGATATGGCGCTTGATATTGATATTAGATGTTCTAAGTTCTAACCAGTAGACCTGCTAAAACCGAAAAATGATGACTAAAAACTTAGCTGAAAAATAAAATTAATTCCAGTAACTTGAAGTTTCAAAAATCTGATCACATCAGTCGAGCATCAGTTAAGCTATGTATAAAATAATGTTACTTTATATTCCCTACAAATAGTGTTACCTTATGTTTGTCCAATCACTGTGACTCTGTGGTGGCACCTTCTTGTCTGCCTTACGTTTTGATGCATATATATCCCATATATCATTGTTGGCCTTATGATTTTTTCTATTTCACTTAGCATGCAAATATTGCGCAACATTAACATCCAGCTCCAGTTTATTCATATATAATGTCATCTATCTCTAATTAACAAAATTGAGTCATAATGAATTTGTTATTTGTTTACTGGTATATCCCAAACCTCTTTGAAACGCGTTACGCTGTACTGATCATGAGTTGAGTGTTAATGATGGTTGTTTTGCTGCAGTCAGGGTGTTCAAATCTATGTATGGCACAGTATTCGGAAGACCAAAGAAGATATACGTGATTTATCATTTGTTAATGTTTCACTTAATATTTTTTTGAAGTCTTTTAGTGTACACAAGATTTCTTGCCTTTTTCTTTTAATGTAAGGTTCAAAAGTTTTAATAAGATTAAGGATTTTGTAAACGAGAGTTCAAATGTGTCACTTGGGGCCTAACTGGTGTCTTGCGTATTAGAAGGTTTCTGATCTGATAGGATAGTCATTTCATGCATATCATGTTGACAATCAAGCTTACTGTTTAAGTTACTTGAGGTGTATTAATTAGTCTCAGTTATGCTATGAAGCAAAGTATTATTAGCAATTCAAGCCCTGGAAATGCCTGCTTGCAAAAGTTATGTTTCATGATTTTTTTTATAATTAATTAAAAGCTATATATTGTTGTTAATAATATTATAACATTCTGTTGTTCCCCTAGGGCAGCGGGATTTGAATATAAAAGTTGAATCATGTCTCAAAAATGTACTGCAGTAGAGCTTTAGAAAAGTTAGTTGTAGTTCTGTGGCACCTTTTATTGCGCATCTGGTGTCCCTGTTCCCTAATTATAGATGGGATTCATGGTGGGCCAATAGTTGTTTCTTATAAGTTCCTATATGACTATGCATTGGTGAGTGATTATATAAGTATCTTTTAAGCTTTGGCCGACAGTTGTCATTATGTAGTGTTTTTAAGTGATAATGCTTATTATCTTGCATAAACAAGTCTGGAGATTGATCAAATTTTTTCGAGACTTATATTTATGTCTGCATTCAGTTCAAATTCAACATTGTTTGTACTCTAAGCTTATGATCTTGTTATCTTCTGCAGGGGAAAAGTAATTCAGAACTCTCAAGCACAGTGGAAAAACCAACAGATTCCTTAACAAAAAGCAGTATTTTTAACAGTTCTAAAGATGGAGGTACATTTCATACAGAAATTGTGTTAACATTTAGATCCACTTGCAATATGATTATACAAATAAATGGTTATGGGTATTTATAGCAAAGCCATTTATGTCATATTGCTGCTGAATTGAAGTTTATTTTGTATTATCTATTGACATACATAAGTACATGCATGTGTATACATGCATGCTTTCATCTTGTGTTTGTGTACTTGCATGTTTGCATGCTTGTGTGTGTGCATGCTGTTCTTGCCCATGTGTTTCTGTTCTAAGCAGACGAGGATTCTGCTGTGTTTGAGTTTGTATATAGACCTTGGATTCTAGTTTTCTAACATACCCTCTTATGAAATTATGCTTCTTATATGACCTACACAACCCTACAATCATGTGCCTGCGTTTGTGCACAAATGGTGTGTTAGATGAGATAGATGGATCTTATACTCTCGTTTCAGAGTTCCTAACCACAATAGCCTAGATTGTGACTAGGGGTGCAAATGGGTCGGGTTGGGTCGGATCATGAGTGACCCCAACCCGACCCAACCAGGTTTTTTAGTCGGGTCCTAATTTTGGACCTAAACCCGATCCGATAGAAGAACGGATCAGGTCGGGTCAGGTCTACCACTACAATTTTGATCCAACGGGTCATTCGGGTCGGGTCGGATCCATGTATAACTCGGACCCAACCGAAAAAATTCGGGTCAATCTATCTATGGCTTCAAAACTTGTGTTTGCATCCTCACGAGCTACAGACCGCGGGCTCATATAATTTTACAGATTTGGGTCGGGTCAGGTCTGAATTTAGTAAACCCAGACCCAACCCGGAAAATGGAACAAGTCCAATTTTAGGACTCGACCCGGCCCCACGAGTCCTCCAAAACGGGTCGGGTTGGGTCTAAGCGGGTCGGGTCATGGGTCAACTCGATCCATTTGCAGCCTTAATCCTAACCATCAGATCATAAATGCCCTGTTGATAAAAATGGGAAAAAACTGTTGATGCTATATATATGTAACTACGGCAGTATGCATAAATGCACATAAATACATAGATATTTACCAATAGTTGCATATGGTTTTATATCAGTAGCCTTAAATTGTAATGACATTAAATGGTTTTCATTATAAGAGTTCGGACCTTGGTTCTCTGTATGCCTATGTGGTGGCTTGTAATCCATTCAGCATTGCATTGTGAACTTCTTAAGAGGCCAGATTTGTTAGGCACACATCTATATATAATTACCAAGCAAATTAGACCTGGCATGATGAGAAAAATTATATCATTTATGCTCAAAAAAAGTAATAGGAGGATAGACCTCTTTTCTTTTTCCATATCAAATTGTGTGTTCCTCTTTTTCTGATCATGTATAGATTTCTTTGTTGAATTGGTATGCTCAATGTTATACGCTGATCCGGGTCATGTAGCACCTACATGTGTCTTAACCTGCCGTGATTCCAAGCATATTTTTGCATTACTATTCATATGGATCCTACTTCCAATTTATATTCTAATCCCAAGTCTATGACTCCGGGACAATTTCTCTTAAGTTTATTTCTTGCATTGCCAACGAGTAGTTCCTTATCCTTGTCCTGTGTTCTTTTCAACTTGTATCCGAGACATCCTTCTAGTTGCACTGCCTTAGCGTGCACTTTCCACCCCAATTCAACTGTTCAGCTGGAATTTCCCATGCTGGCATGAGGTGGTCTTATCAGCATGGAAAGTGTTCAGGCCCTTCCTGGTGTCTTGAAGTATATGAGAGATTTGGTTAAGCTTTGTGAGTGCATGCAATGACATCAGAAATGAATACACACCACACCCACCCTCAGACATATACATGCACGACCATGAATACAAACACATGCTAGCATAGGTGGCCATCAAATGCCCATTTAGATTCAACGGAACTCATTAACAGACTGAATCAGTTTGATGGAATACAATTTGTTAAGGAATTAAGATACAGTTAAAAGACAAATGTGCATAGTTGGTTAAACAGCTAGATATGATTTTCATAATACTCAACATTGATATGCAGGAATATTTCTCTTTGAATAAAATTTTACTTAAAAAAGCTAATGAATTGTTATTAGAAAAATCAACAGACCATGATGTCACATGGAAATACACTCAAACTACACACATGCACAAGCACACAGGCAGAGTTAAGACCCTCAAATTTTCCCCACTGGAGTGACTTCATTAAGTACAGACGCTGTCAAAGTAAGCGGCTGTAAGAAAACCTTTACACAGACACATGCATAGACAGGTTTTGGAGCAAGGAATGATTAAAATCTTGAATTTGCTCCGCGAGAGTGAATTCTACATAAACAAAAACACACCCTCACCCCTGCGGAGAAAAGCTTGTCATTTAGAAACCTGCAAACAATCACAATGCCATTAAGAGAGAGAGAGAGAGAGAGAGGAAGAAACTCTTGAATTTTTCCCAGTAGAATGGCTTTAGAAAAGCATGCTTGTCCAAGTTTAGTTTATTGTTTTGCAAAAGTGCTAAAAAGGTATTTAGTTGCCACCAAGATGGTAGCCTAGTGATACTGGGCGAAGATTCTAACCTCATAGTCCCAAGTTCGAGTCGCTGCGGCGACGATTAAAATGTGGCTTCAGCCACTGCTTGGACATGAGGTATATGACCGTTCTTGGACCACTAGTAACTGAGGTGGTGCCAGGTGTGACGTACTCACACGTGGGACTCGAGCCAGAGCTCAGAAGGGTAGCTGAGCCAGAGCTCAGAAGGGTAGCTGGGTGGGGAGGGCATGAGTAAAACCGGTCAGGGTGCCCAACACGGCCATTTCTGTCCGCATCGAACACTCTCCTGGCGGTTTTAGCTAGGCCAACCACTTCACACACAGCTGCAGGACACCATTTGCTCTAAAATGGCTGATGGCCAGAGGGAATCACTCCATCACAACCAGTCATTCCACATCATCTGGTATAACACAAACATTTCTACTGGAACCTGACAGAATGGATAATTTCATACCTTTAAACCAGTCTTAAAATCATATGCACAACCAACCACACAACAGATGTAAACATCCTGAAATATATAGATATGTATATACTGCTGCAGCCACATAGACACCTCCAAGAGGTATGGTAGCTCCCTTGTAAATTGAATGCCAAGCCATCGGTAAAAGTCGAACTGAATGCTGCTAATGTAACTACTGTTGTTGCAAGGATGTGCACAAGTTTCTTAGCTGGCATCCACAGTCTGCAGAGAGTTAAGAGTCTGCAGAGAGTTAAGAGAACTCATTAACTCAATGAAACTTACTGGTGGTTCTCACAAAGTTATAAGTACAATTGTTTCTGCTACCAACAGCTACAACAGAAGAAAATTCGAGGAGTACTGCCGTCGATCACCGGCTGATGATCGCTGCTCGGTTCACCCTGGATGTGGCTGTTGGGGATTGGTGCCAAACATGGTGGGGTGAGTAGTGTTAGTCGGGCCCATGCCTATGCTTGGCCAATCACTGACCTCCACATTCCCCAGTGAACCAAGTGGTGATCAGTAGTGGGTGAGCTATAGCATTTTTCTTCAAGAGAAGGAAGAGCCATTGCTGTTTTCAAATAGCAATTTTGCTAAATAATTATCTAAGAAATGCTGGATCAAAAAAAAAAAAAGAAGATAAATTTAATGCAAGACTTTACAGATTATTCATGGCAGAGCTGCTGCTCTAGAAACTCATTTTCCTTCCTAATCGAATCAAGATCTGCTTGGAGTTTGCTGATGTCTAAACTACGGGAAGAAATGGCCGTAAGTTTGGCCTCTTGCTCGGTGGCTTCTCTTCGAGCTCTGTCAGCGGCAAGAAGCTTGTCTGAAATCTGTTCAAAACTATCGTGGATGCTCGTTAAAAGCCTATATACCTGCAGCCTTACTGGGTCATCTTTTGCATTCCTGCATACGAAGTTATTGGTCAGCAGAAGATGCTTTGCTGTAAGCAGATAAAGGCTAATTTAATATTTCATTCTTCTTTTTTTTTCAAAAAAGAGCACCAAACTGTGTAATGTATCGGTAGCATAAAAAGTTACGGCAAAGAACCTTTATTTTTCAGTGCAGGCAAGGCAAACCAAATTCATTTATAACAGGACAAGGGCATTGTTTTGCATGAATGTCAGTTGTTACTCGGTAGTAAACTACAAATCATCATAGATAGAATATGTGGTTCATGAAGCTGATCTCAAGTAGATGAACAGAGTCTGCTTGACTAGAAATCATGATTATATGGATTTGATGTAGCATCTGACATTTTATGGGTCATGATAATAACAATAAAAGCTAATGTTTTTTTTTCCAAAGAAAATGTATTTTTGCATATATGCCCCAATAAATATCGGCTATCGCACATTTACCTTAGAGAAAATCTCTATGTTCGTATGTTTTTGCATCAATGTTCCTTTCCCTTAGATTTTTGGCTGGTGGTATTAATACATAACTGTTTTAAGTGTGAAATGCCTATTTCAACATGTTGCATCAATACCATTAAAGATTTATGCAAAAATATAACTTCTTAAGAAACAAATTGAATGCTAAAACTATTCAAGGTATTAGTGCAAGAGGGTAATATAGTCATTTAACACTTAAAACAACCATTTATTAACACCATACACAAAAAAGAAATCTAATGGGAGGAGCTTTGTTGCAAAAACAGGATTATTGGATGGCTATATATAGAAATAGTTATTTTCTAAGGGTAAATATGAATATTTTTAAGGGTATATATGCAAAAATCCTAAAATGTAGTACGGTTGAATGTTCCTCCATAGTACTTTTGCTCCTTGTCAAAGAACCCGGTAAGGCAAACCAAGCTCATTAATAACAGGACAAGGGCATTGTTTTGCATGAACGTCATGGCTGTTACCCGATGGTAAACTAGAAATCATCATGAATAGAATATGTGGTTCATGAAGCTAATCTCAAGTAGATGAACAGAGTCTGCTTGACTAGAAATCATGATTATATGGATTTGATGCAGCATATGACATTTTATGGAGTCATGATAATAACAATAAAAACTAATGCTTTTTCCCAATTTTTTTGCAAATATACCCCTATCTATATGGGTTATCTCACATTTACCTTTGAAAAAATCTCTATTTTCATATGTGCCTCTTAGTTCATCCTGTTTTTGCACCAATGTCCCTTCCCTTAGATTTTTGGCTGGTGGTATTAATACATAACTGTTTTAAGTGTGAAATGCCTATTTCACCATTTTGCATCAATACCATTGAAAAATTTATGCAAAAATATAACTTCTTATGCAACAAATTGAATGCTAAAACTATTCAAAGATATTAGTGCAGGAGGTAATATAGTCATTTAACACTTAAAACAACTATTTCCTAACACCACACACAAAAAAGAAATCTAATGGGAGGGGCTTTGTTGCAAAAACAGGATTATTGGACGGTTCTATATAGAAATAGTTATTTTCTAAGGGTAGATATGTAATAACCTTTATTTTTAAGGGTATATATGCAAAAAGCCCAAAAACATGGTATAATTGAACGTTCCTCCGGGTACTTTTGCTCCTTGTCAAACCCAAAAGCAAGATGTCACTGTTGTGAAAATAATAGTTGGCTTCAGCTTACATGAACAGTCATTGACATCATTTTCTTCTAATTGGGAAATAAAAGAAAATATACTTTTCCAAGTGAAAGCTGCAAGGTCCAAAACATCATACCTGAAGACAGTTTCTTCAACCACGGCATAAGTCCTATGAAGGCGTTCTTGTATGGAATTACTCTCTAACTGAAGCTCTCGAGTCTCTTTTATTATTCGCTCAGTGTCAGCATCTTGTTTCCAGCTATTCTTCGTAATCTCAGTTATGCGCTGGATGTAGGATTTTCTAGAAGAGATCTTTGGCAGTTTCTCAAGCTCCATAAGAAGTTTAGCATGTTCATCCTCTCTGAGAACAAGAAGATAATCAGATATAGCAAAGAAAATCACAATCCACTGGCAAATAAATGAGATTATCTTAGCAAACTTCACATAATCAACTAGCAGCAACATGTAAATTGAAATTTCAAAAAAGAACTGAGATTATCTTATAAATCAGTAGTATATGACATTTCTACAGATTTAACTAACAAATAGCTCATCTATGAGTTCATCTTCTAATAAAATACATGAGATGTTGGATTTGCTTGCTACATTTACTATCTACTTCAACAAATAATCTAAACCATTCTTTCACATATTTCATCATAAGCAATTCTGACAGAGCATTCTTTAATTTTTTTAATATCTTAAAACTCTCCATCAAAAAAATTACCTTTTGCAAATGTCAGATACGGTGGCATCTGTTTCTTGTTCAATTTCTTTCGATTTAATTAGTTTTTCTTGCAGTGAAGATTTCTCAGCATATAGTGACTGCTCCTCTCTCATCTGTCTCTGTTCCACTGTTTGCTTGAGATCATTCCTGCAACAGATGGTAACTTGTACTTACTTCATTCAGTGTATTACTGAAATTTACATACTCTTTTGTCATATCTAATAACCTATATTAGAAGAAAAACTTCTGCAAGAACTGTTCTAGACTTTTGCAGCAAATTTACATGCTCCAAATTTAAAACATTGTTTACTATAAGTTTTAGTGCATGTAATAAGTTTTCATCATCAGTCAAAGTGCATTTTCTCTATTAGAACTTTTCTATTGGTCAATTTGCTAGAATAAAGCTAGAATACATAGTTTGAGTAAAGCATCTTTACAAGTCAGGTGTTGAAGGAGCCAACTAGAAATATGAAGCTGTAGTTAATACGGTAAGAGATGAAAAAGCTGATTGTAATAGAGGGTCCCAAGAAACATCTTGCAAATAAAAGGATCATTCGGTATAATCAGGCACATGTTTAAAATCAATGAGTAAGTCGGTATTCATTTCTTTCAATTCCTGTTGCTTGCACCAAGACAGGCCAATACATAATGATACAAGTTAACATGAATGTACAAATATGCAAATAAGCTATTAGCATGGGATATATTATAGAGATTGTATGGAACGAATGAAACTTCAATCCATGACATACATTAAAAAATCTTATGATAGTTCTTGATCTTAGACATGCAAAACCATGCTAACGTTAGAATGACAGAAAGAAATAGGCTCCATCATATTAGAATAGCGACTATACAATGCTTTCACACATTATGTTTCTACATCTGTTCAATGCACAATAAATGAATGAATGAATGAACAGATAAATAAAGATGAACTAGAGATATACCACAATGTCCTACCACTGTGATTCCAATTTCATAAGACTCTGCCTTTTTGCTTCTACTCATCCATTTAGCATTTCAATATAGAAGCCAACAGAATGTTGTTCATCTAATGCCATATCCATAACTGCTTTTAGGAGCTCATGCTCACTTTCAAGGCTCTGAACTTCCAAGGCCTTCACCTGTTTTGCCTCCGTCATCATATCTTCTTGATTTTTCAAGCTGTCAGATTCATTCCTTAACTGCATTACACAGAAGACAAGGAAACCAGTAGAGTCAGCATGTTTTCTATATTTAAAAGAAACGATATACTTCATTAAGACAAAAGGCACCATAAAGCATCAAACCTTCAAAAGAAAATCAATGCTAAATATCAATCTAGGTTTATGTAAACCAAACAATGAGAAGTTTGGAATGTATATTTGCCCAAAGCATGCAACCTGAATGATGTATGCCATCAAGCAAGAAGAAGTGCATCATGGAACAAATTGCTAGCCCAGCAGCTATATTTCAGAGACCAGTGGAAAAATAAAAAAATAAAAACTGAGTCTTTGGATTAACAACTAAAGATATTCATAAATGGAACAACAAGTCAGAAGAAATCAGGCAATGCGCACTAATGTTAGTAAGAGGTTTGTCAGACAATTTACATGAAAAGAAAGAGGTTTGTCAGACAACTTTACATGAAAAGAAAGATCGCCCTTCAGCATTGGAAATTACTTGCACCTCTTACTCTAAAGAATCCAATGAACAGTTATCTTCCATATCATACAAACTTTTGTTTAATGATACAAGTTAATAGCTGTGCATTGACTAGTCATAGAAAATATAAATACATCAGAAAAGCGGCATGAAATCATATAAAATAACCAGTTGTTGAATTGCAGTTACTTGATCAATAGGAAGGATATCAATTTTTTTATATGGTTTACCTTGGATAATTGCTCCTGCAGAGAAGCTAATTTTCGTTCAAGTTCAGCAATATACTTGTCTGTTTGGGTCATATCTTCTCCATCAACACATAATTCTTTCTCAGAGTTCATAGATTTTTCAGGAGCATCTTCAACACCTTCCTTGCTGCAATGGCTCTTGATATCACTGGATTCTATGCGCTCAGAATAGAGTGTTCCAGTCTCAGCTGACCCACCTGACTGCCCTGGAACTGCATTAGTGTCAAGCAACACATCAGAGTATACCTCCTCAGCAACCGTCTCAGCTGGCTCTGCAATGCCTTTATTTGATTCCCCCCAAGATCTTCTTTCGCAAAGAAAATTATCTTTACTTTGACTCTCCCTCACCTTGTCCTCCTTTTCTTTAAGCTTCTCTAATGTATCATTATGGATGTCACCAGTAATTTCACCACTACTCAAAGCAGATTTGGTTGCTGTATTTTCTCTGGCTCTTCTACCTTCAGATGATCCAGATAGCCTCTCCACCAAAAATCTTACCAACTTGTATGAGTCATCATAAGAAGGATACAGGAACTGCCAGAATCAACAAAGGAAAAAATGCTTCTAAGAATGGTGGCAGGATCAGTAGAATCAATAAAGAGAACAAGATAATATTGATAAGCATATAAGGCATTAAAATGAAATGTATATTAGATGATAATTTTTCTCCAAGTAGAGTCTCATTTAGCCTTGTAGTAGTTTAATGATTATGCCAGTAAATTTCATATGGTATGGTTAAGAATTAGCTGGTGTATAGCGTAAGAAGTGTAACCCTATAAATGAATGTAGTTGGAAGAATGATCGGCAGATTATTCCTGATGTGATTTGATCCAAGCTTCAGAAATAACAAGCAGCAAAAGTGATTTGCAAGTGCAAATCAGATTCTGAAAGTATCACGGTCATATGATTGAAATATTCTTCTGAGACAGATTTTTTTACAATTTTGAGAATAAGTGGTATATAAGAAGCATAATGACCATGTTGGGAGTAGAAGAAATCCAAACTTCAGGAAAGAAGAAAAGACAAAACTGCAGCCAGGCTGTTGGTAACCCTACATGTGCCTAAAACACGTTGGATCAATTTTATTAGTAGCATTTAATAGATCGAGGAATTAACCACATTGCATTAAGGTAAAAATTATTAAAGTGTAAGAACTTGCAACTTTGTACTCTTGAAACACGATCTTTGCTGACTTGTTTGCCAAGTAACTAGTGCAGATCTGAACATTGGCAATAAAACTTAGACTTACAACACCTATGTCTTTTGCAAATAGATTTTTTGCCTTGATACAACCTGTTAACCTTCTGGCAGACCAGTACTGTAAAAAGTGCTAAACCATCTCAGATCAACAATATATTCTTTGCAGGCCTTCCATGTAAAGATTGTGAGGTAACAAGTGTTTTCCAGTTATTATAAATCAATCTTACAGGACAAACCTTAGCCTTTGGACTGGTCTGCATCAAATATCAATGACCATGAATTTTATGCAGGCTACCACAGAAAGCTAAGCACAACACAAAAAATCCCTGAAAGCCCCAAATTTGCATCATCATACACCAAAGAAGAATTCAGTATCCTGATTTCCAGATTTTCCTTCTATATTCCACTCAAAATTATCAATCCCTGCTCCCCATTATAACAGTACGTAATTAGATAATAGAAGCTATCACCAAAATTTCTACATTATCCGCCTCTTATATTTCACATATTATGATAGAAGCATTGGTAAATAGAGCAATGGATCTCTTCGAGGTCTAAAGAAATATAAGATTGCTTTACTGTTTGGTGAATAGCTGATGATTATCGGGTCATAAATTCTTCGCCTTTTTATTCTATTCTTGTTGACTGAAGCGATTTGTTGACCCCCTAATGGATTTTGATGAATACAAAACACTAGAGTATAATTCCATTTATCTTAACAATTTACTTGAGGATTTCATGTGTTTAATTAAGAATATTGTTAAGAAATGTCTAGGCAAGTTCCCATAATTTTTATGAATTTATTGAAGAATTTTTGAGATGAAGAAAACAGATCAGGGACAGCCGAGACGTCTCCGGTTTGTTCCAGAGACGTCTCTGGCACAAACAGGAAGAACTGGCACGTTTGGAGACGTCCCCGGCACCTGGCGAGGCGTCTCGCAGGGTCGGAGTCGACTCTCTCAGAAGCGGAGTCGACTCTCTCAGTGGCGGCAGAAAGGCCGATTTCAAGAGATGCGCGCGAGCCGTCTCCACAGTACGCGGAGTCGTCCCCGCAAGTAAAAGCTGAGTTTCCGAGTCGTCCCCAGAGAGTGCAGAGTCGACTCTCTCAGGGTATTCCAGAGGATGTCTTTTTCGGTGATAAGGCAGCGGAGACGTCCCCTGAAAGAGCGGAGTCGACTCTCTCAGAGAATTCCAGAAGACTTGTTTTTCGGAGATATAACGGCGGAGTCGTCCCCAAGGCAGCGGAGTCGTCCCCATGCAAAAAGCGCAAACAAGCCGAGACGTCCCCGTAAAGTGCCGAGGCGACCCTCTCAGAAAAACAGAAAAACAAGGATTCAAACCGTTCATCATCGGAGTCGTCCCCGTAAAGCGCCGAGTCGACCCCAAACAACGTCAAAAGTAAAATCTTACAGCCGAGACGTCTCGCGTTGAAGCGGAGACGTCTCCGAAGCGCCTGGGACGCGACTGACAACTTTTTCAGGTTTGGTTTGAATTTCAAACTCCCTTAACTTTATCTCTAACGGCTATATTTGCTTTTTGGGCTATAAAAGGGAGCTCATAAGTGCTTTCCAACAACTTCTCACCAACCCAACACAAGATCATTCAAGAGAGAAAAAAGAAAAAGAGGTTCAAGGGAGTTAGTGCATTCAAGTGAAGAAATCAAGTGCCTTCAAGCTTCCCAAGTGATTTCGTGCTCAACTACTCTCTTCCGCTAGGCATTCAAAGCTCACATTCAAGCCAACGCGATCCACATCGGAAGAACCACCATTTCCCACGCTTCCAACGGCTAAAAGGGTTCTTCCGGGTTCTATTATTTCTCACTGTTTTATTTGCTTCTTGAGAGCTTTTAAATCCTTGTAAAACTTTTTCAATATTGTGCTTGTTCCAGTCAAGGGACTTGGAACAAGAGAAAGGCGTCCCAAGCCTAGGTGAAATTGGGGGTTATAGGGTTCGTTGTTAGCCCGGTGTAAAACAACGAGTTGGGTAGTGCACTCGCAAAACTACCGGACTGTAATCTTGGATTATAGTGGAAATTCCCAAAGGTGCTTTGGGGAGTGGATGTAGGAGCAGTGGAAGCTCCGAACCACTATAAAACCTTGTGTTTGCGATTGATTGTTCTCATACCTCTATCTTTACTTTAGTTCATACATTTGTGTGTTTTATTTTTAATTAGGCAAAAAGTTTTAAAACACCCAATTCACCCCCCTCTTGGGTGACCATCTCTGGGCAACAAGTGGTATCAGAGCGGGTGCTCTGTGTATTTCTTGAAAGACCTAACGTCTTAGCCAAAGATCTAGATGGCAACACCCTTTAACAATATTCCTGCTGAGGGGCAGGCAACCAATAGACCTCCACTATTCAATGGGACAAATTATACCTATTGGAAGACTAGAATGAGGATTTTTATTCAAGCACAAGATTATGCCTTGTGGAGGGTCATAATCAAGGGACCACACGAACCATCTCACATGGTTAATGGCATTCAAGTTCCCAAACCTGAGGAGGATTGGGATGAGAATGACAGTAAGATGGTTCAACTCAATTCTAGAGCCATGAACTCATTATTCTGTGCTCTAGATGTAAATGAGTTCAATAGAGTCTCCACCTGTAGTTCCGCCAAGGAAATATGGGATAGGCTTGAAGTTACCCACGAGGGTACAAATCAAGTCAAAGAGTCTAAAGTGAACATTCTAGTTCACAAATATGAGTTGTTTAAGATGGAACCCAATGAAACCATCACATGCATGTTTACACGCTTCACCGATATAATTAATGGTCTAAAGAGTTTGGGTAAATCCTATACTAATCCGGAACTTGTGAGTAAAATTCTCAGGTTTTTGCCGAAAGCATGAGAAGCAAAGGTCACGACGATCATAGAAGCCAAAGATCTCAACACTTTGGGACTAGAACAACTATTGGGCTCATTGATGACGCATGAGCTCACAATGAAGCAACATGAAGAAGAGTTGCCAAAGAAGAAGACAATTGCACTCAAGGCTACTTCGAGTGTGTGTGAAGAAGAAAGTAGTGAGAGTGAAGAAGAAAGCGAAGATGAGGACTTGGGTTTAATAGTAAGGAAGTTTAAGAAATTCATGAGAAGAAAGAAACCCTTCCCAAGAAAGAAATTTGGAGGGAGAAATGATTGGGAAAAAGAAAAGGAAAAAGAAAGAGACCCAATCATATGCTATGATTGCAAGAGACCGGGACACATTCGTTCCGAATGCCCTCAACAAAAGAAGCACTTTGGAAAGAAGAAGAAGAAGGTGTTGAAGGCAACGTGGGACGATAGTGACACATCCTCCTCCGAGGAAGAGAAGGAAGAGACCGCAAATTTGTGCTTCATGGCATTTGAAAACGACGAGGTATGTCAAAACTCAACTATAAATTTTACTTTAGAAGAATTATATGAAGCTTTTCAAGAACTTATGAGTGATTGTAGTATGTTAGGAGCAAAGAATAAAGAACTAAAGGCCTCCAATCAAAAACTAAAGGATGATATTAAAAAACTATTGATTGAGAAAGAGAGCGTTGAAAATGTTAACACCATTGATCTAGAAAATAAAAATTCAAAACTTAGCATTGAAAATGAAACGGCAAAAACACTAATTAAGGAATTGAATCTAAAAGTTAAATCTCTACTCAATAATAATACCTCACTTGCACAAAATGTTGAATCCCTTAAAAAGGATAAGGAAGAACTAGTTAAAGAAAATTTGGATCTTAAGAATGAGGTACATAAGTACAAACCAATTGTTGAAAAATTTACACAAAGCTCTGAAAAATTAAATCTTATTCTTTCAAATCAAAGAGCTGTTTTTAATAAAGCCGGATTAGGATATAAAACTAACAAGCAACAAAAGTATCTAAAGAATTTCTTTGTGAAAGCAAAAGATGTCAAAACTGAAAAACCTACATGCTTTCATTGTGGAAAAAGTGGACATAAAGCCTACTCTTGTATTCAAAGAAAGATCCAAACTAACAAGAGTACATTTGTAAAAGCTAAAAACATAACTAAAGTATGGGTGCCTAAGGGAACCAACTACACTAACCACGAAGGACCCAAGAAAACTTGGGTACCTAAGAGCTTCACATGATCATTTTGCAGGTATGCCTTGCAGCCGGGAATAAAAAGAGAATGTGGTATCTTGATAGTGGTTGCTCAAGGCATATGACCGGTGACAAGAGTCTCTTCGTCACTTTAAAATCAAAAGAAGGAGTAGTCACATTTGGAGACAATGCTAAAGGTCAAATCATTGGTGTTGGTAAAATCTCGATATCACCCTCCTCATTTATTGACAATGTATTGTTAGTTAATGGACTCAAACATAATTTATTAAGTATAAGTCAATTTTGTGACAAGGGCTTTAAAGTGTCATTTGAATCTTCACTTTGCATAATTAGTAGTCCAGTTGACAATGAGATCATACTTACAGGACATAGGCATGGAAATGTTTACATGGTAGATCTTGATGATCTCACCATGAAGGATGGCCAATGTCTTGTAGCCATGGATCCCAAAGTCAATGAGACTAGTTGGTTATGGCATCGTAGGTTAGGGCATGCTAGCATGGATTTAATCTCTAAATTGATTACAAAAGATCTAGTCAAAGGACTACCAAAAATAGATTTTGAAAAGAACAAAATTTGTGCTGCATGTCAATTAGGAAAACAAACGAGAAGCTCTTTCAAGTCTAAAAACATAGTCTCAACATCAAAACCCTTAGAACTAATTCACATGGATTTATTTGGACCCACTAGAACTGCTAGTCTAGGGGGTAAGAAATTTGGTCTTGTAATTATTGATGATTTTTCACGTTTTACATGGGTTTCATTTCTTGCACACAAAGATGAGTCCTTTTCCGTTTTTATCAAGTTTCATAATAGGGTTTCGAATGAACTCAATCTTAAACTAAAAGCAATTAGGAGTGATCATGGTACCGAGTTTGAAAATCAGTATTTTGAAAAATTTTGTGAAGAAAATGGTATCAATCACAATTTCTCGGCAACTAGGACACCCCAACAAAACGGGATGGTAGAAAGGAAGAATCGCACACTAGCAGATATGGCTCGTACCATGTTGTGCGAATCGGATTTACCAAAGTACTTTTGGGCTGAAGCAATAAATACTTCATGTCATATTTTAAACCGTGCTTTAGTTAGATCCATCTTAAAGAAAACACCTTATGAGTTGATAAAAAGTAAGAAACCAAATATAAGCTATTTTCATGTTTTCGGTTGTCGATGCTTTATTTTAAACAATGGAAAGGACAATCTAAGTAAATTTAGTGCTAAATCAGATGAGGGGATCTTCTTAGGTTATTCCTCATCTAGTAGAGCATACAGGGTCTTCAACAAGAGAACTCTCGTTGTTGAAGAATCCATTCATGTTGTTTTTGATGAAGCTAATGGAGATTCTTCTAGAAAAGAAGAAGATGGTGATGCAGGTATACTTGAAGATCGAATGAAGGAATTCTCCATACAAGACAAACAACATGAGGATGAGATCAAAGAAGATACAATTCAGCAAGATGAAGAAGATCAACCTCCATCGAGAAATCAAGATCTTCCTAAGGAATGGAGGTATGCACATGGTCATCCAAGGGATCTAATCCTTGGTGATCCTTCACAAGGAATAAGAACTAGATCCTCTTTAAGAAACACTAGTAATTATCTTGCATTCGTTTCACAAATCGAGCCTAAATCACTAGAAGAAGCTGAAAAAGATGATAATTGGATGAATGCTATGCAAGAGGAATTAAACCAATTTGAAAGAAATGAAGTTTGGACTCTAATGAAAAGACCCCCTAATGTTTCAATTATAGGCACCAAATGGGTATATAGAAATAAACTAGATGAAGATGGAATAGTAATAAGAAACAAAGCTAGGCTAGTGGCCAAAGGATATAATCAGGAGGAAGGAATAGACTTTGATGAAACTTTTGCTCCTGTTGCTAGATTAGAGGCTATTAGACTACTTTTGGCATATGCATGCTTTATGGATTTCAAACTCTATCAAATGGATGTAAAAAGTGTCTTTTTAAATGGTTATATAATGGAGGAAGTTTATGTAGGACAACCTCCAGGTTTTGAGAACCACTTACATCCAGATTATGTTTTTAAATTGTATAAAGCATTATATGGACTTAAGCAAGCCCCTAGGGCATGGTATGAAAGATTAAGTAATTTCCTAATTGAAAATAAATTTAAAAGAGGAAATGTAGACAAAACCCTCTTCATTAAAAGAAAAGGAAATGACTTATTGCTTGTGCAAATTTATGTGGATGATATAATTTTTGGTGCTACTAATGATAGTCTTTGTCAAGAGTTTGCCAAGCTTATGCATGGAGAATTTGAAATGAGCATGATGGGTGAGCTCAACTTCTTCCTTGGGCTACAAATAAAACAATCAGAGGAAGGCATCTTCATCAGTTAGTCCAAATATATCAAGGAGATGTTGGAAAAATTCAAGATGAAGGATGCAAAGGAAATCAGCACACCCATGGGCTCAAGTTGCAAGCTTGACAAAGATGAAAAAGGTAAAAGTATAGACTGCAAATTGTACAGAGGTATGATAGGCTCTTTACTTTACCTTACTGCTAGTAGACCAGATATATTATTCAGTGTTTGTATGTGTGCTAGATACCAAGCATGTCCTAGGGAATCACACTTGCAAGCTGTTAAAAGAATTTTTAGATATCTAGTAGGGACATCTAATGTAGGCTTATGGTATTCTAAACAATCTGACATAAATTTAATTGCTTATTCCGATGCTGATTTTGCCGGGTGCAAACTCGACAGAAAAAGCACAAGTGGCACATGTCTATTCTTGGGTGCTAATATGGTTTCTTGGTTTAGCAAGAAACAGAATTCAGTTGCCTTATCCACAGCTGAGGCTGAGTACATTGCAGCTGGAAGCTGTTGTGCCCAAGTTCTATGGATTAAGCAACAACTTGAAGACTTCGGTATCAAAATGGACAATATACCAATTAAATGTGATAATACAAGTGCAATTAATTTAACAAAAAATCCTGTCCAACACTCAAAAACATATAGAGATTAGGCATCACTTCATTAGGGATCATGTGCTGAAAAATGATGTGATGATTGAGTATGTATGTACTGAAAATCAATTGGCCGATATCTTTACAAAGCCCCTTTGTAAAGATAGGTTCAACTTCTTAAGGAATGCATTGAGCTTGTATGATCCTAGCAATTAAATTGAACTTGCATTGCAATGCTTTGCTACTCAAACTAGTAATCCACCTCAAGGTCAACATAAGTGAAAGCATGAATCTATCTAAGTTAAATGACGAATTGTTCGACTTTCCGGAGGATGGTTACCCTCCCTTGGACTCTTCATGGAGATATTTTCAGAGCCTATTTCATAGATATTCGAAATTTGGTCAAACATTCCTCATTTCAATGTTAATAATTCAAAAAATCATTATCAAACTTTTATAGGATGTATTATTAAGGGGGAGGATCACAAACAAACTCACTCTGTATTCACCAAAAGAAATCATGTTGATTAGTGTGATTGAGTAAAATAAATTGGGAAAAGATAGAAATTAGTCTGAAATTTTTCAGTGCCGGAGACGTCTCTGGCAAATCGCAGAGACGTCCCCCCGGCGAGACGTCTTGCATCAGTCGCGGAGACGTCTCGGGGACCGAACGAGGGTTTTTAAATAGGTGAAACAGCTCGAGCCGACCCGAGCTATTCTCTTCCATCCCCGACAAAAACAAAAACCCTAGCCTCCATTTGCTCTCCACCACAAACCCTAGCCTCCATTTGCTCTCCATCACAAACCCTAGCATCCATGGCACCTAAGAGGGCTAGACGAACCGGTGGGAGGCGTCCTAGGGTAGCAACCGACGGTGAGGAACGGAGGGAAGAGCCATCCGCGCCGTCCCCTCCGGTTGCTCCGCCAACCACGACCATTTCCTGTGCGAATCGCACAGTAACCACCGGTAGGTACATAGATTTCCATTTTTTAGATAGTGAGGGGTTTTCTATTGGAGAGAAACTCCGTGCCCAAGGGTGGGAATACCTTTGTACCCTCAATACATCGACCTACCCCGGCCTAGTTAGAGAGATGTTTAGTAATATGGCCTTAGGGGACTTAGGGTACACTGCACATGTCCGGGGGACGTTGGTAGAGATTAACGAGGATATCCTTTCTAGCGTGTTGCAAATCCCTAAAGACGGTGAGGCTCCGACCTCACATCCCCAAAGGGAAATAGCCCTAAACCTACTATTAGGGAGAGAGGACTGCGGCCCTCTTGATGTAGTTAACTCACAAGACCTAAATGCCGAAATGAGACTACTTTTGAGTATTGTCAACCGGGTCTTGTTTCCAAAAACCGGTCGCTTCGATTTTGTTTCGGAGCGAGACCTAGTTATCATGCACCACATCCTACTAGGGATTCCCCTAAACCTCCCTAGACTTATGTTGAACTACATTGCTATATGTCATAGGTATTCTAGGTTTAGCATACCCTATGGGATGATCTTTACCCTAGTATTCAAACATTTTAAGGTTCACATTCCAGAAAATGAACCTGCAAAACCCTTGAGAAACACCGACTAATATAATGAGAGCACAATGCGTAGAATGGAGTTTCACAAGGTAGATGGGTCATGGGTTAAGGTACCAAAAAGAAAAGCTCAAACCTTAGACCCTGAGATCCCACATCAGGAGCCTGACCACCACTCTCCTCCACTCAGCCACATGGACTTCCCTGATATACCCTCCAGCTCAGCTGGACCTTCCACCTCTATGCCACCTCCTCCTATAGTCACTAGGCCCTTCTCCCTATCAGAAGAACAGATGCGCACTTTAGCATCTGTGATATGCCAGCAAATGAGGGAGGAAATGAGATCGATGATCTCTACTGAGTTGGCCCCCATCAGAGCCTCACATGAAGGGCTTCTACAAGAGTTGAAGAAAATCAGAACTCAGATAGAAGCGACAGCGCAAGAACTAGTTAGTGTGAGTACCACCCAAACCTTCAGATCAATTGAGCTACAAGACAGCTTGAGGAACATTTCAGATGGTCTTCAAGAGTTGACAAGCCCTGGAGGCAATGTGGGCACCGTGGCTGCCCAACTTAGAGGAAGAATTGAAAGGGCAAGCATTGAATTTGAAGCACTAGTGGCAGCCTTCCATCAGTCCCAGGGAGAACAGTTCAGAACACTGCTAGATTCCATTAATGCATTTATAGATGCAGCTGCCAGGATTTATGAGCAACGTCGCCGATGAGGGACACTTTGTAGACATCTAGGGTTCTTCCTTTTGTAAACCCTAGGCTCATTTTGAAACACTTTTTGTATTAGAAATGAATACTTGTAATGATCTCCTCTTTTAACTTTGTAATGACTTCAAATGTTTACAATGATATATGAATGTCATACAATTCCTTTTGAAACCTTGTGTATATTTCTAATTCTGTGTATGTGATTCTGTGATGTGCCATAAAAATCTCATAACATACCCTAAGGGGGAGCACAACCTGAATATCAAAGGGGGAGTGAAATGAATTCTGAATTCATTAATAAAACAATAGACAGAGGGAGCATAACTTGAATATCCTTGAGTGGTTCATTGTAATATGCTGAATTCCCCTAGGAATTGTGCTTTAAGTACATACGTATAATTTGTCCCCTTCATTGTTGATGACAAAAAGGGGGAGTAGATATATAGAACTTATATATGGAGTAGAACCTGAATATGAAATGCAAAATTTACACTCATACTTAAAGTTGAATTAGAAAAGATAAAATTGAAGAATATTGGCTTTAAGATAATTGCCCTTCTGGAAAAGAAAGGGGGAGTCAAAAAGAACTTAGCTTTCAATTATCTTTAGCATCAATATTTCATTTTAACTTGATTCAAATTCAGTTGATATGCTAAAATTGCTTAAGAGCTATTAAGATCAATCTTATGCATAAGGATAGAACTGAAAATTGACTACTTTGAATTATGCACACTGTATCTAGCTCTAATCAAAACATTATACTTGTACATCTGATCAAATACTGTGTATATGTTTAAATTTCGAATTTTGCATATACTCAGTGTTTTGTCATCATCAAAAAGGGGGAGATTGTTGACCCCCTAATGGATTTTGATGAATACAAAACACTAGAGTATAATTCCATTTATCTTAACAATTTACTTGAGGATTTCATGTGTTTAATTAAGAATATTGTTAAGAAATGTCTAGGCAAGTTCCCATAATTTTTATGAATTTATTGAAGAATTTTTGAGATGAAGAAAACAGATCAGGGACAGCCGAGACGTCTCCGGTTTGTTCCAGAGACGTCTCTGGCACAAACAGGAAGAACTGGCACGTTTGGAGACGTCCCCGGCACCTGGCGAGGCGTCTCGCAGGGTCGGAGTCGACTCTCTCAGAAGCGGAGTCGACTCTCTCAGTGGCGGCAGAAAGGCCGATTTCAAGAGATGCGCGCGAGCCGTCTCCACAGTACGCGGAGTCGTCCCCGCAAGTAAAAGCTGAGTTTCCAAGTCGTCCCCAGAGAGTGCGGAGTCGACTCTCTCAGGGTATTCCAGAGGATGTCTTTTTCGGTGATAAGGCAGCGGAGACGTCCCCTGAAAGAGCGGAGTCGACTCTCTCAGAGAATTCCAGAAGACTTGTTTTTCGGAGATATAACGGCGGAGTCGTCCCCATGCAAAAAGCGCAAACAAGCCGAGACGTCCCCGTAAAGTGCCGAGGCGACCCTCTCAGAAAAATAGAAAAACAAGGATTCAAACCGTTCATCATCGGAGTCATCCCCGTAAAGCGCCGAGTCGACCCCAAACAACGTCAAAAGTAAAATCTTACAGCCGAGACGTCTCGCGTTGAAGCGGAGACGTCTCCGAAGCGCCTGGGACGCGACTGACAACTTTTTCAGGTTTGGTTTGAATTTCAAACTCCCTTAACTTTATCTCTAACGGCTATATTTGCTTTTTGGGCTATAAAAGGGAGCTCTTAAGTGCTTTCCAACAACTTCTCACCAACCCAACACAAGATTATTCAAGAGAGAAGAAAGAAAAAGAGGTTCAAGGGAGTTAGTGCATTCAAGTGAAGAAATCAAGTGCCTTCAAGCTTCCCAAGTGATTTCGTGCTCAACTACTCTCTTCCGCTAGGCATTCAAAGCTCACATTCAAGTCAACGCGATCCACATCGGAAGAACCACCATTTCTCACGCTTCCAACGGCTAAAAGGGTTCTTCCGGGTTCTATTATTTCTCACTGTTTTATTTGCTTCTTGAGAGCTTTTAAATCCTTGTAAAACTTTTTCAATATTGTGCTTGTTCCAGTCAAGGGACTTGGAACAAGGGAAAGGCGTCCCAAGCCTAGGTGAAATTGGGGGTTATAGGGTTCGTTGTTAGCCCGGTGTAAAACAACGAGTTGGGTAGTGCACTCGCAAAACTACCGGACTGTAATCTTGGATTATAGTGGAAATTCCCAAAGGTGCTTTGGGGAGTGGATGTAGGAGCAGTGGAAGCTCCGAACCACTATAAAACCTTGTGTTTGCGATTGATTGTTCTCATACCTCTATCTTTACTTTAGTTCATACATTTGTGTGTTTTATTTTTAATTAGGCAAAAAGTTTTAAAACACCCAATTCACCCCCCTCTTGGGTGACCATCTCTGGGCAACATGATTCAATGAATTGGGTGTTTTCGAATCGAGATATATAACATGTTTTCAGGAATAGCAAAGAACTTTTGCTTGGTATGGAAAAAAAAAAGATCTTGGAAAGAAGGTCGATAACCTGGTGGAAGCTGAGATCGCCTCGGTATCCCAGGGATTTGACGGCAGAGGCGACGTCGGCACATATCTTGAAGCGCTCCGCGGTGGACTCGGGAAGGGAGGTGGGGAAGGACGGGGACGATTCATCGTCGTCAAGGAGGCGGAGGGATTGAGAGCAGATGGAGACGAGGGCGTCCGGGCCGAGATCTTTGATGGAAGAGACGCCGGCGGGGAGGGAGACCCCGGAGCTGCTGAGAGAGCTCAGGAGGATCTCCTGCGCCTCGTCCATGGCGGACAGGACACGGCCGGCTCCTAGGGTTCTCTTTGTTCGGCAATCTGCCTGACGGGATTGGTCTTTTAGAAGAAGACGGTATCAGTAGCTCGGTAGCTTAATAGAGATTGGACGACGCGAAATTAAACCAGTGCCGGCAGACCGATAACCGGCACTAGTTTAAACCTGGGAGAGATTTTTCTGCGAACATAAAATAGACCATTCAATGAAGAGGTTAAGGCCAAGGTAGAAAACTTCAGATTGGTTTAATTTAAATTAGAAAGAAAAGAACATGCAAATATCCCCATCATATCTATGCTATATATGCAATCTTTTTTTGGTGAAATATGCTATGGAATGTCGAGCAATGAAAATATCATAAATTTCCTTGTCTCGGTAATATTATACATGTATTTGTTGGCACAATGCACATGCTAGAACACATGCTAAGGCATCTGTGTAGTTTTTTTCTGCAATCCAAACTTTCTAATACACGCATTTATTCCTAGGTGCACAACATAGGCCCTATAGAATAATACAATGAAATTTGTGAACAAAAATCATGTGGGGTAGGCACTATCTTAATATAGGGCAGGACTCTTTTTTTTTTGCCATATTTCTTCTTACACCTATATTAAAGAGGAAATCGAGAAATCAAATAAAGATAGAACTTCTTGTACTAACGGAGTCCGTTAATTCTATAACTTTAAAAAAATAAAAGAAAAAAATTCACATACCAATAAAGACCGTGTGCGAAGAAAGACCATCGCATTCTCTTTTTTCTTCGTTAAGTGATACACAATCATCGGCTTTCTGATACATACTGTAAGTTTCTTTTATACACATCTAGTAGCAACATAATACATACATCCAAATAAATCAATATATAATTTTCAAAGTAGGATGCTCATCAGTACATAGTATATGGCTAGTTGATATGCACTTGGCAATATAATCATCCATCATCCCAGTACATACCTCTAGTTAAATTGATACACAGTTTCTAGAATATGATGCTCATCGGTACACACTACATGGCTAAGTGATACACACTCGTCGATTTTCTGATGTATACTGTAAACTTTTCTGATACACACCCAACAACAACCAAATATATAACTTCAGGTAAATCGATACATAATTTTTAGAATATGATGTTCACCGGTACACACTACACTGTTAGATGATATACACTTAGCAAAATAGTTATCCAATATTTCAATACACATCTTTAGGTAAATCAATTCATAGTTTCCACAAAGAAGGAAGAAAATAACTCGGAAAAAGATGGAAGACCTCACAGATGGAAAAGACAACTTGATGAGGAAGAGGATAGAAGGAGAGGCTTGATGAGAAAAAAAGAGGATGTAGATTGTCATTCTTTGCAAATTGTCTCTTTTAGCATGTGCAATTTTCTTTCTTTAAATTAGGAGACTAACAGATTCCATTAACGGAAATCCTCTTATCCCTATTTGACTTTTGGATTTCTTCTTTTAGATAGATGCAAGAGGAAATGTGTCAAAAAAAGTTCCTCTCCATATTTCCTTCTATGGTGCTCGTCTCATATGATTTTGGTTCGAAATTTGTCCCAATCCTAACTTCTACTATTCAACATGCATCACCCTTTCTAAGTCCCACCATGTTGATATTTTCTTGTACCTATGCGAGTGCTAGTTTAGTGGCCTTCATTGCACCCAGTCCCTTTGGCAGGTGGTGTCCAACTTGGCAACCTCTTAAAAAGGGCCAAGCTTATCATATGAGCCCTTCAGCAACACATGTATGCCTTGTCCACATAAAAGTTAGGGATAGGAACTCATCCATGCATTTATCAAGTCCTTTATTTCTCATTCGATTCTTGGCCATTTCCATCCATAAAAGAGAAAAAGATGATAACATATAACCTACAACATCCAGCCCAACTGGGCCAACAAAGAGCTAGGCTTAATCCATTTAATCGATTCAAATATAAAAATCGGCACAGAATAGAAGAAAAAAAAGGCACGTGCCTAACACATATGATGAGAGAAGTAAACTCCCGATGGGGTTTCCTTCTTCCTGGAATCATTAGACGAAATCCAACATCGAGACGGATTTTAGCATTCTTTCAAGCTCTATTTAGAGCCCTTCCACTTCCCCTTCAATCCCACACTGAAGATTTGAGCCTAAACATGGAGGTTGCTGGAGTTCGCCAGAATTTGTCTGAGTTTTCTCCTAAACACCATTCGCCACCGCCGCGGCCATATGTCGCAGGAAAACGAGGTAATGACCCCCAAATCCTCTAATTAATCCTTTTCTACACCCTCCTTAACCCTTTTAGTTCTTCTATTTTGATTTGATTCAAGCCCTCTTTTTTTCTTTTACGGTCATCCTTGCTGTCAGCACTCGTCGTCGAAGCTTGTGGTTGATCCTCTCGCACCGATTGTGCTCACTTAGAAACCCATTGCATCCTCTATTTGACCAATCCTTTTTTCAGTTTATTTCTTTGCCGCCGGCCACCTGCTGCCACCGGCCACTACTAACGGTGGCTAATCGTCAGTCCTTCGATTGACAGTCACATCTACAAACTCTTCTTCCCCGTCGGAGAGAGAAAGACCTTATTTCTCTCTCTTCTCTCTCTTCCTCACACTCTGTCTTATTTCTCCCTCTATATAGATTTCTCTAGGGTTGTTGGATCTAGCAAAAGGGCTCTTATCAATGATTTTAATCAACCTTGATGATGGGGGTTTTGATCCATGGCCATCGGAAACTATACCAGCCCCCACCTTAGCCCTTACCAGACACTATTAGATTTGGTCACCTCCAATTTTTCTTGAACTATTTGTACCCTAGTTTAACTATAATCAGATAAAATCAACTTGATTGAACCGACTGAGATGCCGGACACTCCCACTTGACCAAAGGCAATCAATAGTACCACGTTCCTATTATGACAAGGCTATCCACAATATCACGCTCTAGTTTATCACCGGCAATCCAAGATAACATAGCTAATCTAGGGCCTTCACCTATCCATTTATTTCAAGAATGCATATTAATTATATTGAGTTATATTCGGCCTTGGACTAAACCATAGACATATTTCTCGCCTGTGATAAGATAATTGAGAGTGTCATGTTTCATGCCCGTGATGGGGCAATCCATAATAATATGACCAGTCAAAAGCAGCCCATCCAATCATTCAATTATACAAGTCTCATTTTATTAGTTAAATATATTAAAATATTCACATTATATAATTCAAAATATTGGTAATTTCTATACATAATATAAATTCATTTATTTTCTATAACATATATGCGTACATTAGAATCACATAGACATATTCTGAATTAATATACAAATAAGCATGCATGTAAAGAGATTCTTACGTCTACCAATGACAAAAACAAGCAAGGTACCTATCCGTCCATGTATACCCCTAACATATCCAAATCAATTTGATATTAAAATTTAGAATAAATAGAGAAACTAATTATCCTCCTCAAAATCTATAAAACTGATCCTAATCTCTAGGTTCTTCCCAAACTGACACCTAAACTAAACAATTGAGGTGATTATGGCCTTTTACTATAATTAAAGTGTTTGGGTGTGGAACCCATGATAGATCGCTCGGTGTCTGAATGATCGCTCTACACAAATTAAATCATTAGATTATGGAGGAAATCAAATATGAGAGAGGGAGAAGGAACAAGGTTATCTAGGTGACGGTGCTCGATGTCTCAAATCCATTCAAATTAGAGTGGCAATCGACTACACTAGGGATGGGAGTCTGAGCTAAGCAAGGATAGGATGTTCAAGGCTATTGATATATCCATTGAGGCTAGAAGAGGACCGATTGGTAGAAGGGCCATCATAGACACTCAAATGGTGGCAACATCATGGGAATGAAATCAAAGAGGAATGAAAAGGTACCTTAAACCATGAGGCAACATAATAGAGGCATGAAGCAATTTAGAGGAGAAGATACACAAGGCTAAATGCATTCCTAATCCAGCTCCAATGCTATATGAACTACATGAGAAGGAGGAGGAGGTACTGTAGGGCTATAGCGAGAAACAAGCAATGGCTCTTAGGTTAATGAAGAAGTAGGCATGAAGATGAGGGTGTGCAAGAAGATGGGATCTTAAGCTCTCCTCTATCCGATATATTGCTCTTCTCCAACACAACTCCCATCATATAAATAAAATAATTGGGAAAACCATGATAAAAAAGTAAAGAAAGATTGAGTCAGAGAAATTACTAAAGAAAGAGTACTGAAGAGAGATAGGAGGAGTAAGAAAGAGTAAGAAAGAACACGTAGGTGGTTGGAATAGTGTGAGGGAAAGAGAGAGAGGATGAGAGAGATAAAAAGAGGGACAGTAGAGCTTACCCAAGAAGAAGAAGAGAGCAAAGATGGGGGTCTTGTGCCTTGGTGTTCAAAGGAAATGAAGAAATAAAGTAGGGTTGAAAGAGAGGAGGACGGGATAGCATGAAGGGATGGGAGCGAGAGAGTGTGTGGAGGTAGTCTACATGGAAAAAAAAGAAAAAGAAAAAGAAAAGGAGATCAGGATAGTAACTTTTGAATGAAAGATGTTGCCCAAGGTGACAAGCCAAGAGGGGGGGGGGGGTGAATTGATTTTTCTTTGTTTTTACTGTCTTGCTTTAGTTAATTGATGAGTGAGTGAGAATAGAACAATGCACAATACAAACACACAAGAAGTATAGTGGTTCGGTGCTCTCCTAAGCACCTACGTCCACTCCCCAAGCGACCCCTTGGGAATTCACTATAATCCCACGGATTACAGTTGGATTGTTTTTCGGGCTCACAATCCAAAAACCTTTACACTTTGGTTTTCCGGGATCACCAATAACCTATGTTGGTTTTACGAGCTCACCAACGAACCTTCACAATTGGTTTTACGGGTTCACCAATAAATCTACACCGTTGGTTTTGCGGGCTCACCAACCAACCTTTACAAAGTGATTAAAAGGAAAGAAGAAGGTTTAAACTCCTAGATGAGCAAATATAACAATTATAAGCTACAAAGAAGAGTTTAGAGAATAGTTATCGCTTGATGAAACTTCTCTCTTCTTTGTCAAGAATGCTTCACTCTTCAAGGGTGGATGGAGCTCTTAATGTCTCTTGGAATCTGCTCAACCACTTCCTTTTGACTCTTGAATGAAGCACTTGGATGAAGAAGATTAGGGCACTTGTCTCTCTTTGTGTAAGCTTTGATATCTTGCAAAAGGATGCTTCCTCTGATGAATAGTGTCACTTTAAATAGTTTCCTTCATCCATTGGACAAGCCCCAATGGTTAGAATTCAAAAACTAGCCGTTACTCACTGTTGGAAGGACAAAAAGTACTTCTGCAGAACTAGCCGTTATGCTTCTGCCCGTGCTTGGGTCGACGCAAATTTTACTGGGGTCGACCCAACTAATTTCACTTGGGTCGACTCAACTTTTTCTTGGGTCGACCCTCTCAGAAACCACAGAACCTTGCATTTCAGCCTTCCTTCACTTGGGTCGACTCAACACTTTTTGGGTCGACTCAAGGTTCAGTTGGGTCGACTCAACTTCCACTTGGGTCGACCCTCTTAGGGTTTCCAGAGAACCTATTTTTGAATGTCATTGCCTTTGGGTCGACTCATGTAAACTTTGGGTCGACTCAAGTTTCATTTGGGTCGACCCTCTCAGGGTTTCCAGAGAACTGTTTTCTTGAGGCTTGAGGTTGGGTCAACTCATCTTTTACTTGGGTCGACCCAAGTACTGTTTATCCGTGCCATTTTTGCAGAAGTGTGCTGGATGGTTTTTTGATGTGCCAGGGTCGACTCAATCAATCTTAGGGTCGACTCAATCCACACTTTGCTGCAACTTAAGGTTAGATTCATCCATATAATCAATGAAATAAACTTTAAACAATTTTGAATAAATGTCATGGTAGTGCTACATACTCCAAACAATGAAAATTACTATTGTCCACTTAAGAGTATGTTTCACTTGAAACTTTGCCGAATTAGAATTTAGAGTTCACTATCCCTTTCCTACCGCAAATTTTATCTCATTAATAATCATTGAAATACATCTCAATCTCATTATACTAATGTATCGAGAGTGACGGACTTATTAATGATGTATCGAATTAACTTGTAACATACTCTTAAACTTTGTATTAATCATCAAAATACCACTATCATCCTCAAAAGAAGGATTTGCCTTCATGCGTATCCCCATTGGATCACCCATGGCATAGATCTCAAAGATCTTCTTTCCCCATCATTCGCTGCCTACATAGTTCTCAAAGCGACTAGTGGATGATCCAAGGGGGTATTCATGAGAAGGTGGGGAAGTTCAAGTTGGGGTCGGAGTGTTTCCCCTTCCCCCGCTCATCCTTTCCAAGACTAACCTAGTTTGGGTCACATTTTTTCCTCCTTATTATCCAATCAGATAATGGTGTCGAACAGATTTTTCTTCAACTCAGCAATAGCGGCAAACTTTCTATTCCATACTTCAAGTTTTTGTCTATGGCCTCTTAATTTCTGAACCAATCAGAAGCCCTTTGAAGATAGGTCCAACCACTAGTCCAGAATTAGAGCATTTGTTCAATCAAAAGATATATTCAAGCCTCAAAATTCCAGCATTAGATAGGCATAGGAATGATCAAAAAGGTGATAGGGATTGTCAAAGGCAGTCATTGCCAGATATTTACTCTCCTAACCAATTGTAATAAAGAAAAGATACAACTAAGCCATCACCAGATCCTCCCTCACCTTAGACCATCTGTAATATCAACATTGTATATGTCAATCAATGACAAACTTCTAATCTTTAAACTCATCCATGTCCCTACTTGAACCCTGCCTACCACCCTTTCATGAGGAAAACGTTTGACATTAAAGTCCCCTGCAACAAACCACAGTAAACTATATGCACTTCCAAACAACTCCTATCATAGCTCCTGCCTAGCCGGTTGATCATCCAGTCAATAATTACCCATCAAAAACATATAGCCCTGTTAACAAACATCACTAACAAGCTAAATTTTCTCTTATCACCCCTGCACAAATTGCCAAACTGTCCTTCTGCCTATCAGTTGATTGCCAAAGGCACCAATTAGGTCCTTGATCCAATGCTACGAAGACTTTGAGCCCAAGAGTTTTCCAGCTTCCATTACATGAAAACTATTTTACTGTACTGACTGACTTATGATTAAGGGTGCAGATGGGCTGGGTTGGACCGGTTATGAATGGCCCCGACCCAATCCGGTGTCTTGTTCGGGTCCTAATATTGGACCCAAACCTAACCCACTAGAAGATCAGGTCGGGTCAGATCCATGGCTAAAATTTTTAACCCAATGGATCATTCGGGTCGGGTCAGATCCTTGTATAACTCTATCTCAACCCAAAAAATTCTAATTTAGATTGGGATTGGGCCACACATATGGAGTTGACCTAAAGTGAAAGAGTTAAATTTAGACAAAATAAAATCCTAGCTTTATCATAAGACATGAATATCCCTTTGGAAGCATGTTATGACACATTCAACATGATAATTTTTTCCAACAAGACTTGGAAAGCAATTGAAAAGAATTGCAAAAGTCGAGCAAACTCCATGAATTATATAAATTATTAAAGATTATGAGCCACTGGCGAAGGCTTGATAACTAGGGTAAATAAACGAGTCCGGTTGTGGAAGGGAATGGGGCACATTGAGCGTATGTCTAAAGATATCTAATAGACTAAAACAAAGCATGGATAAAATGCCAAGTCAGTCCCAATATCAATCTATAATCTAAAAGTCTAACTTTTCATCCAAGGATATCACTCGGCTATCTAGTTTGCCACAACGTCCGCTATGTCATATGAATAAAATCAGATTGAGTTGTTGGAGTGACGACAACATTTATTTCAAACTAATAGACTAATGTGGATGGGACCATTAAATGGTTCTTCAAATTTTGGCACACAATTTCTAGTGCTTCCAAGCACTATGATTTCATTTCAACCATATTGTGCACAGATGAAGTTTATGAAAGTTGTTCCTAGGTTCTTCGGTGTTTAGCATGCTAAATTTTTTTTTTTTTTTTTTTGAAAACCATGGCTGAACCTGATCGGGTTGCCTACGTACCCCTTTACAAAGGGAATCAAGCCACACGTAGTTCTTTTAAAATTTCAAAAAAATACAGCGAAAAAATGAATCAAACAATTTAATTCATACATGCTTACAAGATCAAATCTAGAAATCAGCACATTAAGAACACATAGGATTATGCCGGAATCGTTTAAACAATTATGCTAAAACTTTTATGCATGATTAACTATCAGATCTGAAACTTAAGAACTCTATTCCAATTAATCTCCGAATATCCATCGAATGGATTCTGGAGATATCTCCGTGAGGAGCCCCAAAAGAGGGTAAAACCTCGGGGAATCGGACCTAGACCTTGACACCATAATAAATGATTAATGCTAGATTAATACCTTTTATGATGGATGAAAGTTGTGAATCTGATTCCTGACTTCGCAGCCACGCACACGAATGGCCTCTATGAGAAGTACACGCGAAGTCCTGAAGGATCTTCTTCCGCAACAGTGCTAGCAGTTGCAGAACACTTGAAAGCTGAAATCTGCCCGTCGGGATTCAATCAACTCTTGATCAATCGTCTTGAAGCAGATGGAGATGAAGTTTGTAAGAAAAGTAGAGGACTCAGATCTGATCTTGAATCTTCTAGATATTCACCCTGAAAACCCTATCTAAAATGGAGAAGAAGAGGAAGAGGAGGCGGGTGAGGTGGAAGGCTGCAATGGATGTCTTTTTGGTGCCCATGTTTGACCCCTTTTAATGGCCTCCGAATTTTCATTCAAAATTCGAAATTTATTTTTAAAAAACCTCTTTTAGTTGGCACATGCAAAGAAATAGGAACAACCCAAATCAGATCTCAACCAAATCTGATTTAAATTCAAATTTTAAACACATGTGCAAGAGGGAAGGAATTTGAAATCCATGCGGCAAGGTAAAACACTTCATAATTTCGAAATCACCTCTTGAAATTCGAATTTAATCCATTCAAAAACTCATACGCCACCTTGGCTGATGGTTTGAGTGATTAAAATCATTTAACACATTGCTTAATATTTGAATTTAAATTCAAATAACAAACAATGTCGCCATGTGTCAAGCAATGGGTCCATGTGCCATGCAATAATTTTGGTTTATTTAAAATTCATGAAATCCAATTCTATGTCGCCAATAATTGCCACATCATTTGAGCCTAATCCCCTTGGGTTGCACCTAATCAAATTTGGTCAAACCCGAATTAAAACAAAGCAATTTGGTTGAACCCAATCTAATCAGGTCAGACCCTGATTGAGCTCAAATTGAATCCAATTCAATTTTGGCTCATGCAAACTCAATCAAATTGAATTAATTACTTTGTGTTGGACCTAATCCAATTAGGTCAATCCCCAATTAAGAACAAATTAATTTAAAATTAATTTGATCAGCTTAAGTCCTTTTTGGTTCTAACCTAATCCAATCAGGTCAAAATCCTGATTGAGCCCAAACTTGAATCCAATTCAATTTGGCTCATCCTTAGCACAATTACTCAATCAAATTGAGTTTATTAGTAATTTAATTACTAATTAATCCTTCAATAATTACTTTAATTATTTTATAAGATAATTTGCCAATCAAATTGACCAAATTATCCCTGAATGATTCTTAATCATTCATCAGCTTTCTTGATCAATCAGGAATCTTCTATGCGTGTGACCTCATAGGTTCGAACCTAAGCCGGTAGTATAGGAACAATTTCCTACACTAATTGATGTGACCATCTAGCAATGGTACCCAACGTCCGGATAGGCCGAATATATGCGAAGCAAATATTCTGGAACCCTGAATTATGGTTACTGCATAATTCAATCCCTTTGACTCCTAATGCCAGGATGACTTAGAGCTCACTGTCAACCCTATAATTAGTACATCCATTATGTGATTAACTTTAGATATCCCGTGACTCCTCACTGGGATTACCCTGGCCAAGGTTTTGCTAAATTAATCACAAGACATTATCTCCTGTTTTCAGGAGGGGTCAATTCCATCTTGACTCACAACTGACTACGCAAGTACTTGACTGCACCCAGTGACCTTCCGTCACTGAATTAGAAATTCAGATAGTCCGGTACCAAAGTACAGTGAGTTGCTTGCTAGTCACAGGTTGCGATCTCAGGTCAGAGGGCCAAACTTATACCCATATCCACTCGGAACATCTCTCGACAGTAGAGTGTTCCGGAATTGGTCACGTTCAATAAAATGTACTCCTACACTTCACCTGTGTGGCATACCAGTGTCTCCACACTCCTTGGTTAAGAGGACAACCAACGTATATGTCACACAACGACCTAATCTCGATAATGCTGTCATCCTAGTAACAACATATCATTTGGTCGCGAACAAGTTTAAGGACTCAAAGATAAATCCTCCTTTATCATAACATAAGTCCTAAGGACTTCATCATAAAAGAGTTCATTTGAAGATGAAATGATGAATAATGCCAAATAACACTTTATTAATTTATCAATTCATTTACAAAATTCAATCATCAATATGCTGACGATTGACATTTAGGATACAAATCCCAACAACTCCCACTTAGCCTAATGCCAATCGGCACAGTATCTAATACCCATCTTCGACTTGTGTTCGTCGAACTCTTTGATGCCGAGGACTTTGGTAAATGGGTCAGCCAGATTTTCTTTTGTGTCAATTTTCTGAAGATCAATATTACCTCGATCGATGATCTCTCGAACTAGGTGGTAGCGACGTAGAATATGCTTGGTCCGCTGATGTGCTTTAGGTTCCCTTGCTTGAGCTATGGCCCCAGTATTGTCACAAAATACAGGCACTGGACCATCAATGGAGGGTGTCACTCCAAGCTCGGTGATGAACTTCCGCAACCATACAGCTTCCTTGGCGGCATCAGATGCTGCGATATATTCTGCTTCACATGTAGAATCTGCCACTGTATGCTGCTTGGAACTCTTCCAGCAGATGGCCCCACCCTTAAGAGTGAAGATATATCCTGACACGCTCTTGCTATCATCTTGATCTGACTGAAAACTTGAATCAGTATATCCCTCAAGTTTTAAGTCAGAATCACCATAGACAAGCCACTGATCTTTAGTATTTCTCAAATACTTAAGGATGGTTTTTACAACCTTCCAGTGGTTGCTACCTGGATCAGACTGGTATCTGCTCACTACTCCTAGTGAGTATGCCACGTCTGGTCTAGTACATATCATGGCATACATTATAGATCCCACTGCCGAAGCATATGAAATTCTATCCATACTCTCTCTTTCTTGAGGGGTTGTCGGACAATCCCTTTTAGAGAGGTTAATTCCATGGCCCATCGGAAGATAGCCTTTCTTGGAATTAATCATACTGAACCTCTTCAGTATAGTATCAATGTATGTGGATTGGGATAATCCAAGCAATCTTTTAGATCTATCTCTATAGATCTTCATCCCTAGGATGTAAGATGCTTCTCCCAAATTCTTCATAGCAAATTGAGATGATAGCCAAACCTTTATTCCTTGTAATGCAGGAATGTCATTTCCGATTAAAAGAATGTCATCCACATACAAAATAAGAAATATAATAACTAAACCATTTGCCCATTTATAAATGCAAGGTTCCTCTTCATTCTTAATGAAGCCATATGTTTTGATTACCTTATCAAAACGTATATTCCAACTCCGTGAAGCTTGCTTTAATCCATAAATGGATTTTTGAAGCTTGCACACTTTAGACTCATCTGCAGATGTAAAATCTTCAGGTTGTATCATATACACTTCTTCTTCTAAATCTCCATTTAGAAATGCGGTCTTCACATCAATTTGCCAGATTTCATAGTCTAAATGTGCTGCTATCGCAAGCACAATCCGAATGGACTTGAGCATTGCCACAGGAGAAAACGTCTTGTCATAGTCAATACCATAACGTTGACGATAACCCTTGGCAACCAGACGGGCTTTATAGGTCTCTACCTTTCCGTCTGCGCCTCGTTTCCTTTTGAATATCCACTTACACCCTATGGGTTTAATTCCTTCGGGTGGGTCAACTAATGTCCAAACATCATTGACCTTCATGGATTCTATTTCGGATTGCATGGCTCCAAGCCATTTATCAGAGTCATACCTCTGCATTGCATCCATATATGTGATCGGATCCTCATCGTTTTCATCAAGTTCGATAGGATCCCCATCCGGGACCAAGAAATTGTAGTATCTGTCCGGCTGACGTGGTACTCTACCCGATCGCCTTAATGGTGCATCTAATATGGGTTCTGGATCTGATCTAATCAAATCCGACTCAACTGGTTCAGTAGATGGTGTCGGATCTTCTACATGTTGAACTTCTCTAAGCTCAACATTAGAGCTATTTGTTCCTTCACCAAGGAATTCCTTTTCTAAGAAAATTGCTCTATTGCTTACGAACAATTTTTGTTCTTCAGCAAAGTAGAAGTAATATCCTTTAGTTTCTTTAGGGTAACCAACAAAGAAACATTTGTCAGACTTGGGTTCAAGTTTGTCTGTCTTCAAACGTTTGACGTACGCCGGACACCCCCAAATCCTAAAGTGAGAGAGCTGTTAGATGTATGCCCTAGAAGCCAATCTGGCTGACACATTATTAATTCTAGAGACATAATTTTGTACTTGACTATTTATTATTGAATAAATAAAAGGCATCTTTTCATTCATATTATTTATGTGTCTATGAATCGTCCAAGAAATTAATAAGATGATGATGCATATTCTCAAGAGTTGAGAATTTGAGCCATGTATCATTGGTGATTAATTTCTAAATGCTCCTGATCAATGGATCATCACGAGGACGGTGATCGATCCAATCAGTGCACAGATCACTTTCCTTCTGGATGGACGAGACTTGAGTCCACAGTGTAGGGACACTGAAGTGATAGTGCAGGTGCTTGTTAGAGAACAAGGGTACTGAGCGTGACCAAGACAAGAAGTCACTTGGATGTCTATCCACTCGTCAGTGACTTGCTTGATGTTGCAGTAGTGTGACTGGTCCTTTGACCTGCGGTGCTTCGGCTACTCACAGTGAGGTTATTGTAGTTTGACTGCACATATACATGGTCTCTAGCCATATGGGTCCATGTAGTGTAGATTGGCTGCAGTAGGTTCACTGTAGGAGTAGGGTATGCACCTATAAGGAATCTATCGACCTTGATAGAAGAGGAGTGATCCTATGTGATTTGTTAGACTGAGTTCTAAGACCTTGGCCAGGGCAGTAATATAAAGTGGAGAAAGAGTTTTTCACTATCGAACTTGAGTCGAATAAATCTTGACATATGACAGACGATGGGGTTTGACGAGTTGTCCATGACCTCCGTCCTGTAGGGATCCACGATAGTAGGATTGTATCACACGTTAACTACACCTAGAGGTTCATCATTTCATTCTGCTGGGTAGCCACTACATGCTGCTAGGTGTCACTGGTGGATGGTGGGACTCACAGGGATTATCTCGATGATCGATAAACCCTAATGAGTTGAGTTGGAATCGTTCCAACCCATTGAAAGGAGTTTTCAATGATATAGTGATAGAGATCACAGTATATCTCACTACCAGTCAGAATAGAACCTATGGGGTCACACACACTAGAAGTATTGACCGATCCGATGGTTGAAAAGTGATTATGAATCACGAGTAATCAATTCGATTGATAAGAAGTTGAAGAAGGAAAGGAAATTAATCAATTGGACTTGAAACATGAATCCTACTTCGAGTAGGATTCCTAGAGTCCTAATTGGATTAGGACTGGAAATCCTAGTTGGAGTAGGACTGGGATTCCTACTTGGAATAGGATTCCTGCAATCCTAATGAGATTAGGAGTTTTGAATCAAAATTGGATTCCTACTTGGAGTAGGATTCCTAGAGTCCTATTCGGATTAGGACTTCGGATTCAAATAGAGTCCTAATTGGATTAGAACTTGTTGCTGGTGGTCCAAACCGAGAACGATTGGCACAGCGGTGTGAACGGGGTTCCCTTTGAGTTGCTTTGGTTGCGCTCCGCCCTCCGCCGGGAAACCTGCAAGCAAGCCTCGCACCACCACCGGGGTAGTGGGGGCCCTCCGACGATCAAGTCAGAGGAGATCGAAGGAGAAGGAGAAGGAGAAGGAGAAGGTAGCAGGTGAGATGATACTCTGGAAGATATCTCTTACCCTCCCCCTTCCCCCCCAGCCTCATATATATCAGGCTGGGGGGTTTTTCCGGGGATTCGTCATCGTGTGGCACGATGGGGCTGCCACTGACATGGCCGTTACAGGGCGTCGTGGGGCAGCGCTGGGTACAGCCATGGCAGGGCATAGTGGAGCTCCGCTTTGTACGGCTGTTACAGGGGATCGTGGGGCAGCGCCGGATACGGCCGTTGCAGGGAGTAGTGGAGCAGGGGGCCGCGGCGTGCCTCAGAGGAACAGTCTGTTGTTGTCGAGAGATTGCCGACTCGGGGTCGGATTGCTGGATCAAGGGGCAGCCGACTCGGGGTCGGGCTGCGGAGCCGAAGATATCCGACCCGAGGTCGGATTGCTGGATCAAGGGGCAGCCGACTCGGGGTCGGGCTGCGGTGCCGAAGATATCCGACCCGAGGTCGGATTGCTGGATCAAGGGGCAGCCGACTCGGGGTCGGGCTGCGGAGCCGAAGATATCCGACCCGAGGTCGGATTGCTGGATCAAGGGGCAGCCGTAGTCTTCCTGGGCGCACGTGCCGGTCACGTGGGACATGGTGGCTAAGTTCCCCCGTAACAGTAGCCCCCCACTCCCAAGCCTGGAACCAGGAGGGGAACGGGTGAAGGGAGTGATGCTTCGAGATTGCCGCCATCCCTCGGAAAGGCGCGCGCGCTCCAAGCTTTCCGCCTTCTTTATGGCGTATGGCAGTTGTCGCTGATCTGGCGGTCTGCGGATTTCGGCGGACATCCTTCCTTAATGGCGTCGATTCGCCTTTGGGGCGCGAACAAACTTTCGGCAGCCAGGCGTCCTCTGGCGTCACCGAGGCGTCACCCGCCTTTCCGCCTATTTAACCGGGGGCCCACCCCCGTCCGCCTTTCTCTTCACAGGCATCTTCAAGTTTCTCCCTTGTGCCGCTGCCGTTGCCGCCGAACTGTTCGTTCGCTCCTCCTTTGATGCTCTTGGAGCCGTTCTTCCTTCCTTTCCGGTGAGTTGCCCCACTCTTCAATTTAGGGCTCTCCGTATTTTCTCCTTTCGTGTTAGTGTACTCCAGTCGTTCCGGTGCCTTCCCCCCTCTTGACCCCGTCCTGACCGTAGGTTCACTGGCCATTAGGGATGGACGAAGTAAGGGCGGACCGCATTCAGTCGGAGCTGGTCCCTGAAGACCTAGATAGGTTCGTGGCCCGGTACCACCTTCCCGAAGCCTGCAACATTACGCTCCCGGGGCCTGAGGAGAGGATGTCCCATCCTCCTCCAGGGAAGGTCGCCATCAATGAGGACATCCTTCGGGCTGGGTTCCGCTTTCCCCCCTCGGACTTAGTCGTGCAGGTGCTTCGGGGTTTAAGAGTGGCGCCGACGCAACTGGTGCCGAACTCATGGCGCACCCTGACGGCCTTCCAGGTTCTCTGCCGCATGCATGAGGTTCCCGCCACCCTGAATGTCTTTTGGGAATGCTACGGCCTGAACGGCCACCCTCGGGACAGAGGGTGGTGGTGCTTCGCGGCGCGGCGAGGGTGCGGCCTCGTCAAGGATGCTCCTTCCTCCATTCACGGCTGGAAGGAGCGTTTCTTTTTCATTGACGTAGATCCCTCTTGGGGAATCGGGACAACCTGGGAGACGCCGATGATGTCCCCGATCGGCTTATCGAGGTTGTCGAGGGAGGAGTCCGAGGGCGTTGCCGTCTTGAGGGGGCTGGTTGCCGAGGGCCGGCTTCCCCCGGTGGCCCGCCTTATTTCCGAGGATGCCTTGGTGAACGTCGGTCTGAGCTCGGTCCCCGCCGACCGTGAGCCCGCCACCACTTCTTTTTTAGCTCTTTTCTCCTCTTTCGTTTCTTCTTTCCATCAGTTTCTCAATCTCCGACCATCTCGTCCTTTTTGCAGAAATCGACGACGTCATGCGGTCGGACAAGGCGATGGCTGTCAGTAGGGCGTCCCTACTGGAAGCGGTCCGGAGGAAGAAACGGACTCCTCCGAGCGGGGTCCCACCGGCGAAGAAGTCCCGCCAGCAGGCGACTCCGACGCCGACAGACGGGTCCGGACCCACCGATCAGGGGGACGCCGCGGGCTCGGACCGACAGTTGACGCCGTATCAGCCCTCCGGTGATGAGACTACCGCTTTTCCGGAGGCGTCACCCGGGCGCGCCCGAGACGGCCGGGTCGGACGCGATCGGTCCCCAGCCCGGCCTTCAACTCGGTCGGCTTCGGATGATACGAGAAGGAGCGCGCCGAGGCCCCGGCCGAGCGGGACCCTGTCGATTTTTGGAGCGGCCCCCGCCCCGAGCACGGTCAGCATGACTCTCCCCCAAGCAATGGGTAAGGGTAAGGCCGCAGAACCACCGTCCGGCTCCGGGGCGAAGTCGGGGTCAGCCTTCACTTTCGCCGGCGCCCGAAACCTCATCGAGACGGTGCTGCTGGAGAGTGACCGTAGGCGAGTCCGGCAGATGGGGATCCCTGACGTCGGAGCTGCCAGCTGCGTCTGTCTCATGTCGGTGAGTGTTCTTCTGGCCGCTTTCGTCATTTATAGGCTCTATTGATCCCCGCCTGACGCCCTCATTTTTCCTATCTCTTAGCTCGCCCAGTACATGATCCGTCTGGAGGAGAGCCACGAGGAACAGGCGAGGCTTCTGGCGAGGGCCGAGAGCCGACTGAAAGCTGTAGAGGAGGGAGGCCAGGCTGCGGCGGGGAGGACGACCAGGGACCTCGAGACGAGGCTCCAGGTGGCCGAAGAGAGGGTACTCGGCTTCGCCGCCCTCGAGAGGCAACTGTTGGAGACTCAGGAGCAACTCAAGGTTGCCTCGGGTCTCGAGGGCGAGATCAGGAAGGCGGAGGAGCGGGCCGAAGAGCAGTCCCGGAAGGCTGCCGACTTCCGGGAGAGGTGGGAGAAGGCCCAGCAGTCGGCCGACAACGCCCGCAACCGAACCCGATCTCTTGAAGCCAAGCTGGCCGAATTGGAATCGGCCTTGGAGGAGTCCCGCGCGAGCAACCAGGAGCTTCATTCGCGCTTGGAGGAGGCTGAGGCTGCTCGCGTTGCTGCCGAGGCGAAGCACATGGAGGCTCGGGCCGATCTGCTGAGGGTCTCCTCCGAGGCGGACGACCGGATTGTGGCGAAGGTCATGGAGGCGAAAGCTCAGATTACGGAGCGAGCGGAGGCGGCGCTGGTCGAGAAGAGCGCGGAAATCGGGCGTCAGGCGGTACAGGCCTATCGTCAGTCCGCTGAGTTCATCCGTGACATGTCGGACGCGGGGTCCGACTCCTTTGTCTTAGGCTTTGATGAAGGCCTGGCGAGGGTGTCCGCTAGATACCCCGAAATTGACCTGAGTGGGGTCTCCCTCCTCGACTCCCCTTCGATGCCATTGCCTGCTGATTCTCCAACTGTCTCCCTACCCCTTGCGGGTGTGCTCGCCGTTCCCGATCCGGGGGTTCCTCCAAGTTGACCCTCTGTACTTTTTCTTTGTTCTTTTCTTTGTATGTTGGCGTTTTGCCATGTTGTATGGGTCTCGGCCCTGACGCAACGAAAGTTAATGCAAACAAAGTGTTTCCTCATTTCACTTTCGTCCTTCCTCTTTTTAACTCTTGGTAGCGTCTCGCCGACTCCTGACTCTTGAAGTTCCTCCGGCACTAGGCCAGGCATCCGAGGGTTAGGCCTCAGGAGATCCTTCCGGCGCTAGGCCAGGCATCCGAGGGTTAGGCCTCAGGAAATTCTTCCGGCGCTAGGCCAGGCATCCGAGGGTTAGGCCCCAGGAAATTCTTCCGGCGCTAGGCCAGGCATCCGAGGGTTAGGCCCCAGAAAATTCTTCCGGCGCTAGGCCAGGCATCCGAGGGTTAGGCCTCAGGAAATTCTTCCGGCGCTAGGCCAGGCATCCGAGGGTTAGGCCTCAGGAAATTCTTCCGGCACTAGGCCAGGCATCCAAGGGTTAGGCCTCAGGAAATTCTTCCGGCGCTAGGCCAGGCATCCGAGGGTTAGGCCTCAGGAAATTCTTCCGGCGCTAGGCCAGGCATCCGAGGGTTAGGCCTCAGAAAATTCTTCCGGCGCTAGGCCAGGCATCCGAGGGTTAGGCCTCAGGAAATTCTTCCGGCGCTAGGCCAGGCATCCGAGGACTGAGCCTTGGGGAATTCCGCTCGTTGGTCGGCCAAGGCTGGCGCAAGCCGAGGCGACCGGTCGGGGCTTCAGGCTAGTCTGCTCCCGGGATGATCATCGGGTTAGCCTGGCATCCGTGGGCCGAGCCTCGGAGAATTCCGCTCGTTGGTCGGCCAAGGCTGGCGCAAGCCGAGGCGACCGGTCGGGGCTTCAGGCTAGTCTGCTCCTGGGATGATCATCGGGTTAGCCTGGCATCCGAGGGCCGAGCCTCGGAGAATTCCGCTCGTTGGTCGGCCAAGGCTGGCGCAAGCCGAGGCGACCGGTCGGGGCTTCAGGCTAGTCTGCTCCTGGGATGATCATCGGGTTAGCCTGGCATCCGAGGGCCGAGCCTCGGGGAATTCTGCTTGTTGGTCGGCCAAGGCTGGCGCAAGCCGAGGCGACCGGTCGGGGCTTCAGGCTAGTCTGCTCCCGGGATGATCATCGGGTTAGCCTGGCATCCGAGGGCCGAGCCTCGGGGAATTCCGCTCGTTGGTCGGCCAAGGCTGGCGCAAGCCGAGGCGACCGGTCGGGGCTTCAGGCTAGTCTGCTCCCGGGATGATCATCGGGTTAGCCTGGCATCCGAGGGCCGAGCCTCGGAAAATTCCGCTCGTTGGCCACGCGCCTGTCGCTTGCCGCTCGACGGGATTTCTCCGTGGCCAGCTACGATCGTGTTTCTCCTAATCTCCAAGCGTCGCCTGGGGAACACCAGAAGGGTATTAAATGCTAATTGAGGCGTTACCTGGGAAATCGGATCGCCAGTTGCTGCTTGCAAGGAGTGTCAGTTAAGCCGCGATACGCGCGCTCTTCGAGGCGGATGTGGCCTGGGCGCGAGCGGAGATACGTGGGCCGTGGGATACACACCGCCCGGAGTGTCCTGCATGAAGAATGCAATTAAGGAGAACGACGCTTAGGAGATCGTGGGAGGATACGCCTCGAGAGCTGGAACGGCTCCGGATTCGGTGCGCCCGCCTTTATTGGAGCCACCCGCATCGGAACGACCGGGGGGCCACAGTTTGGCTATAAATATAAGTGCAGGTGCGGTGGAGCCTGCCAAGCCGGAGCTGTTCAGGTTGCCATGGATCGTGGACCTCCTCTCCGGTGCGTGGCTGGGAAGCCCCTGCCGGAAGAACGGGAGGTGCGCCCTTCGCGACTTCCGCCAACTAGCCGTTTCATCTGGGATCAACGGGGAGGTTCTCCCCGGTGGAACTCCGCCCTAGGCATTTCATCCGGGATCACATCCCCCCTCTTTTCCGTCCCACCTCCCGATTGAGCTTTGCGCCAGACGCTTCATCCGGGATCGCGCCTCCTCGCGCTCTTCTCCCTTGTATTCCTTCCCTCCCCTTCTCTTGGGGAGGGCCGGAATATCCTTTGGAGGTGGCGTTCCTCTAGGAGCAGTGTGAACTCCTTCTTCGTCCACTTCTTCTTCGTCCGCGCCGGCTCTTCGTCTTTTGCGTGAGGCGTCGATGGCGCCTCCGGGGAGAAGCACCCACGCCCGGTGGGATTGCAGCTGCTTCGGATGGGTTCGGGATCCCAGATCTTTAGCTCCATGGAGTCTCCACCTCTTCCTTGTTTTCTTTACTCCCCAATTCCCCTCTGGGAATTCTTTGTAATCACACGAACACACCGTTGTAACCAGGAATTACTGAAATGAAAAGAATTGTACATTTTTTGAACTGTCTTCCTGGCTTTGTCGTTCTACTGGTAATACGCCCGCAGGTTAGCGGAATTCCAGCTCCTCGGAATTTCTCGACCATCTAGGGCCTCCAACTGGTAGGAGCCAGGTCGGTTTACCCAGCGAACCCTATACGGGCCTTCCCAATTTGGCGCCAGCTTCCCACCTTCCGCGGGTTGAGATGCTTTGGCTCGCCTTAGCACCAGATCTCCGATTCTGAAAAGTTTCGGTCGGACCTTGGAGTTATAATATCGGGCCACCCTCCGCTGATACATCGCCATCCGAACCTGCGCCATTTCTCTTGCTTCTTCCAAGAGGTCCAGGTTCCCTCGGAGTTGCTCCGAATTGGCCTCGGGTCGGTGCGCGGCCACCCGGGGCGAGGGGAGTCCGAGCTCCACGGGAACAACCGCTTCCGTGCCATAGGTTAGGCTGAAAGGTGTCTCCCCGGTAGGGGTCCGATGCGTGGTCCGATACGCCCAAAGGACATTCTCGAGTTCTTCGACCCAAGCTTGCCCCGTCCGACCGATTCGCGCCTTAATTCCTTGGAGGATTGTCCGATTTGTGACCTCGGCCTCACCGTTGGTTTGGGGATGCGACACAGATGTGAACCGATGCTCGATCCCGAACTCCTCGCAGAAATCACGGAAATGCTTGTTGTCGAACTGTCGACCATTATCCGAGATGAGGACTCGGGGTACCCCAAATTGGACAATGATGTTTTTCTTCACGAACTTCCGGACTTGCGCCTCCGTGATAGTGGCCAGCGGCTCTGCCTCCACCCACTTGGTGAAGTAGTCGATTGCAACAATCAAGAATTTCCGCTGGGCTGAAGCGACGGGGAATGGTCCGAGGATATCCATTCCCCACTGTGCGAAGGGCCAGGGTGCGATGATTGGTGCCAAGGGGACAGAAGGGACTCTCTGGATGTTGGCGTGGCGCTGGCAGGCGTCGCATTTCCGTACATGATCCTTTGAGTCCTCCAACAAGGTAGGCCAATAATAGCCTTGCCTCATGATCTTGTGCGCCAAGGACCTAGCCCCCAAGTGCGATCCGCAAACGCCCTCGTGGACTTCGCCGAGGACGTAGGCCGTCTCCGAGGGGCGGAGGCACCTTAAGAGGGGGGCGGTAAACGAGGTCCGATACAGCCTCCCTTCATAGAGTACGTAGTGGGCGGACTTCTTGACAAGTCGCCGAGCTTGATCTTCGTCTTCAGGGAGGATCCCTTCGGCGAGGTAGGCGACGAGCGGGTCCATCCAAGACGGCTCCGGATCAATCGCCATCACCGCTCCAGCCTCGCCGATGCTCGGGGCCTCCAGGGTCTCCAGGTAGATTGCCCTCGACAAGTTGTGCGCCTCTGCGCTCACCAAGCGGGACAACCTGTCGGTCCTAGCATTTTCGCTTCTGGGGACCTGCTGGATGTCGACACTGCCGAGATCGGAAATGAGTGCTTGCACCTTCCGGACGTAGTTCTGCATGGTCGGGCTCCGGGCCTCGAACTCCCCATTGACCTGCCCGACCACCAGCTGGGAGTCGGTGAAGACCTTCAAACGCCGGATAACGAGCTCCCTGGTGAGTTTGAGTCCCGTGACTAGGGCCTCGTACTCCGCCTCGTTGTTGGTCACTGGAAATCCAAATCTCAAGGCATACTCGGCTATCACTCCATCAGGACTGGTAAGGACCAGCCCGGCTCCTCCACCCTCGGGGTTCGACGACCCATCGACGTGAAGCGTCCAGGTCGGGAGGTCGAGGCTGGGCGTTTCCGGCGGTCTAGGTTCCGCCTCCTGCACCGTGCACTCAGCGAGGAAATCCGCGAGCACCTGGGCCTTGATGGCGGGTCGAGGCTGGTAGCGGATGTCGAACTCACCGAGTTCTATTGCCCACTTCACCAGCCGTCCCGCATTCCCGGGGTTGCAGAGGATCTGTCGTAGTGGTTGATCAGTTAAGAGGGTGACAGAATGGGCCTGAAAATAGGAGCGGAGTCTCCTGGTCGCGGTCAGCAGCGCGAAGGCGATCTTCTCAGCCTTCGTATACCGCGTCTCGGCATCCCGTAGGACCCGGCTGATGTAGTACACAGGCTTCTGGAGCTTTGCCTCTTTCCGAACCAGCACCGCACTGACCGCGGTTGGGGAGACCGCCAGATAGAGGTAGAGTATCTCCCCTTCTTGCGGCTTGGACAGTAGGGGAGGAGACGCCAGGTATTCCTTGAGCTGGTCGAATGCTGCTTGACATTCGGCCGTCCAGAGGAAGTCTTTCGGGCGTTTTAACACCTTGAAGAATGGTTGGCAGCGTTCGGCCGATTTTGCCACAAATCGTCCAAGCGCGGCGACCCTTCCAGCGAGCTCCTGAACCTCCTTTACTTTGGTCGGAGGGGACATACCTTGGATGGCCTTGATTTTGTCCGGGTTGGCTTCGATACCCCGCTGGTTGACAATGAAACCGAGGAACCTCCCGGCCGAAGCGCCGAAGGCGCACTTCGCTGGGTTCAGCTTCATGCGAAACTTCCGCAAGGTGGTGAAAGTCTCCTCCAAATCCGCGATGTGCTGGTCTGCATGGCGGCTCTTCACCAGCATATCGTCCACGTACACCTCCATGTTCCGGCCGATTTGCTCTTTGAAGATTTTGTTGACGAGGCGCTGGTAAGTAGCGCCAGCATTCTTCAGACCGAAGGGCATTACCTTGTAGCAGTACAGCCCCCGGTCTGTTATAAAGGCAGTTTTCTCCTCGTCCTGTGGGGCCATCATTATCTGGTTGTAACCGGAGAAGGCGTCCATGAAAGACAGCAGCTGATATCTGGAAGTCGCGTCGACCAGTTGGTCTATTCGCGGAAGCGGAAAGCTATCCTTAGGGCACGCCTTGTTCAGGTCGGTATAGTCGACGCACATCCTCCACTTCCCGCTCGCCTTCCGGACAAGTACAACTTTTGCCAGCCACTCGGGGTAGCTTACCTCCCTTATGAATCCTGCCTCCAAGAGCTTGTCTACCTCCTGGTCGACCACCCGAATCCGATCCGGGGCACAGTGTCTCTTCTTCTGCTTTATTGGTCGGTGGGTCGGGTCGACGTTGAGGGCGTGAGAAATGACCTCCGGGTCGATCCCAGGTACATCGGCCGCCGACCAGGCAAATACATCGGTATTGGCTCGGAGGAATTCCACCAACCGGGCCCGAGCTCCCGGATCGAGATTGGCGCCGACCCGGACCGCCCGGTCGGGGCGGCCTTCCTCGAGGGGGACTTCGACCACACCCTCGGCCGGCTCCCTCTGCCGCAAGGCCACCTCGTCTCTGGCATCAAGGGACTCGACGCTTAGGGCTTCCACGGGCTTCTTCCCTTTGAGGGTTGCTAGAAAACATTGCCGTGCGGTCGGTTGGTCACCTCGGACCTCTCCGATCCCGACCGCCGTGGGGAACCGCATGAGCAAGTGGTACGTGGAGACCACCGCGCGAAGGGCGTTCAGCCCGGGTCGCCCGAGGATAGCGTTGTAGGCCGAGGGAACACGGACGACCAAGAACCCGAGTCGCACCGTGGCTTCTGCGGGTGCGACGCCCGCAGTTACAGGCAGCTCAACGACACCTTCCGCCGGGACAGCGTCACCGGTGAATCCTACGAGGGGGGTGGACATTTTGTGCAACAACTGTCTGGACAAGCTCATCTTTTGGAAGGCCTCGTAAAACAAAATATCAGCTGAGCTTCCACTATCCACAAGAACACGCCTTACATCATAGTTTGCCATAATGAGGGAGATCACCATGGCGTCATCGTGGGGAGTCTGAACCCCCTTTACATCCTCATCAGAAAAGGTGATTACATTGCCGACCCTCTGCCTCTTTATGACGGCCGTCCCTGACGCTTCCGTCGAGCCCCCTGCGTTCCTCACGGGCCGAGAGCAGCCCCCAGTGATAGTGTGGATCACGCCCGCAACGGGTCGATTCTGCTCCCGAGGCTCCGGAGGAGCCGGGTCGGCCGGACGCGGGTCTGCGGGGGGACGTCGGTCGCTCACATATCGACCGAGACGCCCCCGACGGATAAGAGCCTCGATCTCGTCCCGAAGCTGGAAGCAGTCCTCTGTGTCGTGGCCGTGGTCTCGGTGGTACTCACAGTACGCCCGGGAGGGCCTCTTTCCAGGGATCCTTCGTATCTGTCTCGGGGCCGGGAGGTCCTCCCGCCCCTTGATCTCCATAAGGATCTGGGCCCGGGGAGTCAGGAGAGGGGTGTACCGGTTGAAACGTCGGGGCGGAGAACGAGGGCGTGGGGCGCCGTGGTTCTTCGCCGGCGACGGGCTTCTGCGCCGACGCTGGGGCGTCGGGCTCCTCCTCTGGCGTGCCTCTTTCCGCCTTTTCTTCCCAAGCTTTGGAGGGATCTCGGCAGCCTCCTTGCTCCGGTGGGCGGCCGCCTCCTCGGCGTCCGCATACTGGTTCGCCCGGGACAACAGCTCTGGAAAGCTCCGCGGCAGGCGTTTGTCCAGGGAGAAGGTGAGCCTGCCCTTCCGGAAGCCACGCTTCAGGGCTGAAAGAGCTACCTCCTGACTCAGGTTCCGGACCTCCAGCGTAGCCCTGTTGAAGCGGGTAAGATAATCCCGCAGGCTTTCTTCCTCGTTTTGCCGGACGTCAAAGAGGGAGTCGGAGACCAGTCGCCGCTGGCTACTGACGGCGAAATGAGTGATGAAGAGGCGAGTGAACTGGTCGAAAGACCGGATTGAGTCAGCCTCCAGCCCGGCGAACCACGCCCTCGTCGGGCCACGGAGGGTTGCCGGGAAGGCCTTGCAGAGAAGGGGATCTGATGCTCCGTGGAGGAGCATAAGGGTCCTGAAACTCTCGACGTGATCCCGCGGGTCTGCCGCCCCGTCATAGGGCTCGATCGCCGGCATTTTGAACCCCGAGGGATTCGGGGTCCGCAGGATCCTCGAGGCAAGCGCCGGCTGGGAGGAGATCTCTAAGTCGGCGAAGGGATCTTTGGAATGGCCCTTCAGGACCTGGAGTTGTCGGTGGAGATCGTCCACCCGCCGGTCCAGGGAACGCGACCGGTGGGTGGGAGACAAGGAGCGGCGAGTGGGGGACCGACTGGAGCGCGGGTTCCTCGAGGACTGGGGGGTCTGGGAACGCGCCCGGGCCCGCCTCTCGTACCCCGCGCAGCTCCGATGGGAAGGTCCCGGCAGAATAGACCGTGCTCGAGAATCCTCCTCGCGCCGGCGCTCCTCCCCATGGGAGAGGAAGGAGCGCGGGTTGAGGAGGACAGGCGAGCGCTCAGGGAGCAGTGGCTCCTGAGCCCGCTGCGGCGCCCGGGACATCGCACCCTGCAGATTCTGCACCGCCTCCGCGAGGGTGCGAACCTGCTGGGCTAGCTGGTCGAACTGGGCGGCTTCGACCGTCTGAATGGGCGGTGGGGTGGTGGAGTGTTGCTGAGAGTGTGTTGGAGATGCAGCGGCCTCCCGGCCGGAGGCGCGAGAGGCCCCGCGACCAGAAGCATTGGAAGCTCCACGACCACCTCGCCGTGCCATTACGATCGCTCTGAGATCCACCCTCCTTCTAGCGCCAACTGTTGCTGGTGGTCCAAACCGAGAACGATTGGCACAGCGGTGTGAACGGGGTTCCCTTTGAGTTGATTTGGTTGCGCTCCGCCCTCCGCCGGAAAACCTGCAAGCAAGCCTCGCACCACCACCGGGGTAGTGGGGGCCCTCCGACGATCAAGTCAGAGGAGATCGAAGGAGAAGGAGAAGGAGAAGGTAGCAGGTGAGATGATACTCTGGAAGATATCTCTTACCCTCCCCCTTCCCCCCCAGCCTCATATATATCAGGCTGGGGGGTTTTTCCGGGGATTCGTCATCGTGTGGCACGATGGGGCTGCCACTGACATGGCCGTTACAGGGCATCGTGGGGCAGCGCTGGGTACAGCCATGGCAGGGCATAGTGGAGCTCCGCTTTGTACGGCTGTTACAGGGGATCGTGGGGCAGCGCCGGATACGGCCGTTGCAGGGGGTAGTGGAGCAGGGGGCCGCGGCGTGCCTCAGAGGAACAGTCTGTTGTTGTCGAGAGATTGCCGACTCGGGCGCGCGTGCAGCCGTAGTCTTCCTGGGCGCGCGTGCCGGTCACGTGGGGCATGGTGGCTAAGTTCCCCCGTAACAGGACTAAAATTAAATATGTCCTAATTTGGATTAGGGTTTCTTAAGTCACAATTAATTATTAATCTAATGAATCAATAAGACTCCTAATTGGATTAGGATTGAAGAGTTCAATTGAGTCAAAATTGATTTATGTTCTAATTGGATTAGGACTTACCTAAATTGGATTCAAATTGGTTCACCCTTGGGCTAAGCCTAATTGGATTAGGGCTTGACCACATTAGGGCATTCCAATCCCTACCTAATATGGATTAGGGTTTACCATGAGGAAGGGTATAAGCCCCTCCCCTTTCCACGTGGAGAAGGGAGAAGAGACGGCGCCCCCTCTTAGGAAAGACATCAAGAGCTCCTAAATGTTAGGAGCTCCACATGTCTATAAAAAGGGACTTGTGGGCGGCACCTAGGGCATAGAAGAAGTGCTCTCTCCTCTCCTTGCTGCCGCCACCCTCTCCCTTTCCTTTGGTTCAGCCGCCAACAAGAAGAAGAAAAGAAGAGAGCCTTGTCCGCCTCCTCTTCCTCCAATCCTTCTTCCAACGCAGGGAAAAGAAAGGTTGTGTTCTTCTTCCTTGAGTTCATCCTTCTTCTTCCTCCTCCCAAGCACAATCAAGGGTTGATTGAAAGGGAGGAAATCAGCCATCAAAAGAAGTCTTTGCAAGGGAGCTAGCACCCCGGGAAGACAAGAGAGCTTTGATCGGATCACTGCTTCGTGTGGATACCCGTAGAGGCCGGACACTTGAACGGCTTCAAGCGAACCTTCATCCTAGACCACGAACATCAGTTTGCGGTGATCATCTACCCGCACAAGGTGAAGATCTGATCTTTTAATGTATTTAAAAGTTTTTAATTCTTATCTAACTACGAACGGTTCATGAAACAACGTTCATGCGATGAACGTCGATCCCGCTTATGCCGATTCCGCTGCCATCTGAATTTTTTTGAAATATCAGCGGCATGGGCGGGTTCCCAACAGTGGTATCAGAGCCTAGGCTTCGTAGATTAAGGTAAGAATTAATTATCTAAAGGCTTATTAGATCTGAAAATTGAATGATCATGCATGCTGAAAATTTCTGCATGCAGATTTTTCAGGGGTGCTGATTTTTGCATGCTGATTTTTATGTGATAAAAAGATGATTCTAATTGTATTGTTAATGGGATTACAAAGTTTAGAATTATGATTAGCATGATCAGCAACCTATGTCATGATATAATCAGTTAGTTTTCAGATCTGAAAATTATAATTGTTGCATATGGTGATGATCATAGGATTCAAACCCTTTTGGTATCAAATGTAATGACCTGCGATGTGATCTGCAATGTCATGTAAATTTTCAGATGCTTGCATGCATCTTATTTGATGTTTTGAGAGGCCTGCGTGCCTCCTAAAAGGAGATGTAATTTATTTTTATTTTTATTTTACATCTGGTTGTATTTGTGTGATGTGATGTACGTCAACGATCAAGTTGAAGACTAGGCATGAGATGAACAGGTGATCTAAGCGGTTGATGGCGATTGGATCAAGAGTTGATCAAGGATCGAATCAAGGAGGCTTGGAACCAATTCAAGAGTTGAAGACCAGTTGATCGATTGACGTGCATGTGCTTGTAATACGACCTAACTAGAATCCATGATCATCACCTATTTAAAGTTTAGCTTTAATTATTGCTGCGATTATAACTGCCTGCAATGTGCCGTTTGCATGTGATGTGAATGAGAGTCGGGTAGATAGGTTTACATGTGATGTAGCAAACCCAATTGAGACCTAAATCAAAACCTCCTCAATCAAGTCGAGAGTGAATCGACTTGAGCAAGTCATATTAGATTAATTGATCTAATTGGTGTCTAGGAAAGCATGAAAGGTGGTTACTTAATTAGGACCATACTCTCTGAGTAAGGGGAGCCTCCCACCTGCTTACCTGGCCAATTGTTCGATTACCTCTTATGAAGGGCTCAAGTTGCAAACACTAAGACCTGATTAACCAATATTAAGTCAATAGGTCTTCTACTGTAGTAGAGCTGCTAAGGCCTTTCTGATGTTGATTTGTCTCGACTGGACACAGTGGTCAAGTTGCATCGGGGGGCTGGACCTCTCTATAGACATGAGATGTTGTAGGGTAAAGGTGGGGTTGGGCACCAATAACTGTTAGGTGAGGACCCAATGACGACTTTATTCCTACGGTTATACGGTGGGTCTGACTTAACTAAGAAATGGAACCAATAACTGTTAGGTGAGGTTTTCATGGCTTAGAGACCAAGTTGCACTGCAACATGCTTAAGAAGCATTGTACAAGAGTTGTACACTCATCCATCTATGTGTCACCAATAACTGTTAGGTGAGGTGGCATGTAAATTGGTGGGACCGCAGTACCTACTAGAAACCCTAGTCGTGTGGGATTTCTGTTTCCCTACCAGGGGAGTGTGAGGGATTCGAAAAAATAGTGGGAGTTACATTTGTTCTAAAAGACCTTAGAACAGATTAGGATCAAGTACAAAAGTCTAACTAGAATCTTTACTCTCTGCAGATACAATGCCAGCTTCAAACCCTTTGACTCGTATTCTTGAGACCAACCGACTGACCGGAACCAATTACAAGGACTGGCTAAGAAACCTCAAAATTGTTTTGGACTGTGAGAAAATAGGCTACATACTCGATTCAGATATTCCCACACTACCAACACGTCCTACTGATGTTCAGCGTGAGATGCATAAAAAGTGGTTGGATGATGACATTAGAGTAAAATGCTATATGATGGCATCCATGTCAAATGAACTCCAATGCCAGCATGAAAATATGAAGACTGCTAGGGACATACTGGCACACCTGCAAGAGTTGTATGGTGAGCAAAGTCACACAGCTCGTTTTGAAGTGTCCAAGAGGCTCTTCAAGACAAAGATGTGCGAGGGGCAGTCTGTTCATGATCACGGTCTGACTATGATCAAGGATCTAGAGGAGCTTGAGAAGCTTGGTATGGACATGCACAAGGAATTACAAGTGGATTTGATCCTACAGTCACTTCCTAATTCATTTGGTCAGTTTATAGTAAACTACCACATGAATAAGATTGAATGCACTAAGACTGAACTGATAAACATGTTGGTAACTGTTGAGGGAGCCTTGAAAGGTTCAAGGGGCAATGTCCTTGCTGCTGAGTTGACTTCTGGTTCCAAGAGAAAGTCTACTTGGAAGAAAAAGAAGCCTGCTAAGAAGCAGAAGAAAGACAAGAAGCCAAAGAAGGAAGTTCAAAAGAAAAAGGCTAACGACAAAGGAAAATGTTTCCACTGCAATGTCGACGGCCACTGGAAGAGAAACTGTCCTTCATACCTCGAGAGCCTGAAGAACAAGAAAGGTGACATACCTTCAGAAGGTATAGACTTGCTCATTATTGAAACTAATCTAACGGTTTCTTCTACTTCTAGTTGGGTTATAGATTCTGGTTCTAGTGCTCATTTGTGCACTACCATGCAGGGTCTAAAGGAAAGTAGAAGGCTGGCGGAAGGTGCGGTAACCCTTCGGGTTGGCAACGGGGCAAAAGTTGCTGCTGTGGCTGTGGGCACCTACCATCTGCGACTACCGTCTGAATTTAGTTTATTACTTAAAGACTGCTATTATGTACCTGCTGCTAGCAGAAATTTGATTTCTGTTTCATGTCTAGCACAGGAAGGTCATGTTTTTACATTTGACAAAGACTGCTGTTCTATTTATTTCAGAAATAAAATAGTCGCACGTGGTTTCATGATCGACAGTCTCTATCATTTACATATGGATGTATCTGTGAATGTTACCGAGCAAGAAGTGAGTGCCAAAGGATCCAAAAGATCCAGGGATGAGATAAACCAAAGATATTTGTGGCACCTCAGGCTTGGCCATATTGGAGAGGACAGAATGAACAAAATGGATAAAGATGGACTTTTAGGCTCATTGACTTCCGAGTCATATCCAGTTTGCGAGTCCTGTCTTCAAGAAAAAATGGCTAGACTGCCCTTTGTAGGACATGGGGAGAGGACCACTGAAATACTTACCCTAGTACATACAGATGTATGTGGCCCATTCGATGTGCTAGCCAGGGGACGTTATTCGTACTTCATTACCTTTACCGATGATTATTCACAGTATGGGTATGTGTATCTTATGAGACACAAGTCTGAATCTTTTGAAAAGTTCAAAGAGTTCAGAAATAAAGTAGAAAAACAAACTGGAAAATCCCTTAAAGCTCTTCGATCAGATCGAGGAGGAGAATACCTTAGTGGAGAATTTTGGGACTATCTCAAGGAAAACGGCATAGTCTCACAATGGACACCTCCGGGTACACCTCAACTCAACGGGGTGTCAGAGAGGAGGAATCGGACCCTATTGGATATGGTCAGGTCCATGATGAGCTTCACTGATTTACCTATGTTCCTTTGGGGGGATGCCTTACTCACAGCGATTTATTTATTGAATAGAGTTCCCTCTAAATCCGTTCCTACCACACCGTATGAGATATGGCATGGTAAGAAACCAAGTCTGGGTCATCTCAAGATTTGGGGATGTCCGGCCCACGTCAAGAGACTACAGGCAGACAAGTTAGAGGCTAGAACCATAAGTGCTCGTTTTATAGGATATCCTAAAGAGTCATTAGGATACAATTTTTACATCTCAGAGGATCACAATGTGTTTGTGAGCCGTCATGCCATCTTCTTGGAAAATCAGTTTATCCTTGATAGAGGCAGTGGGAGGAAAATTGAGCTTGAAGAGAAAGTCTCTGAAAAGCAATGAGTCATGGATCCTATTGAACCCATTCATACAGAGCCAGTACACGATATCCCTCGACCACCTCGTAGATCTAGTAGGGTCTCCCATCCTCCCGATAGATACTTAGGTATACTAGAAGAGGATACCGAGGAAATGTTCCTAGTGGGAGATAGGGATCACATACAGGATCCCAAAACCTACAACGAGGCGATATCTGATATCGATTCCGAGAAATGGCTGGAAGCTATGAAGTCAGAGTTAGACTCCATGTATTCCAACCAAGTCTGGACCTTAGTAGACCCACCAGAAGGTATTGTACCTATTGCATGCAAATGGATCTACAAAAGGAAAATAGGTTTGGATGGAAAGGTAGAGACCTATAAGGCAAGGCTTGTGGCGAAAGGGTATAGTCAGCGCGAAGGCATTGACTATCAGGAGATCTTTTCACCTGTAGCCATGCTAAAATCCATCCGAACATTGCTTGCTATTGCAGCATTTCATGATTATGAAATCTGGCAGATGGATGTGAAAACTGCTTTCCTGAATGGATATCTTGATGAAGATATCTATATGGAGCAACCTTTGGGTTTCACTTCCAGTGATGGAGATCACAAGGTCTGTAAGCTGCAAAGGGCCATTTATGGACTAAAGCAAGCATCTCGAAGTTGGAACACTCGTTTTGATGACGCAATCAAAACGTTTGATTTCATCAAAAACGAAGAGGAACCGTGTGTTTACAAAAAGGTTAGTGGGAGTGCTGTCGTTTTTCTCGTACTGTACGTAGATGACATTCTCCTGGTAGGGAATGATATTTCCATGCTAACCTCGGTCAAGGTCTGGTTGTCAAAAGCATTCTCCATGAAAGACCTTGGGGAAGCATCCTATATTTTGGGAATAAAGGTCTATAGAGATAGATCTAAAAGGATGCTTGGCCTTTCACAGAAGATGTACATAGAGGAGGTGCTGAAGAGGTTCAGCATGAAAAACTCCAAGAGGGGTCTCTTACCTCTTAGGCATGGAATTCATCTCTCCAAGAAGATGTGCCCCAACACATCTGAAGAGATTCAACGCATGAGCAAGATCCCCTATGCATCAGCAATAGGGAGCCTCATGTATGCCATGCTATGTACACGACCTGATATAGCCCTTGCTGTGAGTGTCACAAGCAGATATCAGTCGAATCTAGGTGAAGAACACTGGACAGCTGTGAAGAATATTCTTAAGTACTTGAGAAGAACTAAAGATTTATTCTTGGTCTTTGGAGGATCATCAGAGTTAAAGATAGAAGGGTACACAGATTCAGACTTCATGACTGATGTCGATGACAGGAAGTCAACATTTGGATATGTGTTCTTGTGCAATGGTGGTACGGTGAATTGGAAGAGTTCTAAACAACCGATCATTGCTGATTCTACTATGGAAGCTGAATACATCGCCGCCTCTGAAGCTGCTAAGGAAGGCTTCTGGTTCAAGAAATTCATTGCAGAGTTGGACGTGATGACATCAGATGCCATAACACTCTACTGCGATAATAATGGCGCCATAGCCCTTGCTAAGGATCCAAGGTCTCATCAGAAGTCTAAGCATATAGAGCGGCGCTTCCATCTCATACGCGACTATATTGAGAAGAAATATGTAGAGGTGCAGAGAGTAGACTCCGCGGATGACGTGGCAGACCCGTTCACTAAGCAGCTAAGTCAGCAAAAGACTGAAGCCCACCTTGAGAAGATGGGGCTTAGATATATGACTGATTGGCTTTAGTGCAAGTGGGAGATTGTTAGATGTATGCCCTAGAAGCCAATCTGGCTGACACATTGTTAATTCTAGGGACATAATTTTGTACTTGACTATTTATTATTGAATAAATAAAAGGCATCTTTTCATTCATATTATTTATGTGTCTATGAATCGTCCAAGAAATTAATAAGATGATGATGCATATTCTCAAGAGTTGAGAATTTGAGCCATGTATCATTGGTGATTAATTTCTAAATGCTCCTGATCAATGGATCATCACGAGGACGGTGATCGATCCAATCAGTGCACAGATCACTTTCCTTCTGGATGGACGAGACTTGAGTCCACAGTGTAGGGACACTGAAGTGATAGTGCAGGTGCTTGTTAGAGAACAAGGGTACTGAGCGTGACCAAGACAAGAAGTCACTTGGATGTCTATCCACTCGTCAGTGACTTGCTTGATGTTGCAGTAGTGTGACTGGTCCTTTGACCTGCGGTGCTTCGGCTACTCACAGTGAGGTTATTGTAGTTTGACTGCACACATACATGGTCTCTAGCCATATGGGTCCATGCAATGTAGATTGGCTGCAGTAGGTTCACTGTAGGAGTAGGATATGCACCTATAAGGAATCTATCGACCTTGATAGAAGAGGAGTGATCCTATGTGATTGTTAGACTGAGTTCTAAGACCTTGGCCAGGGCAGTAATATAAAGTGGAGAAAGAGTTTTCCACTATCGAACTCGAGTCGAATAAATCTTGACATATGACAGACGATGGGGTTTGACGAGTTGTCCATGACCTCCGTCCTGTAGGGATCCACGATAGTAGGACTGTATCACACGTTAACTGCACCTAGAGGTTCATCATTCCATTCTGCTGGGTAGCCACTACATGCTGCTAGGTGTCACTGGTGGATGGTGGGACTCACAGGGATTATCTCGATGATCGATAAACCCTAATGAGTTGAGTTGGAATCGTTCCAACCCATTGAAAGGAGTTTTCAATGATATAGTGATAGAGATCACAATATATCTCACTACCAGTCAGAATAGAACCTATGGGGTCACACACACTAGAAGTATTGACCGATCCGATGGTTGAAAAGTGATTATGAATCACGAGTAATCAATTCGATTGATAAGAAGTTGAAGAAGGAAAGGGAATTAATCAATTGGACTTGAAACATGAATCCTACTTCGAGTAGGATTCCTAGAGTCCTAATTGGATTAGGACTGAAAATCCTAGTTGGAGTAGGACTGGGATTCCTACTTGGAATAGGATTCCTGCAATCCTAATGAGATTAGGAGTTTTGAATCAAAATTGGATTCCTACTTGGAGTAGGATTCCTAGAGTCCTAATCGGATTAGGACTTCGGATTCAAATAGAGTCCTAATTGGATTAGGACTAAAATTAAATATGTCCTAATTTGGATTAGGGTTTCTTAAGTCACAATTAATTATTAATCTAATGAATCAATAAGACTCCTAATTGGATTAGGATTGAAGAGTTCAATTGAGTCAAAATTGATTTAAGTTCTAATTGGATTAGGACTTACCTAAATTGGATTCAAATTGGTTCACCCTTGGGCTAAGCCTAATTGGATTAGGGCTTGACCACATTAGGGCATTCCAATCCCTACCTAATATGGATTAGGGTTTACCATGAGGAAGGGGATAAGCCCCTCCCCTTTCCACGTGGAGAAGGGAGAAGAGACGGCGCCCCCTCTTAGGAAAGACATCAAGAGCTCCTAAATGTTAGGAGCTCCACATGTCTATAAAAAGGGACTTGTGGGCGGCACCTAGGGCATAGAAGAAGTGCTCTCTCCTCTCCTTGCTGCCGCCACCCTCTCCCTTTCCTTTGGTTCAGCCGCCAACAAGAAGAAGAAAAGAAGAGAGCCTTGTCCGCCTCCTCTTCCTCCAATCCTTCTTCCAACGCAGGGAAAAGAAAGGCTGTGTTCTTCTTCCTTGAGTTCATCCTTCTTCTTCCTCCTCCCAAGCACAATCAAGGGTTGATTGAAAGGGAGGAAATCAGCCATCAAAAGAAGTCTTTGCAAGGGAGCTAGCACCCCGGAAAGACAAGAGAGCTTTGATCGGATCACTGCTTCGTGTGGATACCCGTAGAGACCGGACACTTGAACGGCTTCAAGCAAACCTTCATCCTAGACCACGAACTTCAGTTTGCGGTGATCATCTACCCGCACAAGGTGAAGATCTGATCTTCTAATGTATTTAAAAGTTTTTAATTCTTATCTAACTACGAACGGTTCATGAAACAACGTTCATGCGATGAACGTCGATCCCGCTTATGCCGATTCCGCTGCCATCTGAATTTTTTTGAAATATCAGCGGCATGGGCGGGTTCCCAACAAGAGCATCGGCTTGCGTCCAGTCCACATCTCATGTGGTGTTTTATTTACAGACTTACTTGGAACCTTATTTAGAATATAGCAGGCTGACTCAAGAGCATATCCCCAAAAGGATATGGGCAGATTAGCAAACCCCATCATGGATCGAACCATGTCTAACAGAGTTCGATTTCTCCTTTCTGACACACCATTATATTGCGGTCTACCAGGAGGAGTTCATTGAGAGAGAATCCCATTTTCTCCTAGATATGTCAAAAATTCACTGGAGAGGTATTCACCTTCTCGATCTGATCGAAGAGTTTTAATACTCTTTCTAGTTTGTTTTTCTACTTCATTACGATATAATTTGAACATTTCAAATGATTCAGATTTATCTCATTAAATAGACATAACCATACCTAGAAAGGTCGTCTGTAAACGTAATGAAATATGAATACCCACCTCTAGCATCTGTGCTCATTGGCCCACATACATCAGAATGTACAAGGGTCAATAAATCACTGGCTCGTTCACCTTTTTCGGTAAAAGGTGATTTGGTCATTTTACCAAGAAGACATGATTCACAGGTTGTCAATGATTCATAATCATTAACATCAAGGATTCCCTCTTTACTTAACCTGTTGTTCTTGTTAATATGACCTAGCCTATGATGCCAAAGGTAGACATCCGTGACATTATCTATTCTAGGGCGCTTATTGGATTTATACATTACATGAACAGGCTGTGACAAAATGTAAATGCCATTACTCAGAATTCCATTCATTACAACAACACCATTCCAAATGACATTGCAATAATCCTTTTTTATTGATATTTCATAACCATTTTTGGCCAAAAGGCCTACAGAAATGATATTCAATAGAAAGCTTGGACAATAGTGACAATCACTAAGAACATTTACATGAAAGCTGAATTTAAGTTTAAGAATTCCTAAAGCTAGAACTGGAACTGGTCTTCCATCTCCAACATTCAGGAACCTTTCTCCTTCTTCAAATCTCTTACTGACTTGTAGCCCCTGCAACGAATTGCAAATATTAAAAGGACTACCGGTATCCAATACCCAGGTCGAATTATCACAAATAGAAAAATTGCAAGGTGTTATCATATAAGTACCTTGATTGGCAACTGATTGCCCACTTTTCTTAGGCCGGTTCGGATCGAGGGATGCAATGTAAAGAGGACAGTTCCTCTTCCAATGTCCTTGCTTCTTGCAGAAAAAGCACTCCGCCTTTCTCTGATCAGCCTTTTTATTCTTTTTCTGACTAGGCTGAGCATGGTGCACCTGTTTCTTTTGGATTTTATTTTTCTTTTTCCCTTTCTTAAAGGAGCGACCCTTGGATGAACCTCCCACTAAGTTCACCGTCTTCTTAAGAAGTTGGTGATCATTCTCAAACGTCTGTAGTAACCTTAACAATTGGTGATAATTCACTACAAGTTTTGTCATACGAAAATGAGTGAGAAAAGGACGGTATGATCCAGGCAATGAGTTTAGTAGGGCATCCTTCCCCAATTGATCATGAAGAAGAAAGCCAAGAGAGCTTAGATGCTCGATCAACTCAATCATGTACAGTACATGATCAGTTACCGAGGTTTCATCTTTCATTCGGGCGCTGAAGATGGCACAACTAGTTTTGTGCCTCTCAACGTCGTCAGGAACGCCGAATGATTCATTCAACACTTGAATGATATCTTCCGGCTGCGTATTCTCAAAACGCCTACTAACTCATCACTCATTGCTGCCAATATGATGCATCGAACAGTGATCCGGTCATTGAGCCACTTCTGATAAGTGTCTCTGGCCGATCTTGATGCATTAGCAGCGGGCTGCTCAGGTGCTTGATCCGTTATCACATAAAGGATCCTCTCATGCTCTAGCACTATTTTCAGTTTCATATGCCAATTATTGAAATTTGGACCAGTCAACTTGTCATTGTCCAACAATGAGCGAAGTGACAAATTAGTGGCCATTTCTGCATAAAAAGAAAATTTGGCTATTAGTATATGAATTGACTAAACTCAATAGACTTGGACTTTAGTCTAAAGGTATTCCCACTATTTTATACAAATTGGTAGCCTCTACCTCTAATTTGAAAAATTACTCCTAATTCTTTAGTGGGCACTAGAACCTAATAGATCACATATAGGCCCGAGTGTGGCTCGGCCAACCCATATGCACCTATTGGTAGGTTCTTAACCAATTGCTTCACCAAGTAACTTCTAGTGATGATTTTGCCCTAGGTTTTTCGGCAGGCGTGTGGCGCCTCCACCGAATATCCTAGTCAGGTCCAACCATTAAATGATAGGGTTAAGTCTAATCAACTAATAGACGACCAAGCCCGAGTGTGGCTCGGCTCACCTGACTGCCTATTGAAGGTACACTTAACTCATCATATATTGAATGACAATTCCAATGCTTGATAAGTACCAGGCGTGTGGCGCCTCCAATAATTATCAAAATATTGGACCCATTATCGCCCAACTTAATGGGAGGCTATGATCTAGTTATTCCCATAACCATTTCATTTTAAGGACCTAATAATTTTAGAGGATTTCATAAATAGGATAGATGAGAAGATCCGGTTAGTCTAATTTCTCCCACTGACTTCACCAAATCAGATTAGACTCAAACCGATTAAGGAGACACCTAAATCAGTCATACTGATTTTTCTTAAGGCATGGGCTAACTCGAATCATTAAGTGATCCAATCAAAATGTGATTGACCATATCGGCCAGGTAAGTGAGATCGGTGGAAGAGATATGCCATTAACTCGACAAAGACGAATTAGTGCGAGTAGCTCCCAATTAAAAACCACCGGCCAAAACTGCCAAACTTACCTTAGACACCGACTGGTTAATCAATTTCGATTTGATTACTCAAATGACTCGGGCTACACCTCTGAGCCTAAATCAAGTTCCATCTTGGTCTAATCAAAGACATGGAATTGATCAATCTACAACTATTGTATTTAACCTAGAGTTTCCTTGACCTAATCTAGTTACTACTTAATTAGATTTGATCAATTAACTCTAATTAGACCATGTTTGATTCTAACCTTAGGTCTAACCCAATCCTAAGAACTTGATTCAAGCTAACCCATATGCCCAAAGAATTATGCAATGTCAATTAATTGAGTTACAATTCTATTTCATAATACTTAATTCTCAATTAAGTTTAGACTTATGAAAGTTTTGATCATTGCATATTTCTTTTTAATTACATATTAATTACAATCTTTCAGTTCTTAAAACATATTTTCAGATCTGAGTTTTTGTAATTAATCACATTTAATCAGATTTAATTCATGTTTAAGTCATTATGTTTTATGTTCATGCATCACATATACATAACAACATGAATTAATACAAACAACATACATCTTATGTATTTGTTTTTTCACTTTTATTTTCAGATCTGATTTGTTCATTAAAATCAGAGATCATATGAATCATAAACTTTATTTAGATCTAATCTAAACAATATTATGATTTCAGATTTATTCATGTTACTAATCCTAACACAAACATGCATCATATGCATCCAAAATTTCAGATCTACTTAATCATGCATAATCAGCAATTAAATCAATCATAAAAAGTACTTTAGATCTAATCTAAACATGTTAATGATTTCAAATTTAATTGCAAGAATTAAAACATAAAAGTTTAAACATAAACCTGGCTCTGATACCAATGAAAGTTGTTCCTAGGTTCTTCGGTATTTAGTATGCTGAATTTTTTTTTTTTTTTTTTGAAAACTATGGCTGAACCCGATCGGGTTGCCTACGTACCCCTTTACAAGGAAAATCAAGCCACACGTAGTTCTTTTAAAATTTCAAAAAAATACAGCGAAAAAATGAATCAAATAATTTAATTCATGCATGCTTACAAGATCAAATCTAGAAATCAGCACATTAAGAACACATAGGATTATGCCGGAATCGTTTAAACAATTATGCTAAAACTTTTATGCATGATTAACTATCAGATCTGAAACTTAAGAACTCTATTCCAATTAATCTCCGAATATCCATCGAATGGATTCTGGAGATATCTCCGTGAGGAGCCCCAAAAGAGGGTAAAACCTCGGAGAATCGGACCTAGACCTTGACACCATAATAAATGATTAATGCTAGATTAATACCTTTTATGATGGATGAAAGTTGTGAATCTGATTCTTGACTTCGCAGCCACGCACACGAATGGCCTCTACGAGAAGTACACGCGAAGTCCTGAAGGATCTTCTTCCGCAACAGTGCTAGCAGTTGCAGAACACTTGAAAGCTGAAATCTGCCCGTCGGGATTCAATCAACTCTTGATCAATCGTCTTGAAGCAGATGGAGATGAGGTTTGTAAGGAAAGTAGAGGACTCAGATCTGATCTTGAATCTTCTAGATATTCACCCTGAAAACCCTATCTAAAATGGAGAAGAAGAGGAAGAGGAGGCGGGTGAGGTGGAAGGCTGCAATGGATGTCTTTTTGGTGCCCATGTTTGACCCCTTTTAATGGCCTCCGAATTTTCATTCAAAATTCGAAATTTATTTTCAGAAAATCTCTTTTAGTTGGTACATGCAAAGGAATAGGAACAACCCAAATCAGATCTCAACCAAATCTGATTTAAATTCAAATTTTAAACACATGTGCAAGAGGGAAGGAATTTGAAATCCATGCGGCAAGGTAAAACACTTCATAATTTCGAAATCACCTCTTGAAATTTGAATTTAATCCATTCAAAAACTCATACGCCACCTTGGCTGATGGTTTGAGTGATTAAAATCATTTAACACATTGCTTAATGTTTGAATTTAAATTCAAATAACAAACAATGTCGCCATGTGTCAAGCAATGGGTCCATGTGCCATGCAATAATTTTGGTTTATTTAAAATTCATGAAATCCAATTCCATGTCACCAATAATTGCCACATCATCTGAGCCTAATCCCCTTGGGTTGCACCTAATCAAATTTGGTCAAACCCGAATTAAAACAACGCAATATGGTTGAACCCAATCTAATCAGGTCAGACCCTGATTGAGCTCAAATTGAATCCAATTCAATTTTGGCTCATGCAAACTCAATCAAATTGAATTAATTACTTTGTGTTGGACCTAATCCAATTAGGTCAATCTCCAATTAAGAACAAATTAATTTAAAATTAATTTGATCAGCTTAAGTCCTTTTTGGTTCTAACCTAATCCAATCAGGTCAAAATCCTGATTGAGCCCAAACTTGAATCCAATTCAATTTGGCTCATCCTTAGCACAATTACTCAATCAAATTGAGTTTATTAGTAATTTAATTACTAATTAATCCTTCAATAATTACTTTAATTATTTTATAAGATAATTTGCCAATCAAATTGACCAAATTATCCCTGAATGATTCTTAATCATTCATCAGCTTTCTTGATCAATCAGGAATCTTCTATGCGTGTGACCTCATAGGTTCGAACCTAAGCCGGTAGTATAGGAACAATTTCCTACACTAATTGATGTGACCATCTAGCAATGGTACCCAACGTCCGGATAGGCCGAATATATGCGAAGCAAATATTCTGGAACCCTGAACTATGGTTACTGTATAATTCAATCCCTTTGACTCCTAATGCCAGGATGACTTAGAGCTCACTGTCAACCCTATAATTAGTACATCCATTATGTGATTAACTTTAGATATCCCATGACTCCTCACTGGGATTATCCTGGCCAAGGTTTTGCTAAATTAATCACAAGACATTATCTCCTATTTTCAGGAGGGGTCAATTCCATCTTGACTCACAACTGACTACGCAAGTACTTGACTGCACCCAGTGACCTTCCGTCACTGAATTAGAAATTCAGATAGTCCGGTACCAAAGTACAGTGAGTTGCTTGCTAGTCACAGGTTGCGGTCTCAGGTCAGAGGGCCAAACTTATACCCATATCCACTCGGAACATCTCTCGACAGTAGAGCATTCCGGAATTGGTCACGTTCAGTGAAATGTACTCCTACACTTCACCTGTGTGGCATACCAGTGTCTCCACACTCCTTGGTTAAGAGGACAACCAACGTATATGTCACACAACGACCTAATCTCGATAATGCTGTCGTCCTAGTAACAACATATCATTTGGTCGCGAACAAGTTTAAGGACTCAAAGATAAATCCTCCTTTATCATAACATAAGTCCTAAGGACTTCATTATATAAGAGTTCATTTGAAGATGAAATGATGAATAATGTCAAATAACACTTTATTAATTTATCAATTCATTTACAAAATTCAATCATCAATATGCTGACGATTGACATTTAGGATACAAATCCCAACAACTCCCACTTAGCCTAATGCCAATCGGCACAGTATCTAATACCCATCTTCGACTTGTGTTCGTCGAACTCTTTGATGCCGAGGACTTTGGTAAATGGGTCAGCCAGATTTTCTTTTGTGTCAATCTTCTGAAGATCAATATCACCTCGATCGATGATCTCTCGAACTAGGTGGTAGCGACGTAGAATATGCTTGGTCCGCTGATGTGCTTTAGGTTCCCTTGCTTGAGCTATGGCCCCAGTATTGTCACAAAATACAGGCACTGGACCATCAATGGAGGGTGTCACTCCAAGCTCGGTGATGAACTTCCGCAACCATACAGCTTCCTTGGCGGCATCAGATGCTGCGATATATTCTGCTTCACATGTAGAATCTGCCACTGTATGCTGCTTGGAACTCTTCCAGTAGATGGCCCCACCCTTAAGAGTGAAGATATATCCTGACACGCTCTTGATATCATCTTGATCTGACTGAAAACTTGAATCAGTATATCCCTCAAGTTTTAAGTCAGAATCACCATAGACAAGCCACTGATCTTTAGTATTTCTCAAATACTTAAGGATGGTTTTTACAACCTTCCAGTGGTTGCTACCTGGATCAGACTGGTATCTGCTCACTACTCCTAGTGAGTATGCTACGTCTGGTCTAGTACATGTCATGGCATACATTATAGATCTCACTGCCGAAGCATATGGAATTCAATCCATACTCTCTCTTTCTTGAGGGGTTGTCGGACAATCCCTTTTAGAGAGGTTAATTCCATGGCCCATCGGAAGATAGCCTTTCTTGGAATTAATCATACTGAACCTCTTCAGTATAGTATCAATGTATGTGGATTGGGATAATCCAAGAAATCTTCTAGATCTATCTCTATAGATCTTCATCCCTAGGATGTAAGATGCTTCTCCCAAATCCTTCATAGCAAATTGAGATGATAGCCAAACCTTTATTCCTTGTAATGCAGGAATGTCATTCCCGATTAAAAGAATGTCATCCACATACAAAATAAGGAATATAATAACTGAACCATTTGCCCATTTATAAATGCAAGGTTCCTCTTCATTCTTAAAGAAGCCATATGTTTTGATTACCTTATCAAAACATATATTCCAACTCCGTGAAGCTTGCTTTAATCCATAAATGGATTTTTGAAGCTTGCACACTTTAGACTCATCTGCAGATGTAAAACCTTCAGGTTGTATCATATACACTTCTTCTTCTAAATCTCCATTTAGAAATGCGGTCTTTACATCCATTTGCCAGATTTCATAGTCTAAATGTGCTGCTATCGCAAGCACAATCCGAATGGACTTGAGCATTGCCACAGGAGAAAACGTCTTGTCATAGTCAATACCATAACGTTGACGATAACCCTTGGCAACCAGACGGGCTTTATAGGTCTCTACCTTTCCGTCTGCGCCTCGTTTCCTTTTGAATATCCACTTACACCCTATGGGTTTAATTCCTTCGGGTGGGTCAACTAATGTCCAAACATCATTGACCTTCATGGATTCTATTTCGGATTGCATGGCTCCAAGCCATTTATCAGAGTCATACCTCTGCATTGCATCCATATATGTGATCGAATCCTCATCGTTTTCATCAAGTTCGATAGGATCCCCATCCGGGACCAAGAAACCGTAGTATCTGTCCGGCTGACGTGGTACTCTACCCGATCGCCTTAATGGTGCATCTAATATGGGTTCTGGATCTGATCTAATCAAATCCGACTCAACTGGTTCAGTAGATGGTGTCGGATCTTCTACATGTTGAACTTCTCTAAGCTCAACATTAGAGCTATTTGTTCCTTCACCAAGGAATTCCTTTTCTAAGAAAATTGCTCTATTGCTTACGAACCATTTTTGTTCTTCAGCGAAGTAGAAGTAATATCCTTTAGTTTCTTTAGGGTAACCAACAAAGAAACATTTGTCAGACTTGGGTTCAAGTTTGTCTGTCTTCAAACGTTTGACGTACGCCGGACACCCCCAAATCCTAAGGTGAGAGAGCATTGGCTTGCGTCCAGTCCACATCTCATGTGGTGTTTTATTTACAGACTTACTTAGAACCTTATTTAGAATATAGCAGGCTGACTCAAGAGCATATCCCCAAAAGGATATGGGCAGATTAGCAAACCCCATCATGGATCGAACCATGTCTAACAGAGTTCGATTTCTCCTTTCTGACACACCATTATATTGTGGTGTACCAGGAGGAGTCCATTGAGAGAGAATCCCATTTTCTCCTAGATATGTCAAAAATTCACTGGAGAGGTATTCACCTCCTCGATCTGATTGAAGAGTTTTAATACTCTTTCTAGTTTGTTTTTTTACTTCATTACGATATAATTTGAACATTTCAAATGATTCAGATTTATGTCTCATTAAATAGACATAACCATACCTAGAAAGGTCGTCTGTAAACGTAATGAAATATGAATACCCACCTCTAGCATCTGTGCTCATTGGCCCACATACATCAGAATGTACAAGGGTCAATAAATCACTGGCTCGTTCACCTTTTCCGGTAAAAGGTGATTTGGTCATTTTACCAAGAAGACATGATTCACAGGTTGTCAATGATTCATAATCATTAACATCAAGGATTCCCTCTTTACTTAACCTGTTCATCCTGTTCTTGTTAATATGATCTAGCCTATGATGCCAAAGGTAGACATCCGTGACATTATCTATTCTAGGGCGCTTATTGGATTTATACATTACATGAACAGGCTGTGACAAAATGTAAATGCCATTACTCAGAATTCCATTCATTACAACAACACCATTCCAAATGACATTGCAATAATCCTTTTTTATTGATATTTCATAACCATTTTTGGCCAAAAGGCCTACAGAAATGATATTCAATAGAAAACTTGGACAATAGTGACAATCACTAAGGACATTTACATGAGAGCTGAATTTAAGTTTAAGAATTTCTAAAGCTAGAACTGGAACTGGTCTTCCATCTCCAACATTCAGGAACCTTTCTCCTATTGGGAACCCGCCCATGCCGCTGAAATTTCAAAAAAATTCAGAACGCAGCGGAATCGGCATAAGCGGGATCGACGTTCATCGCATGAACGCTGTTTCTAGACCGTTCATAGCTAAGATAAGGATTAATACTTTTAAAACCTTTAGAAGATCAGATCTTCACCTTGTGCGGGTAGATGATCACCGCAAACTGATGATCGTGGTTTTAGGATGAAGGTTCGTTTGAAGCCGTTCAAACGTCCGGCCTCTACAGGTATCCACATGAAGCAGAGGACCGATCAAAGCTTTCTTGTCTTTCCGGGGTGCTAGCTCCCTTGCAGAGACTTCTTTTGATGGCTGATCTCCTCTCTTTCAATCAACCCTTGATTGTACTTGAGAGGAGAAAGAAGAAGGATGAAGAAGAGGAAGAAGATCCAAGCCCCTGCAGCCTTCTTTCTATCTCCCTGCGTTGGATGGAGGAAGAGGGGGGAAGGAGGCCGCCACCCTTTCTTTTGCCTTCTCTCTTGCTTGCGGCTGAAACAAGGGAGGATGAGGGATGGCCACGGCTTGGAGGAGGAAGAGAGGGGTTCATCCTTGGGGGCCGGCCCTAGTCCTCCTTTTAAAGGGAGTGGAGCTCCTAACATTTAGGAGCTCCATGACAACTTGCCTTTCTCTTCTCCCTTCTCCACATGGAAAAGGGAGAGGCATATTCCCCTCCTCATGGTTAACCCTAATCCACATTAAGTAGGGTTTGAAATGCCCTAATGTGGTCAAGCCCTAATCCAATTAGGCTTAGCCCAAGGGTGAACCAATTAGGATCCAATCTAGGTAAGTCCTAATCCAATTAGAACTTAAATCAATTTTGACTCAATTGAACTCTTCAATCCTAATCCAATTAGGAGTCTTATTGATTCATTAGATTAATAATTAATTGTGACTTAAGAAATCCTAATCCAAATTAGGACATATTTAATTTTAGTCCTAATCCAATTAGGACTCTATTTGAATCCGAAGTCCTAATCCGATTAGGACTCTAGGAATCCTACTCCAAGTAGGAATCCAATTTTGATTCAAAACTCCTAATCTCATTAGGATTGCAGGAATCCTATTCCAAGTAGGAATCCCAGTCCTACTCCAACTAGGATTCCCAGTCCTAATTCAATTAGGACTCTAGGAATCCTACCCGAAGTAGGACTCTTGTTTTAAGTCCAATTAATTAATTCCCTTTGTTCCTTCTTCAACTTCTTATCAATCAAATTGATTACTTGTGATTCATAATCACTTTTCAACCATCGGATCGGTCAATACTTCTAGTGTGTGTGACCCCATAGGTTCTACTCTGACTGGCAGTGAGATATATTATGATCTCTATCACAATATCATTGAAAACTCCTTTCAATGGGTTGGAACGATTCCAACTCAACTCATTAGGGTTTATTGATGATCAAGATAATCCCTATGAGTCCCACCATCCACCAGTGACACCTAGCAGCATGTAGTGGCTACCCAGTAGAATAGAAAGATGAACCTCTAGGTGCAGTTAACGTGTGATACAGTCCTACTATCGTGGATCCCTACAGGACGGAGGTCATGGACAACTCGTCAAACCCCATCGTCTGTCATATGTCAAGATTTATTTGACTTAAGTTCGATAGTGGAAAACTCTTTTTCCACTTTATATTACTGCCCTGGCCAAGGTCTTAGAACTCAGTCTAACAAATCACATAGGATCACTCCTCTTCTATCAAGGTCGATAGATTCCTTATAGGTGCATACCCTACTTCTACAGTGAACTTACTGCAGCCAATCTACACTGCATGGACCCATATGGCTAGAGACCATGTATGTGTGCAGTCAAACTACAATAACCTCACTGTGAGTAGCCGAAGCACCGCAGGTCAAAGGACCAGTCACACTACTGCAACATCAAGCAAGTCACTGACGAGTGAATAGACATCCAAGTGACTTCTTGTCTTGGTCACGCTCAGTACCCTTGTTCTCTAACAAGCACCTGCACTATCACTTCAGTGTCCCTACACTGTGGACTCAAGTCTCGTCCATCCAGAAGGAAAGTAATCTGTGCACTGATCGGATCGATCACCGTCCTCGTGATGATCTATTGATCAGGAGCATTTAGAAATTAATCACCAATGATACATGGCTCAAATTCTCAACTCTTGAGAATATGTATCATCATCTTATTAATTTTTTGGACGATTCATAGACACATAAATAATATGAATGAAAAAGATGCCTTTTATTTATTCAATAATAAACAGTCAAGTACAAAATTATGTCCCTAGAATCAACAATGTGTCAGCCAAATTGGCTTCTAGGGCATACATCTAACAATCTCCCACTTGCACTAAAGCCAATTGGTCATATATCTTAGGCCCATCTTCTCAAGGTGGGCTTCAGTCTTTTGCTGACTCAGCTGCTTAGTGAACGGGTCCGCCACGTTATCCGCGGAGTCTACTCTCTGCACCTTTACATATTTCTTCTCAACATAGTCGCGTATGAGATGGAAGCGCCGCTCTATATGCTTAGACTTCTGATGAGACCTTGGCTCCTTAGCAAGGGCTATGGCGCCATTATTATCGCAGTAGAGTGTTATGGCATCTGATGTCATCACGTCCAACTCTGCAATGAATTTCTTGAACCAGAAGCCTTTCTTAGCAGCTTCAGAGGCGGCGATGTATTCAGCTTCCATAGTAGAATCAGCAATGATCGGTTGTTTAGAACTCTTCCAATTTACCGTACCACCATTGCACAAGAACACATATCCAGATGTTGACTTCCTGTCATCGACATCAGTCATGAAGTCTGAATCTGTGTACCCTTCTACCTTTAACTCTGATGATCCTTCAAAAACCAAGAATAAATCTTTAGTTCTTCTCAAGTACTTAAGAATATTCTTCACAGCTGTCCAGTGTTCTTCACCTGGATTCGACTGATATCTGCTTGTGACACTCACAGCAAGAGCTATATCAGGTCGTGTACACAGCATGGCATACATGAGGCTTCCTATTGCCGATGCATAGGGAATCTTGCTCATGCGTTGAATCTCTTCAGATGTGTTGGGGCACATCTTCTTGGAGAGATGAATTCCATGCCTAAGGGGTAAGAGACCTCTCTTGGAGTTTTCCATGCTGAACCTCTTCAGCACCTCCTCTATGTATATTTTCTGTGAAAGGCCAAGCATCCTTTTAGATCTATCTCTATAGACCTTTATTCCCAAAATATAGGATGCTTCCCCAAGGTCTTTCATGGAGAATTCTTTTGACAACCAGACCTTGACCGAGGTTAGCATGGGAATATCATTCCCAATCAGGAGAATGTCATCTACATACAGTACGAGAAATACGACAGCGATCCCACTAACCTTTTTGTAAACACACGGTTCCTCTTCGTTTTTGATGAAATCGAACATTTTGATTGCGTCATCGAAACGAGTGTTCCAACTCCGAGATTCTTGCTTTAGTCCATAGATGGACCTTTGCAGCTTGCAGACCTTGTGATCTCCATCACTGGAAGTGAAACCCAAAGGCTGTTCCATATAGATGTCTTCATTAAGATATCCATTCAGGAAAGCAGTTTTCACATCCATCTGCCAGATTTCATAATCATGAAATGCTGCAATGGCAAGCAGTGTTCGGATGGATTTCAGCATGGCTACAGGTGAAAAGGTCTCCTGATAGTCAATGCCTTCGCGCTGACTATACCCTTTCGCCACAAGCCTTGCCTTATAGGTCTCTACCTCTCCATCCGAACCTATTTTTCTTTTGTAGATCCATTCATCCAATAGGTACAATACCTTCTGGTGGATCTACTAAGGTCCAGACTTGGTTGGAATGCATGGAGTCTAACTCTGACTTCATGGCTTCCAGCCATTTCTCGGAATCGATATCAGATATCGCCTCATCGTAGGTTTTGGGATCTTGTGTATGATCCCTATCTCCCACTAGGAACATTTCCTCGGTATCCTCTTCTAGTATACCTAAGTATCTATCGGGAGGATGGGAGACCCTACTAGATCTACGAGGTGGTCGAGGGACATCGTGTACTGGCTCTGTATGAATGGGTTCGATAGGATCCATGACTCGTTGCTTTTCAGAGACTTTCTCTTCAAGCTCAATTTTCCTCCCACTGCCTCTATCAAGGATAAACTGATTTTCCAAGAAGATGGCATGACGGCTCACAAACACATTGTGATCCTCTGAGACGTAAAAATTGTATCCTAATGACTCTTTAGGATATCCTATAAAACGAGCACTTATGGTCCTAGCCTCTAGTTTGTCCGCCTGTAGTCTCTTGACGTGGGCCGGACATCCCCAAATCTTGAGATGACCAAGACTTGGTTTCTTACTATGCCATATCTCATACGGTGTGGTAGGAACGGATTTAGAGGGAACTCTATTCAATAAATAAATCGCTGTGAGTAAGGCATCTCCCCAAAGGAACATAGGTAAATCAGTGAAGCTCATCATGGACCTCACCATATCCAATAGGGTCCGATTCCTCCTCTCTGACACCCCATTGAGTTGAGGTGTACCCGGAGGTGTCCATTGTGAGACTATGCCGTTTTCTTTGAGATAGTCCCGGAATTCCCCACTAAGGTATTCTCCTCCTCGGTCTGATCGAAGAGCCTTAAGAGGTTTACCGGTTTGTTTTTCTACTTCATTCTTGAACTCTTTGGACTTTTCAAAAGATTCAGACTTGTGTCTCATAAGATACACATATCCATACCGTGAATAATCATCGGTAAAGGTAATGAAGTAAGAATAACGTCCCCTGGCTGGCACATCGAATGGGCCACATACATCTGTATGTACTAGGGTAAGTATTTCAGTGGTCCTCTCCCCATGTCCTACAAAGGGCAATCTAGCCATTTTTCCTTGAAGACAGGACTCGCAAACTGGATATGACTCGGAAGTCAATGAGCCGAGAAGCCCATCTTTATCCATTTTGTTCATCCTATCCTCTCCAATATGGCCAAGTCTGAGGTGCCACAAATATCTTTGGTTTATCTCATCTCTAGATCTTTTGGATCCTTTGGCACTCACTTCTTGCTCGGTAATATTCACAGATACATCCATATGTAAATGATAGAGATTGTCGATCATGAAACCACGTGCGACTATTTTATTTCTCAAATAAATAGAACAGCAGTCTTTGTCAAAAGTAAAAACATGACCT